>NC_143521.1:51993526-52293526 GCF_031878675.1 Megascapheus bottae
TGGGGGGAGGGTCATGGGGGCTTGAATTCTGGCCTGGGCACTGTTCCTGAGATCTCCAGCTCAAGGCTACCACCCTACCCCTGGGCCTGGGCATAACCCTGAACTCTTCATCTCAAGGCTACAGACCTACCCTTGAGCCAAGTCCACCACTTCCTGTTTTCTAGAGGTTAAATGGAGATAAGATTCTTGGGTCCTTTTGTTCCCGAACCTTGATCCTAGGAGTAGCAGGATTACAGGTATAAGCCACTGGTCCCCCTCCCCCGCCCCCAGCTAAAGTCTGCTTTCTTGATAGACAGAATTTCACATGTATTGTCACACCTCCTTACTAGGTGAATCTCCGCCAAGAGGATACTCTTTGAAGCCTGCTCCTTGCTTGCCTTCTGATGTCACTGCATAACCTGTGCCCTTAATTGATTTTGCTTCAGTGTTGTTTATTGTAATAAATTATAGTCACGAGTATGACTATGTACTGAGTCCTGTGAAGCCTCTACTGAACTGCCAAAGCTAGGAGTGGTCTTGGGGCCCTCTGATACCTTAGGGTAGCTAGAAGATGCTACAACAATCACCAGGAGATCAGAGGCTCATTATAGTAGTTTATTTTTGCTTTATGTAAAGTTAGATGCAAGTGCTTCTAGTGAATGAGTGTTCCTATTCAAGAATTTAGGGTTACCTTCTATCTTAAAATTCACCTTCCCAAGTCTTTTGAACCCGTCCCAAGTAAGTTTTCAGATAGTGAAAGAAACTGTGGGAAGGAAATATATACCCTTTGTAATTTTAATCCCTATGTTTGCCCCAAGATTGAAACTGAGACATCAATCCAAATCCTATTGGTAACCACTGCTCAGACAGTGCTATCTAAACTCACGGGCTAGAACTGTTCTGTTTCCTTCCCTGCCCTATCTCCTCACTGTGGAAGGAAAGCATGAATTATTGACGAGTCACAGGAGTTGCATAACGTATTTATGATGCACCACTGGGCACTTAACTTCCTAACAAGTGATATAGACCCACACAGAGAGAACTGATACTGTTTTATCAATGTCTTATTGGCACTGAAAAGATAATAGCCAGCTCTTGAACATACTTCCACTGCCTAGACCTTTTCTCACTCCGGACCCATTCACCATGTGACCCAACCCACTCATCCTCAAACTCATTCCAGTGGGCATGACTAATGAAAATGTCACAATGAGGGGCAGGATTTTGGCTTAGTGGTAGAGTGCTTGCCTAGCATGCACGAAGACCCGGGTTCAATTCCTTGATACCACATATATAGAAAGAAAAAGCCAGAAGTATCAGTGTGGCTCAAGTGGCAGAGTGCTAGCCTTGAGCAAAAAGTGTTCAAGGACAGTGCCCAGGCCCTGAGTTCAAGCCATAGGACTGGCAAAAAAAAAAAAAGAATCTCACAGACTTTTTGTGTCCAAGCTGGCTTTGAATTATGATCTTCAGATCTCAGCCTCCTGAGTAGCTAGGATTACAGGTGTGAGCACCAGCACCTGGCTATAAAATGTATTATATATTATAAACTAATGTGTTATATATATATTAATTTATCTCTGGTTTATATCTTTGGCCATATCACTGACCTGAGGAAAGCATTCAATCCCACTGAGTATGATGCTAATTGTGATTTTTTTCTAGATTTAATTTTTTGTAGATGTAATTTTCTAGATATAATTGTTAAGTGGAGAAAGTTCTTTTCAATTTCCAATCTGCTCAGTGGTTTTTTTTGTTTTTTTGTTTTTTTTTTGCCAGTCCTGGGCTTGAGCTCAGGGCCTGAGCACTGTCCTTGGACTTTCTCAAGGCTAGAACTCTACCACTTGAGCCTCAGCACCACTTCTGGCTTTTTTTCTATATATGTGGTACCAAGGAATTGAACCCGGGTCTTCATACATGCTAGGCAAGCACTTTACCACTAGGCCAAACTCCTGGCCCTCAGTGTTTTTTTTTTATCATGGGAGACAATTGAGTTTTCTCAAGTGTTTGTCCTATGCCTACTGAGAATGTTGCTGATTCCCAAGGTTTTATTGGGTTTCGCATTCCAAAATGTTCACTTTCAACGAATGACTTCATTTCAGGGTCTAGTTTGAATGCACTTTCCTGCATTTCTGCTATACAGAGGAGGATCCCTTCAGAATTTGCCCACAGATCCCTTCTCGATATTTGTGTGGTGTTTACTCATTGCTTCTCCCATCTCCTGCCTTCCTTACCTGCTCTCTCTCATTGGCTTCTCCTGGGAATGCATTCTGGCACCCACCTCTTCTTCGTAGGCACTGCCTGTGTGGGTCCAGGGTGGAAAGGCATCTCCGTCTGGTTGCAGCCCCTCTCCCATACATCCACCAGCTTGTGTTGACTAGGTTCTGCTGGTTTTCCTGCAGGTGATATATGCCCTGAACACTCGCCAGGATGACGCTGAAGCCACCATGGAGGCGCTGCGGGAAGCCCACCAGGAGGAGCTCCAGGCTGTGGTGGCTGAGACCAAAGCCAGGCTCCTGCAGGAACAGGGCCACACTGGTGACAACGAAGAGGCCCTTCTGCAGCGCATCGAAGCCCTGGAGAGCGCCCTGGAGCTGCAGAAGAGGCTGACACAAGAGGCACAGGCAGAGTCAGCCACATGCAAGCTAGAGACCAAAGAGAGAGAGCTGAGGGTGGAGGCAGAACATGCAGAGCGGGTCCTGACCCTCTCCAAGGAGATGCTGGAGCTCAAGGCAGACTATGAGAAGAGGCTCCGGCTTCTCATGAGCCATGAGAGTCCCCAGTGGGGCAGACCTTCCCAGGAGATTCCAGATGCCACGGCTGAGCCTAGCCAGGGCCCAGAAATGCAGCAGGTTCTGCTGGAGGTAGAGCGACTGCGTGCTGAGAACCAACAACTCAGCCAGGATTACGCCCACAAGGCTGAGGAGCTGCAGGCCACCTACGAGCGAGAGAATGAGGCCATCCGGCAGGCCATGCAGCAGTCAGTGAGTGAGGCCCTGTGGCAGTGGCAAGAAAAGGAGACTGACCTTCGCAAGAACTTCCAAGTTCAAGAATCCGCCCTTCAGGCCCAGGTTAGGAAGCTGGAAGGGGACCTGGAGCACCGGGGCCGAAAGATCAGTGACCTGAAGAAGTATGCTCAGAAGCTGAAGGAAAGAATTCAGGTAATGTCACTTCTCTTCATACCTCCCAAGTGCCAGACACCACTGAACCTTTGACTTTTACCAAGGTGGCAGTTACTGTGTTTATATCCAACTTGACTGCATTCATTCAGCAACCTATGTGCTGAACACTGTCTAAACACTGGACCTCTACCAAAGTGAGCCTTACTGTTTATATACTTTATATAATTACACTCAGCAAATATTTATTGAAGGCCTACTATGTGCCATGGACAGGAGGTTAGAGATTTGTAGTTTACAGATAAGAAGACAAGAAAAATAGAGGTTTAAGGACTAGCTCAGTGGTCACACAGTAAGATTTTGCATTTAGGTCAGTCTAGTTCTAGCTCCTGTGTTCCTTCCACAGTCATTTGCCTGTCCTAAAATCCTTAGGACCTTGGTACTCACAGAAAGTAGCGTCAGAGATTAGTCTGTTATATGAACCCTCTAAGAGTGCTGCACCACCGTTAATACTTGCAATACTCCCTTAACACTTTCTTTCCTGTCCCAGATACTCCATCTTACTTACCACATTCTGGAGGAAGGCTAAAAAAAATGTTGTTCCTCAAAGGATGAGAAGGGAATTAAATGAAGTCTGAGCCAGTAGTTCTAAAGACACAGGCTCCTGCTGAGTGCTCACCCACCTTTCAGCATTGGCCACATTTCAGTGCATGCAGCACATCTCTCTGCAGAACTGCAACCAGAGAACTGACATCCTTCCTGTCTAATTTAGGACCTGGACCTGCAGTTGAGAGAAGCTCGACAAGAGAACTCAGAGTTGAAGAGCACAGCAAAGAAACTTGGGGAGAAGCTGGCTGTTGCCAAAGACAGGCTGATACTACAGGAGTGTCATACGGCACAGAAACCAGGTGATGCCCTGAAGCAACTCCTTAAACATGGCAGGTTAGCTGCCAGGGTGGCCTGGTGTTATTGGTACCTTCATGACTGCTCAGAGATAAGGGGGCAGACATAAGGATATTAGATCTGGCCTACTATTTGGAAGAGTCCATTCCATGCAGGGCACATGTGAGCTGATATGGACTGGACATCTGAATGTCAACACAGTCACATGATTGGACCTTCCCACTAATTTTGTGAAATATGTATTGTTGTGACATGATAAAGAAGTGAAGCTGAAAAAAAATTATGGGGCTAGAAGTTAAAAAATTGGTTGACAATAGGGGCCAGGAGTTTGGCCTTGTAGTAGAGTGTTTGACTAGCATGCACCAAGACCCGGGTTCAATTCCTTGGTACCACATTCATAGGAAAAAAAAAAAAAAAAACAGAAGTGGTGCTGTGGCTCCAATGGCAAAGTGCTAGCCTTGAGGAAGAAGCCCAAGGACAGTACTCAGGCCCTGAGTTCAAGCCCCAGGACTGGCAAAAAAAAAATGGTTGGCAATAAGCTGTTATATCTAAGAATATCTGAATCTAAATGCCTTTTCCTCCAGTCCCTTGAATACCTGTCGTGTGATCAACTTGCAAAAAATACCTTTTTTAATCTTAGAGAAGTTGTGTCAGCCTGTGACAGATTTTGGTCTCACAGACTGAGGAGGGAATAATGTGTCTGGGAATGAAAAAGAATTCCGGGCTGGACGTGTGAGGAAGAAGAAAAATCCTAATAGGAACCAGAAGTATAACGAGCAGTGGTCAACAATGGGACAAAAGCCTAAGAGTGTGGCTCAAATGTAGAGAGCCCTGTTTGTCAAGGACAAAACCCTGAGGTCCAACACCACTACCATCAAAAATGGCATCAAGGAAAGAAAAATATATTAGGTTCTAGTTGTATTTATTTTTCCTCATGCTTAAATCAGCCCTGAATAAATAATTGTATGTGTATGTGTGTGTGTGTGTTAGGAAATATACTCCATTTTGTTCATTTAATGTACAATTTTTCAATTGTCAATTACTAGCTTAGGAAAAGAGAGCATAGCAATTATGTGAGTGGTCAGATGCTGTTTGAGCAGAGGTGAGATCCCGTGTCACTGTGCTCAGGGGCAGTAGACTTAGAGCAGGGGTTGAATGGCTGACTAGGAAAATGGGGATTTGACTATGCTCAGCATCAAAGCCGAGAACTTCATTGGAACTTATGCTTGCAGATGACATGAAGACCAAACTTGTTTCAGAGAATGAAGTCCTGGCAGAAGAAGCCCCAAATTTTCATCCTCAGCAAGACCAAGGCTTTCCTAAGGAGTGTGCATACATCAAAGAAAGCTCAGCTACACAGGTAATTTCTAGCCATTCCTGGGAATGCTGAAGTATAGGTGACTTTTCCTGCATGTAGAGTCCATTCTCCAACCATAGAGAATCCACTCAGAATTATCAGATCTCACGTGGTCCAAGAAAAGCTGGATTAAGAAAGGAAGTTCTACCAGCTTCCTCCTGTTAAGAAAGTGGAAGAGAGAGGAAGGAATAGGGATCTCAACAGGCTAGGACTGTTATTGCTAGTGAGGTCTGTTTATTACACAGACTTTCCCGTGAGGTATGGAAGTCTGTGTAAGGAGATGAGGCCAGAGTGGGACTTTTTAGGGGGTCTGAGTAAGGAGATAGAGGTTACTTGAGTACAGTATAAGGGGGATGAATGTGGACGCAGGTAGGATATTTTTGTTGTTGCTGTTGGTATAATGTATAGAGGGGTTACAGTTACATTTGTCAGGTACATCTCACACATTGATACCCCTTCTCATGTTTTGTCCATGTTTCCCTCCCCTTACTCCACCCCTATCATCTTGTTTTCTCCCTTCCCTTTCCTATTTCAAATAAACAAATAACATATATGCAATATACCAGGTAACAAAGTCAGATACAGTAACCACGTGAGATTAACCATAAGGGCAAAAAAAAAAAGACAAATAACATAGTACATTAAAAACAACAATCATACAAGATAAAGTTCTTGTTTCCATATCCTAGAGTTCCTTTCATTTAGTCTCATCCTAGATGACCTTACATATCTAGGTTTTGAGCTATTGTAATCCTCTGCTCAGGGAGTCCTAGATGTGTACTAATTATTACAGATGAGGGAAACCATGAAGCCTATGTTCCTTTGGGTCTGGCTTACTTCACTTAATATGATTTTTCTCCAAGACTTTCCATTTCCTTACAAATGGGGTGATATTCTTTCTGATGGCAGCATAGAATTCTATTGTATATAAGTACCACATCTTGATCCAATCATCTACTGAGGAGGCAGGTAGGATACTTTCTTATCCACGGTTTTAGGCCTTTCTTTTTTGTTTTCCTAGTCCTGGGCTTGAGCTCAGGGCCTGAACACTGTCCTTGAACTTTCTCAAGGCCAGAGCTCTACCACTTGAGCCTCAGCACCACTTCCAGTTTTTTTCTATGTATGTGTTACTGAGGAATTGAACCCAGGTATTCATGCATGCTAGGCAAACACTCTACCATTAGGCCAAACTCCCGGCTCCTAGTTTAGGCCTTTCTAATGTTCAA
This sequence comes from Megascapheus bottae, assembly GCF_031878675.1. NCBI lineage: Eukaryota > Metazoa > Chordata > Mammalia > Rodentia > Geomyidae > Megascapheus > Megascapheus bottae. The sequence continues at coordinate 52,000,108 of NC_143521.1, forward strand.
ACAGCTCTACATCTGTCCTGCCCAGACAGTTGACCTTCACAGGATCCAGTTCTATTTCCCAACCTCTTTAACCCCTTCCTGGCCTTACAGCTCTGCCTCAGGGCCCTACAAGCTAGGTCCACAATGGAATGTTTACAGCCAGGCCTAGATATATTGTCCTACTGGAGTCAGGCAGTCTGCACTTATGACCTGCCTGGACCTGTGGGCCATGGTGAAGCTCAGTCCTTCACCTCTCAGCCTGTGACATTTGAAACTGGGTAACTGAGAATGTAGCAGAATTCTCACATTTTTTTATGTTGACTTTTGGAAAATTGAAAATTGCTTAGGATCCTGCTACATATTCTGAGTCAAAATATGAATCCTTCAGAAAATAATAATCTGGGGTCTAGCATATCAGATCCTGTGACAAAAGAGACCTTTCTCAAGTCTCTTACAAATATCAAATATATTTTGTCTTATAAAATGCATTAAATCATTAGGTGCTAGTGGCTCACACTTGGAATCCTAACTACTCAGGACGATGAGGTCTGAGACGCACAGACAGACCAGGAAGGAATGTCTGGGAGACTTTTTTTCTGTGAGACACTTATATCCCCCCCCCCAAAAAGCCAGAAGTGGAGCTGTGTCTCTACTGGTAGAACACTAGCCTTAACAGAAGGGACAGTGCCCAGGCCCTGAGCTCAAATCCCAATACTAGTGTATGTTATGGGGTCAAGAGGAGGGGATTCTACATCCTCCAGGTGGGGATTCCATGTCCCACCAGAGTCCACCACACAGAGACAGTCTCATATAAAAAGGTGAATGTATTGGGGAAGTAGATGGTGAACTGACCGGCCAGGGACACAGTGCAGACTCGGGAGCTGACGCTGTGACCCGGAGCAGCGCTCATGCTGGGTTTTTAAGGGCAAAACCCATGGGGTCAAACCTGGCCATACAGGTGGCCAATGGGATAGTCACATACACAGAGGGACCATAGCCAGCTCCGGCCACACACAGGTAGCCAATAGGGTTACAGCCCAGTGTTTGAATTTACCTATCACCTTAGTTGGAGTTGGCGCGCAAATTGGGAAGGTCTCCACACAAAGCAGGCCCACCTCCACCCAAGCAGATAACCCTCCTCATGGGGGGTGGGGAGAAGGTCAAGGTTGCCCCTCCCTGGAAGGGCAAAGGTGGCTGGGCTGTACCATTGCTGACTTTCCACAATGGGGCGGGGGAACTCTTAGGTATTCCGGATGGCGCCAGTCCCTCCTCCCCTTAACACTGCCCGCTTTTCTTTTAGCCTAGTCAAATCCTTGACTAGTTTACCTTAGTACAAAAGGGGTTATACTGGGTGAATAGGATTATTACTTTTATAACTCTGATCCTTTTTTTTACTAAGGACATCATTTCATTAATCACACATGGGCCAATCAACAGTAACATTCTCCTCCCAGGGCGACACTCAAACCTCTAGGAACAATATATCTAGTCCTCTTCTGTTCTGGAGGACAACTTCAGCTAGGGACCTCAGGGAGTTCTCTGGGAGTCTGAAAGTCCAGGATCCTCTCACGCTGTCTTCACTTAGGAGTCATGAACCCAGTAGCTCGTTCCTGCTACCTTCACAGTGGTTGGAGTGCTGAGAATCACAGCATAGGTTCACTTGAGTGCCAGGGTACTGGAAACCAGACGAGGAACATGTCCCCAGATCACCTTGTAAGGCCTATAACGACTGGATTGAATCATGGCTAACAACTCCAGTTAAGATAACACATGGGGGCCGGGAGTTTGGCCTAGTGGTTAAAGTGCTTGCCTAGCATGCATGAAGACCCGGGTTCGATTCCTTGGTACCACATACATAGACAAAAGCCGGAAATGGTGCTGAGGCTCAAGTGGTAGAGTGCTGGCCTTGAGAAAGTCCAAGGACAGGGCTCAGGCCCTGAGCTCAAGCCCAGGACTGGCAAAAAAAAAAAAAAAAATAACACATGGCTTGGGGGGCCAACAATTGTTATCAGACTCGGACACACAGCATTCTTTAGTTTGGAGGGGCATATAACGTGCCCTCCCAGTTCTGCACCCAAGAAAAAGCTCTCACAACTAGGAAGCGTGCTTAACAATCCCTCAGGTGGGCACAAAGAATAGTTCCACATCAGTGTACCAATCCTGACCCAGCTTGCATCATGGCTAACTCAATTACATGCCTATCAATTCTACTTGTAATCTCCATTCTTAAGATGATGCTCATACCATCTACTATATGCAAGAACTCTAGGACTTGTCTTTCTCCCTTTTTTGTAGAACAGTCATTTAAGACAATTCTTTTCAGATCCTTTCTTATCCATAAGAAACCATTTTTTCTTTTCTCAACTCCTCTCCCAAAACCTTTACTAGCCTTTCTCTATTTTTCATTTGATTATAGCCCTCATTTACATTTACACCTCTCACCTCTAGGCTGTTCAACACTGGATGGAAAATTCCCTTCACCCATCCAGAGGCACCAAGATGGCTGCAAAAGGCTAGGTGCAGCCTCACTTCATTTTTTCTCCCATGACCTAGTTAGCACAGATAGAATGTCCCATCACCAAGGGTTTAGTTCCAGTCCTCTCAGGAAGCAGCTTCGGGGTGGTGGTGGAATCAGGCAGGACAGCTCAGCAGCTCCAATGGAATGTCACACCTGCTGGGTCGCCTGCAAGTTCAACCTAAGGTGATTTTTCCCAATGCTTTCCTGGTTGCTTTACCTGAGCACACTCGTTTTTTTTTCAGGCTGGCACCCCATTAATTTTTCCAAAGGAATACCAGGGTGACAACTTTTAGTAACCAGATTTCCTTTAAATGAGGCTAGAATTTTCTAGGCAGGCATAGAAGACTTGAACCTGTAATCATTTTTCACAAGTGCAATTTCTACTCTTTCCAATGCCTCTAATTTATCCTGTCTCACTTTCCAAAAATGACTCTGGTCCCTTCATCTAAAAGGGGTTGATGGGCGGAGATTCAGCTTCTGTAACTTCTTCAAGCTGACTCAGGGGCGTTGTCTCTATCCTTAGCTAGGGACCCTAAAAAGCTTAGACTATTTTATCAAGGGGTTGCCAGGATTACACTTCAGGAGCAATATTTTACTCTAAACTGGAGATCATATAAAACATTTAACAACTGCACAAACTTTCTTTGGCTATGACAGTGTAGTTTACTTAGCGCCCATTTGCAAAGGCATTTTCTTGATTGTCTGGGGAACTCAATCCCTGCGACTCTAACTATGCTTCAAGAGATCAATAGGGACACAAGCCTCAGATCCACAAACTTTCCTGAATTTGTGGATGGTGTCAAATCAAAAATTCGCTCAGTTAGGACTTTACCCACTGTCACAGATGATTGACAAGTTCCTGCCCTGTTATGAAAGGCACGGGCATTAGTAAGGCATGCTTACAAACTATTCTATGACCTCCCGGCTCAGATTAAAGCATGAGTGACTCTAGGATCTGACATCATCTCTGCCATGCAAGCAGAGGCTTTCTGCATCTGGATGCTTCGTTGCTTTTGTCCCAGTAGTGTCTCTCCACACAGGGATAAATGTCCCACTGGCATTTCACTTGGTTGGTTTCTGGACTCAGGGCCTGAGCTCTGTCCCTCAGCTCTCCAACACAAGGCTAGCACTCTGCCACTCTGAGCTCCAAAGCAACTCTGCTGCCAGATTAAACACCAGTCTCACAGGAACACTGCTTTGCCTGGGCTGGCTCAGAACTGCAGTTTTCAGATCAATGAGTCCTACAAAGGACACTTTTCTCCAATTAGAAGCAACAAGGTGGTCAACTCAGAAATAGTCTCTAAGCGTGATCTTACCTGGAACTTGGTTATGGCCAAAGTTACAGCTGAATAAGGATTGCTGTCCTTCTCCATGGGCCAGCTGGAAATTGCTATAAGGAGACTTACAAGAGCAAGCTAAATAGCAATTAAGCAATCATTTTTCCTTTTTTCTCTTTCTTGAAACAAACATTTAGGACAACTTCACTTTCAAATTTTGTTCAGAAACCCATTTCTAATGTTCTTTAAAACTTTTACTGATATTTGCTTAAACACTTAATACTTTAGTCTTTATTTGCATTTGAAAAACCTTTAAGGGCTCAAGGAACTTCCTTTGCCTCCAGGCCTCCTAGAGCTCAAGGCACGCCCTTTGCTGCCAGGCCTCCTTTTAGAAGAGGCATTTTTTTTTTCCTGCAGTTAAGATTACTGCCTAGAGCTCCAACACAGTTTAAACTCAAGTTTTTCCTTAATGCAAGAACTATAAATATCATCAGTGCACCAAAAGTCTAAGTCTGGACTTAGTTTCCTTCTTTTTCTAAAACATATCCAATTGCAATCCAGAAGCATGAAACCAAATCATACGGAGATAAACTTTTAAACATTCCTTTAAAATACTAATCACATTTTACCATCAGATTTTCAGTGTCAGTCTTCAAGGAAAAAGGATGAAGATGATCCACTCAGTCCATCTGACCAGGTTTAGTGAACAGCCTCATGGCAGCTTGTTTTCTTTCAACAGTGTGGACCCTCCCTTAGAGCCTTTTCCACCATGGGAACCCAGAGCTGCACCTTAGCCAGTTCACCTCTCACCCCCAAAGATGGTCACACAGGACTATCCTAAGTTTTCCTGTCCTTTCTCTTGGCATCTGATTACCTAAACAGTTTTAAAAGACAGGCAAAATTTCTGACATTGATAAACAAATTCACATTTAACTCTCTATTACTTATCTCCAAACTTTAACTTAAGGAAATAAATTCCAAATTCCCTAATGTCTCTGGGCTAAACAGGATACAATGTTTACAACGTAAACAGCTCTATGCATGACAATACCAGTTTTTAAAAATGCAGATTTCAGGATCTTTAGAAAACCTTTTTACCAGTTCCTCTTTAAAACAATGCAGTAATTCTTTGAGACATTAGAAACATTCAAACCTAATACTTTTCTTGAAGTTTAAACTTAGATTCATCCAATTGCCTTTGTGTTTCAAGTATAAATTAATCCGTTGTTTTATACAGCATGCTGACAGTTTAACCTTGAACATGTTCACTCACACCCGCTCACACACATTCATACTCAAAGATCTTAAAGCGCGCAAAATTAATATTGGCCGTACATTTTCCAGAAGTTTGTGTCAAGAGAGCTTTGCCAATTTTACTCTTGCAGGTGAGAACCAGGTTCAAAATAAAACTTTTTACAAGGCAACTTAGCTGGAATTTTCCAGGGCCTGTTACAACTGCAGCCATGTGGGAGCGGCCATACCAGGCCTGAGACCCAGAAACGTTCAAATAAATAACAAAGACATACACACCCCAAAATCACAAGGATCCATGTTTAGGATTGGTACCAATTTACCTCACAAAACAAGACAGAATCAGAGACCTTTAAGTACCCCCAAATTTTGATGGCATGCCTGGCAGCAGTCAGAGTGAGGAAGACACCTTGGGGTCCTGAGAACTCTCAGGGGGCGCCTCCTCACGGAGACTTCCTTTCTCTGGCAGCCGGCTGGCCAAGGCCATCCTACCTGCAAAAACTGCTATCAGGGAGCAAAAGTTTTTCATTTCTGGCAAGACTCAGTATCACCTCAGTCCCGGGGAGGGAATCCACAGCCCTCCCGCCAAGGATGTGATGGTCCCAGGGAGGGGATTCCACATCTCTCCCGATAGGAACCTCCACAAGGGGGTCAAGGCGTCCCTTGACCACCCCGGCCTTAGAGAGCTTGCTGCGTCTAGCTTTTTCCTCTCTGTTTTAGGCCACCGTGCACTTTCCAGATACACACACACACACACACACACACACACACACACTAAACCCTTTGATATATTCTGTAAAATTCAGTATATTTAAAGAGAACCTGTGACTGTTTTCTTCCCATAGAAAGTAGCAAATGTTGAAACAGAATATATGAAGCAGCAATACGAAGAAGACCTTCTTAAGATCAAACATCAAACCGAAGAGGAGAAGAAACACCTCAAAGACCAGCTAGTGAGGCGTCTGGAGGACTTGGTAAAGAAGCACACTGTGGAAATCAAGTCTGTGCGCTCATCTATGGAAGCAGAGGGAAAGAAGCTACAGAAGGTGAGTCAGGCCCATGTTCACCAAGATGGTGCTTTCCCTTTCATCCATTTCCTTCCTTTCCTCTTTCATGTCTTCTTTCCTTGTCCGGTTATTTACTGTACTCTTGTGTGTGCACATCTGAGCTGGTTCTCTAAATGGACACAGTTCTCACAAAGGGAGCTCAGGGACTCTTGGAGGAGATGATAGGTCTTAGTTAATATGAGGTGGAATGGCGTTTTAGGAGGTAAGCCTATAATCTGTGTTCATGGGGCACAGCAAGTTATGTATATGAAATAGGTTTATTTCCTTCATACTCTTGACCTTGACTCCAAATGGGAGTGTGTTACTGCTTCCTGTGGAGATCCTCAAAGCCACTTGGAGCTGAGCTAATACCCTGTGTTCTCCGGGTGACTCAGAATCGTTTGCTCTTTCCACAGCAACTCATGTTATTTTGCACCTAAAGTGAAGCTTAGTAATGCCAAAGTTACTGCTAAAATTAGCAATTTCCACTTGTGGGGGAATTTTTGTTCTCTAGGTTCCCTTTATCAAGGCAACAGCTGAAGCTGTGATAGACTGCACATACTGTAGGAAGTTGTGCTAGGTGCAGTTCAAGCCAAAAATCATCATCAAAAATCATCATAGCAGGGAATTTTCACCATGCTGTTATATGAGAGTGTGTTGCCAATAAACGCGATACACCAAACTTACGTTCAGTCAAAGCTCTTGTGCTTGTGAACTAATTAATGAAGCTTCTATCAGCTTTTTTACTGATGACTTCTAATTACAGCAAATGTTATCTTAACATTGTTAGTACCAAAAAATAACTCCTATGTGTTCTTAATAACTTTAATAAGATTTCCCAAAGAGAGACTACAAAGGCTAATGATCAGATCATAGAAGCCCAACCTTCTTATCAAATTGTTCTCGTCTACTCTTTTAACTGGCTAGTCCAAGGCATTAGCTAAGGACCACTCCAGGGCCACTGGCGGAGCTGACTGGACCCCACAGAACATGTAAAAGTACCATCCAGGCAGTAGCAGGATAGCTTTTTAGACAAGAAACTGAGAAGCCAAAAACTACATCTTCTGTCTCACCCTGGTATTCAGTCAGCCAACAAGCAGCTTGGAATAACCCCCACATCTCAGTGTGCTAAGTACTTCTGCTCAACTCCACCACCATATCTCCATAGACCATGCACTGACCTCTTTGCCTCAGTCCTCCCATTTCAGGTCATCCATTCCAGCTGTCTTTGGACAGCTCGACCTTGGTTTCCAGCTTCTCCATAGTGCCTGTCATTCTCACAGTAGGGTTCCAACTCTTTTACATTGTTCAGAAGTATCTGCAGAAACAGACTTCTCTTTGCCAGTTCTGCCCCATCCATTCTACTCCTCTCCACTATCCAGCTCTGCCCACCACCCTTTTCATTCCTCACTCATTCCACGTTCTTTCCTTTTGTGCCTTGCTTTCCCCCAGTGACAAACATTTTCCTGCCCACACCCATATAGCCCCATCTAGTTCTTGCTGAGTTTATTGATACCTGTTTCAATATCGCTCTCTCCTCCCCTGGGCTCTGGTTCCTGGTACCTCAACCCTACATTTTGATATTTGTGCCACAAGACAACACTGCATTGTGACTGCTGTTCACTGTATGCTGCTACTGGTCCTTCCATCTCATCTCTTCCCATGATGGGCCCCCAAGATAGAATGGTGAAATGGTGTAATGAAAATAGAATTCAGGCATGTGCCTTCATCTTCCTCGTAAGATGAAGGTGTGTACTCCCCATGAAGTGTGTCTTACTGTGTTGTTTATCAAGGTGTGAAAGGCCTTGCCAAATATCCCTCGAAGCTCTTTTCCTACCATTTCCCCTCCTTCACTCCAGTCCAGACACAATGGCCTCTTCTGTCCTTAGACAATGGAAAATCTTCTGCAGGTCCTGTAAAATTCAAAGCCATCTTATTTAATGCAGGCATGTTATACTCAAAAGTCATTTTCTGTGGAACACCCTCTGGGAAAATGATGCTACATATGTAGTGCCCTTCCCTAGTTTATTATGTTTCCATCTTATGTAGCATTTCTCACATGGTACTTAGTGACTTTGATAGCTCTTTTTTTCACATAAATTTCTGACACATAGGAGTTTCATCTTGCTTTAATTCTCAGCTCTGATAAGAGGGCAGATACATGTTAGGGTCCAATAACTATTTGTTAAATGAATGTTTACCGAAAGTTCAGCTAAGAGGGGCAAGACATCCCTAAAAGGAACAGTAGACATCATTTGTTGATCCCTCACTGTGTATCTGGAACAGTGGGAAGCATGAAAGTAGCACAGTTGAGAAGTGTGCTCAGGCTGACATTGCTTACAGGTGGTTGTGTTACTCATGTGGTCTCCAATGTTTCTCCACTGGATCTCCTGGGTACTGAGGCACATAGGCTATGGGAGAGACTATGGAGAAAGCTGACTGTGAGCGCCATCATTCTGGCTGCTGTTTGGATCCTACTGCGCTAGAGAAATTTTGTTCTGCTTTTAATATCTCCTTGCATCTAAGAATGTAGTTAGCTTATTAACCTATGGGACAATGAGAATATTGCACATTCCATTTTCCTATTAGATGCTAGAAAATTTGGCGGCAAGGATTTACCCTATTCTAGTCTATCTTCATATATCAGACATCGTCAAATATCTACTCCATTCTAGCCTCTATAAATTAGCTTTTGGAGCATGTATTAAATACTTGTTTTCTAATGATCTTGTTTTACATTTTGTATTGTTGTTTCTAACTGTTTTACTCCTCTTTTAAGTTTCTTTGATCCCCTTTGGGAATAAGACAGGGTGTAAATATATAAATGTCCTGTTTACCTGCCTTCCTTATATAGCTAATCCTTCTTATCATCATTTAGGAAGTAGAAGCACAGTTGGAGGAAGTAAAGATGAAATCAGAAAGGGAAATAAGGCAGCTGGAAGAGGAGAAGGCATCCCTCAACGTGAAGCTTCAGAATTCTCTCCTTGAGGTAAACCCTGAAAAAATATAATGCATGGGAATAGTGGTTATGGTCCCTGGGAGTTTCTGGCATCTGCATCTTTCTATATCTTCTGAACAAAGCCAAGGGCACTTGGCCAGACAGGATGGCTATGTCATGAGACATAAATTTCCACTGCAAGTAACAGAAAGCTTGATTTATAGAGGCTTAAACAAAGAGCACTTTAATGCCTCACATAAAAGAAAGCAGCAGAAGGCTGGTGGTGTTGGTTCTGTGGCTAAATGATATCAAGGCAGTAAATCTCCAGTCTCTCTACTCTGTCTGCATTATCTCTTCCGTGGGCCTTGGGCACCTTTGCCTGTCTGAGCCCCTTCCATGATAAAAATGAATGAATGAATTAACTAATTAATTAAAACTTCGTGTTTTATAACTTTTTTAAAAAATAAAATATAGCCCAAGGTCTGTTTTTAAATTTTTATTTTAAAATAAATCAAAACATTTTTACAAGACCTTAAAAGTATAGGAGTAGTAGAAGAAGCTAAAAACAAACAAACAAACACATCCTAAGAGCCATTTCTGAGCTTGATTAGACCAAAAGGTATAATATTTCCTTTCTTTCTAGGCTCTCTCTCAAGCTTTCCAGAGGAGATCTGTCTGTTTATGAAACTGGCTCTCTGCCCAGGCTTTGTATGATAACTTCTGGGACTTCTCTGTCCTCCTCCTCTTCTTCCTTGTCCTCTTGTTTTCTCCTGTGCTGAAGATTGAATACATAGCCTTTAATACCCTGGGGAACTTTTAAGAATACAGAGGTCATGTGAAAAACAGTAGTGAAGGTTTAGAGATATACATGGAGATCAATCCAAAGACCTGCATGAGAATGATAGGGGAAAAACTGGATCTGTGATTCATTCTAGAAGGGAAGACAGGATGATGGATCAGGGCAAAGAATTAAACACTGACACTCTATTGGTGATACGCTGCTTCTTCAGCTAAGCAGTTGGTACGTAGGTGGTAAGTTATATCTTTCTCCAACTCTATTTCCAAAAATCATTAAACAAAATAAAAGAGTTAGAATGCCATGCCTGTGTCTTGACCTATCAGTTCTACTGGTGAGTCTTGAAAAATCTTTACATGCTTTTTCAATCCTAATATGGACCAAGGTGGGATTGCACAATAAAAAAGCACATTTTTCTCCTCCCTCTCTCACTCCATTCTTCCTTTGCTTCTCTTCCCTTACTTCCTCTCACCCTTCTTCACTGTCTCCTCTCTTCTACCATGCTGCCAGTATTCGTGTTGTACCTATACTCTTCTGCATAGTGCAGAATGGTTTCATGTATGTGTATGAGACCACACCAAACAATCTGCAGATATGAGACCCGTGGGTCACATCACAGCAATCTTATTTCCTTGAATGCTCCTTTGAGCCCTTCCTTAAAAATATCAATAGCTGGCTCCAGATGTAGCTCAGTGGTAGAGAACTTAACCTAGCATGCAAGGTCCTGGGGTTCTATCACCAGTTCTGGGAATTTTGGGAAAAGCACAGCTAACACCTTGTGGAACACTGTCATAGTCAAGATACTGCCTAAGCAGTTTACTTACATTAACTCTTTTAATCCTCATAGCCACTTGACATGGTAGATGCTATAATTATGTTAAGTTTGGAAATGAGAAGGTAAGGTAAGTGACTTCCCCAAAGTCATAAAGCTCGTAAGTGTGATAAGAAATTAAGCACAGGCAATGTGGCTCTAAGAACAAACAAGCCCATGCTACCCCTGGTGGACGGTGTCCCTTCAGGACCTGAATGACTACCCATCATAAGCCATGACCAAGAGGTTGACTTTGGACCAAGCACCCCACTTGGCTGTTTATCTTCAATTTCTCCTACCACACGAATGGTCCTGTCATCTACCACTCAGCTCATCCTGTTCTCCAGGATCACCATCCTTAACCACTGTCCTTTCCGGCTTCTGCCCTCATCATATCTACTCATGTCCTGTCCTGTGTGTCCTATGGCTCAAGTCTATAGAGATGCTCTGGGACTGGACTATCACTTTAGCTGCTTATCTATGTTTACATAAGCAATGATAAGTCATGGACAGGAGTGGGCATCTGTAGCACCAGCTACTCAGGAGGCTTAGGTGAGATGATCACTTGAGCTCACAGTTGAGACCAGCCTGAAAACATAGCAAGACTGCTTCTTAAAATAAGACAAAACAGAGGCCGGGAGTTTGGCCTAGTGGTGGAGTGCTTGCCTAGCATGCACAAAGACCCAGGTTCGATTCCTCGGTACCACATACATAGAAAAAAAGCAGGAAGTGGTGCTGTGGCTCAAGTGGTAGAGCTTTGAGAAAGTCCAAGGCTAAAGCTCAGGCCCTGAGCTTAAACCCAGAACTGGCAAAAAAAAAAAAGACAGAACAAACTACACACACACACACACACACACACACACACACACACACACACACACTTTCTCTTTCTCTCTCCTTCCCCCCTCTCTCTTTCACACACACACACACACACACACACACACACACACACACACACACACACACACACCTGCATGCACACACATGACTGTACAAGACTCTTGAGTAGTTCATAAACTTTGGCAAGATGCAGTACAAAGAGAGTTTGAACTTGAACTTTTTCTTTCCTTAATACTCCATCTGTAGAGCAAGATGACTTTCTGAAGTTCTTGCTGTTTCTCTGTGATGTTGCCTAAATTCTTTCAGAAACATTGTCATAGATCTTCTTGACTGTGCTAGCAAGTTCCAAAGTGCATGTTCTAAAACCCAATTCTCAGGTCTTTACTCCCTAAAATCTAGTTAGGTTCTATGTAACTCCCCACGGTTGCTTCCTAAAACTCTGGCCCCTCCCTCAACTTCTTCAATCAACTCCCACCCTTTCCTTCAAATAGAGCTTCACTGTTTACACCCATCCTATCTGCTCCTTATCATTACACTTGATGATGATCTCATCATCTAGGGCACCCAATCCCACCTTCATCCCTGGCTGACTTCTAGACTCTGACTTACCCTTCAGTACCCTCAAGCTTCTTGGACTCCTCAAATGTGCATTTATTGGTGCAAATTCTATGCAAATTCCTACCCTATGGTGGATGTTGTGAAGATGAAAATACTATAAAGTGCTTAGATCCATGGCTTTCATGAACTAGTTATGCTATTAATGGCGTGATGCAAATTTATATGTTCCTCTATTGAGTGTTGCTATGGTTATAAAACTATGTCTCCCACACAAAATGACAGTTTTAAAGACAGGGACCATGTTTTATTATCTCACTGTCTTGCTCTCATTCTATTCCTTCCCTCTTATTTTCTAGACAAATTCTCACAATGTCTCAATTTTCTTTATGATTATTGGCCTCATTTTCCTCAAAATCTGGAGGGAAAACAGTCTGTTTAATCTGTATGTCACAATTAGCTGGTTAGTAGTAACCATAATTAAACCTTTAAAATTTAATAGTTCCCCCCAGCCATTCTTCTCTAAATTTATCTGTGCAATTCTTAAAGCTGATACGTTTTTTAACAAATCTTTTGCCAGAAGAGATTGAAAAGTCTAATATTCCCATGCCTTGAGACATGATTAATGTTTTTATAAAATAAAAAGAGAAAGAAAGAGCAGTAGGAGGAGGAGGAGGAGGAGGTTTGAGAGGAAAAAAGAAATTAAGTAGATTTTTAAGCTGGAATAACATTTTCTTAAAAGTCACCAGATATATAGATAGACACAAATAACTTAATATAAGTACAGCATACAATAAATCTGTTAGGCTCCTTGTGTGTGTGGTGCGGGGGGCGGGGAGGGGCGGGGGGGGGGGGCGCGATGCGCACCAATCCTAAGGCTTGACCTCAAGACCTGAGCACTGTCCCTGAGCTGTTTTACTCAAGGCTAATGTACCACAACTCCATTTCCTGCTTTTTGCTGATCAACTGGAGATAAGAATATGGTGGATGTTCCTGCCCAAGCCAGCTTTGAACCACAATCCTTAGATCTCAGCTTCCTGAGTAGCTAGAATTACAGGTATAAGCTTGTATAGGTAGGTACAGTACCTACTTTGGGCTCTGCCTTTTTTTTAATTGATTTACTTTATTGTTATAATAGAGGTGATATGAGAACTACACGAGTCAGGTAATAAGCACATTTCTTTTTTATTAAAGAATTTATTAACATTGATTTTTACATCATATTTCTTTTTTTAATATTTTTTATTGTAATTAATAAAAGGGTTACATGACATTTGCCAGATAGAAGGTGCATTAATTCACATACATTGATAACCTTTCACATGTCTTGGTCCCCATTACCCTCCCCCACACCCTCTCTTGGTTTTACATCATATTTCAAATGTCATGTTTGACAATGCTTATTCAGGAAGGGAATCTCTGTATACAATCACTGGCACATAGATTTTAAAACATAATTAAAGTAAAGCTGAGGGTTCGTATGTCATAGATACATAGTAATATATGTAATAAAACATTAGGGGCCGGGAGTTTGGCCTAGTGGTAGAGTGCTTGCCTTGCATGCACGAAGACCTGGGTTCAATTCCTCGGTACCACATACATAGAAAAAAAGCTGGAACTGGTGCTGCGGCTCAAGTGGTAGAGTTCTAGCCTTGAGAAAGTCCAAGGACAGTGCTCATCCCCTGAGCTCAAGCCCAGGACTGGCAAAAAAAAAAAAACAACATTATATCTATAGAGTATATAGCCCATCATAGATTTTTATGTCTATGTAGTTATGTCTAGGTAGTTATGCCAGTCCTGGGGCTTGAACTCATGGTCTGAGCACTGTCCTTGGGCTTCCTCAAGGCTAGAACTCTACCACTTGAGCCACAGAACCACCTCCAGCTTTTTCTGTGTATATAGTACAGAGGAAACCAACCCGGGTCTTCCTTCATATTAGGCAAGCACTCTACTACTAGGCCAAACTCCCAGCCCTGCTCTTTTGGGATTTCTTTTTAGGAATGAGTTGGGAGTGGTGGCTCACACCTATAATCCTAGCTACTCAGGAGGCTGAGATCTGAGGATCATGGTTCAGAGCCAGCCTGGGCACAAAAGACCAATTAATCACTAGAAAATGGGAAGTGAGACTGTGGCTTCGGGGGTAGGGTGGTAGCCTTGAGCTGAAGAGCTCAGGACAGAGCCCAAGCCCACAACAAAAAAAGAACACCAGAACCTAGCTAATCAATGCTAGCTTTTATAGAAGCACATAAGCTCTGTCTGAGAGGACTCTCTAGAGCAGATTGACCCAGGAGCATTGATTCTGGGGTTGCTGCCCATATCCAGAACGTATGACTGAGCTTCACTGCCTAGTGCTCTTGCCTTCCGTGTTAGGTTTTAAGGCTGGAGGAATTCATCCAGCAACATCAAGTCTCTGTACGAAGAACTAAGGAGAGGCCCCAGGAACTAGACTGCGAGCGCCACAGCATTTTGGAGGCCCAGGTAACTTGCAGCTCCTTGTGCTTTAATTAAGAATATTTCTCTTCAGCCTTTCATCGCTTCCTCATCCCCAGTGATTGCATACTAATATTACTGGATTTCTTTTTTCTTTATATCCCTCTCAGCACTGCCAAATGCCCAGAAGAAAAAAATTACCACAAAATCCATTTGGAAAAACCATGAAGGAAATAGAGTTCTGAGTAATTACCCTCTCCTCATGGCTTTAAAAAGAAAAAGGACTGCCAGATTCATCTTTCCGTCTCTGAGAACTGCAGAGATAAAAAGGCTGCCCTGCAGATATAAGAAGCCTTTGATTCTATCCAGCATTACCACAATTATTATTGTGGTATAATAACAGCCTGGGTACCCCCTCCCTCCACATCTGTTGACCCCATTTATTCCTATCTAACTCTGCCTGGGAAGCCATCGTTCAGGAACCTGCTTCCTGTGTGTCCCCATCATATTTCTTTATTATTGTCCTTGGACTGCCATGAAGGATTGCCTCATATAGTTGGTGGTGTAAACAGAAATGTATTCTAACCACAGTTCTGGAGATTGGCTGTCTGAAATCTATGCTTGAGCAAGACTGGTTCCATTTGGAAGCACTAGGAAGAAGCTGCTCTGTGTCCCTCCCCCTGCTTCTTGTGGCTACTGGACAAACTTGGTGCTTCTCAGCTTCTAGACACATCACTCCAGCCACTGCCACCCATGACATGACCTCCTTCCTGGTGTGTCTGGGTCTCCACATGGGCTTCTTATCAAGCTATTAGGCCCTGGAGTTAGAGCCCATTGAAATCCATTTACATCTGCACAGACCCTATTTCCAAATAAGGTTGCATCTACAGATACCAGAGCATAGACCTACATACTTTTCTAGGGACATAAAGTACCCCACAACATAGGTACAGTATAGGCACTCAATAAGCAGCTGTCACATTATACTAGAAACAGAGCTACTGCTATAAAGTTGATGTCTCCAGATACCTGGATTCTTACTGGCTGGATAATCGTGGCAAATATTTAACATCTCTTTGCTTCAACTTTGCCTCACCTGCATAATTTTGCCAATCCAAGACTTCCAATTGAGTTCAAATACCTGCATGTCAGCCTAGCAAACAGAAGCTCTTGGAGAATCTAGGTGCTATGTTGGTAGCATTCTGTACACAGGACAACAGCAAGTCATGTCCAGGAGGTGAAGTGCTGAACAATTTGAAGTAGGTCTGCGGGTGAGATAGCAGCTTTACCTCAAGATGTTACGTCACAGTCTCCCTAGTGATATTCATACCCGATTGCAGGCCATAAAATTTAAGTTTATTCAAGACTTGGGGGTTTAAGCTTAAGTTCTTAATTGTTCTACCAAAGTATTTCAGTGAGTCAAGAGAGAAAAGCAGTGCTGGTGGCTCACACGTATAGTCCTAGCTACTCGGGAGGGTGAGAGCTTAAGATCTTAGTTCAAAGCCAGACTGGGCACCAAAGTCCATGAGATGGTTATCTCTAATTAACCACTAGAAATTCAGCCACACTGTGGCTCAAAGTGGTAGGGTACTAGCCTTGAGCTGAAGAGCTCAAGGATAGCACATAGACTCAGAGTTCAAGCCCTACAACTGACTAAAACAATTGAAAGCAGAGTTTTCACTGCATTCTTAGAACATATAGAGAGACCAAACCTGAGTGTGGCTCTTATCTCTAGCAAAAATCTAGGACCTTACTCAACCTCTGTAAGATTTACCTTGTTCCTGTTTCTTATGTCTGGTTTCCTGTTTCTCTTAGATTCATGGTGCCATTTTATTGGTTTCCAGAAAATCAGTCTTCTTTTAGTAATTCCAAAGGAAAACCTTTTTTTCCTGGAAGACCCATTTGTTATCTGGGTCACACTAACTAGAGACAGAGAAGGGTAGAAAATTTCATAGATGCTGCTGCCTACATTTTCCAGGAAGAAAAAGAGAGCTGTTGTGCTGATTTCTGTTAATAACACTTACCTCACAAATATTTATGAGTGCTGTCACTCTACAAACCACATGATTGGATGTCTCAATAAATAAGGCCCAGTCATGGAAGGCTGAAATTCAAATGGGGAAAATAAATATTCACTTAAATAATAACCTGGTGGGATGGATACAGTGATGATGTCAGAAAGACTCTGCCCTGTAGACAGGGAGTTCTGGGGAGAGTTCAGGAAGATTTTCCAGGTGACTGACATCTACTAATGCTAATATTTGAACATGACCTTGCTGGAAAGGCATGCCAAGGGGAAAGAGCACAAGGTAAAATCCCTGAGGTCTGTGAGAAGGGGGACAAGGGGATCTGAGAAGTAGGTGCTGCTTACTGGAGGCCCCATGTGGCTTGCTGGACGTGTACCTGGAGGACCATATGAATCTATAGCATAAGATGTCCAGAAGATTAGCAAATGGTCACTAAGCTTTTAAACAACCCTGATGTGTGGAGAATCTTTGGGCTAGGACTGGAACTTTTTTCCTGTTGTTAGCTGAGGATTCAGGTCTCATTAGACCTGGGATAGAAGACTACTCTTCCTTCCTTTGGAGAAGTTCCTGGCGTCACTATGAGATTGGCTGGCTTAAAGTGATAAAGCACTAGCCTTGAGCAAAAAGGGCTCAAGGCAACACCCTAGTACCAAGTTCAAGCCCTACAACTGACCGCCCCCCCCCCCCCCGCCCCAGGTAACTTTGCATGGGTATAGTATTCATCTCTTGCTCTGGAATCTGCTGGTTAGAACCAGCAGCATAGGGCAGAGCAGCAGCTTCCATGTGAGTATTGAGTTTCACCTAATTCACTCTAGGCCTGTTGTTTCTGAGTCAAGTATGACTATCTCCTTGAGGTCAGTTTCCTTATTATTCATAATAATAATAAACACAGACAAGGCTACGTATCAAGCCATGTGTACACAGTACCCAACAATCCTGTGAGGTAAACGTTAGTATGATCCTCGTTTAACAAATATAGGAACTAAAACCTGATGAGTACAGTAGAGCCCAGGTTCTAAACCATGATGCTATACTATTTCCTGTACAGTAATTCCTTCCCTGCACATCCCAGAGACATAATAAACACAGCAAGACAGATGATGGCACCTCTCAAAACCATTAAAGATGGCACTTCTCAAAACCATTAAAGATTCTATAAATGTAACTTTAGAGTATCTATTACAATCCCCTGCAATCATTTCAGCAAAGCCATGTTGCATTACGTGTTCTATTTTAAGATGTATAACAGGTTATCTTTGAAAGGTTGTCAAGTGAGTTTGAATAGGATTAGATGTTCCAGATTTCCTGATAGTGGGTGTCCTTTAAAACAGAAAAACTCCAGAACAGGTTAAATGATTGAAAAATGAAGACCTAATGTGAACATAGGTTTAAAATAACTAGATATTTGCCCGTGAGGAATAGGGAGGAGGCTTGTATTGAGTGGTTTGGAAAATAAGCAGAACTGCTTATTTTTCTGTGCACACTATTTATACTTGGACCACATTAGTGTGGGATAAAGCTGCAAAATTTCTGAGGAGAAGCCAAGAGGGCAAATCAGGTGGATAACACAGGACATATCAGGAGTGGCTCTGTATTTTCCTGCTAGAGTGTTGACTGGAATTCCAAACCAGAAACAACTACAACAACAAAAGACAGCACAAAAGCTGCACTAATTATTTCATTGTTTCCTAATATCTGAGTAGGGCAACTTGAAGAAGTGGGAAAGAGTTTTTCCCCTGCTTTCATTAGTATATAACAGTTGTAGAAAGGTATTTCATTGTGATATTTATGTATGTGCATGAGATGTACCCTGGTCCAGTTTATCCAACTATTATCCTCTCATATTCTCTTTTCTCCTTTCTTAAAACCCAAGGCTTGGAGTTTGTCCTAGTGGTAGAGTGTTTGCCTAGCATGCACGAAGACCCAAGTTTGATTCCTCAGTACCACATTCATAGAAAAAGCCAGAAATGGTGCTGTGGCTCAGGTGGTAGAGCTCTAGCGTTGAGAAAGCCCAACGACAATGCTGAGGCCCTAAGTTCAAGCCCCAGTACTGGCAAAAAAGAAAGTATATTTATATAAAGTATTGTGAACAGGTTCATCCTCTTATACCCTCTCATTTTACCCTTCTGTTCCCACCTACAAATAGAAACTGATTAACATTCCTGTCATTCATTTTAAGGACTAGAGTCTCATGAGAGAGAACACATAATATTTATCACTCTCACTCTTATTTCTTTTTGCATAATCTCCAGTTCCATCCATTTTCCTGCAGAAGACATGATTCGATTCTTATTTTTGATTAGATAAATTAGGTATATAGATCACATTTTTATTTATCTATTTATTGGTTGATGGGAATCTAGGTTGACTGTATATTTTGGCTATTGTGAGTAGTGCTGCTATGCAAGAATCAGGATCATTTGGCATTTCTGCCTTTAGTTTCTTAAGGAACTTCCATACTGATTTACATAGTGGTTGCACTAGCATACATTTTTACCAATAGTATACACTGTTCTCTCTTCATCACATCTTCATCGGTATTTGTTATTGTTTCTTTTTGTCTGACCAGTATGGGATAGAATTTCAATAATGTTTTGACTTGCTTTCCTTTTATGACTTAAGGATATTGAACATTTCTTCTTGTATATATTAGACACTAGAGTTCTTTTGAAAACTGTTTGGTTATTTTGACCATTGGAATATTTAGTTAGTGTTCAATATTTTTAGCTTTTTACATAACCTGGATATTAATCCTTTATGTGATGAATAATTGGCAAAGATTTTTTCCCATTCTTGTGGTGCTGTTAATATTTTCCTTCGCTGTGCAGAAGCTTTTTTATTTGATGTGTCCCATTTTTCAATTCTCTTGATTTTTTTTGTGCCTGTCTGGGGCTTGAACTCAAAGCCTGAGCACTGTCCTTTGGCTTTTTTCTCAAGGCTAGCACTCTACCACTTGAGCCTCAGCACCACTTCCAGCTTTTCTATGTATGTGATACTGATGGATCAAACTCCAGTCTTTGTGCATGCGAGGCAAGCGTACCAAATTCCTGGCCCATCTCTTGATTTTTTTCTGAACATTTGAGGTTCTTCCCATTTTTCACCAAAGGTAATGGTGTTAACAATAGAATTTTTCTGTGTGTTTTTTCCTATTGGTTTAGGTAATTTATTTTTATTTGTTATAAAAAGGTGTTCAAATCTGTCATAAACATTTTTCTTTAATTACTGAGACTACCATGTGATTTTTGTCCTTTATCCTACCAATGTGGAACACCACACCAACTGTCATTCTTTTGATGCATCTTCCAGTAGCTGTGTTACCTGACATGTCACCAGACATCTCTGATATTTGTGCTTCCACCCATGAGATGATACATAAAAATAGATGATGTATCTGTTGTTACCTGACACATCAGCTTTTTTAATGTTTTCAGTTACTCTTGATTCTGGATTCCTGCCCAGAATGCCTTTAAATATAGCAGTGGTCAATAAAACAGCTCAGAAATTACATCCTGCAGATTCTTTTTCACAGGCTTCTTGGCAACTCTGAGTACATTTGGAATTCTTTTTTAATCTCTGCTCTGTTATAAGATCCTAGTCCATTATTCATGTGGCTTTGAGTTCCTTTTTCTCTTTTCCTGACAGAAGTTTGATGCATCTTTTAGAAAAGACAACTCTAAGATTTGTTGATCAGGTGTATTCTTTTTTCTATTTAATTTATTTTATTTTCTATATCTCTTTCCAACTACTTACTTTGGGATTATTATAGTGTTCATTTTTTCACTTTTAAGTAGTCTTATAAATATGTTTAAGTAGTCTTTAAATATGTTTCTTAGAATTCTGAAGTTTATCTTGGTTTTGTTTTCTTTCATCTGCTAGTATCTGAGCTTGAACTCAGGGCTTGTTCAGCTTGTCTGCTTATGGTTGGCATTTTAACATTTGGGCCATGCCTTCAGCCTGCATTTGTCTGGCTAATTGGAAATGTAGTCTCTAGCTGATGAGCAACTCCAGAAAAAAAGACCATTGCTGGCTCAAGATTTTGTGTGTGGGGGGGGGGATTGTCATAGGGTTTGAACTCGGCCTGAGCGCTGTCCCTGAGCTCTTCAGCTCAAAGCTACCGCCCTACCCTTGTGACTCAAGATTTTTTTTAAAAGCATGTATATAATTTATTATTACCTAATGAGATATGACATCTGTATCCAGCATGTCCTGTAACACTACTCTCCATGGACATGATTACTATGACACTGTAAAAGCTTTGTTACCTTTATCTTTGTGAAATGGAGAGATTGATAATATAAACAAATTCAACTGATTTATTTTTTAAAATGAGAGGCCTCACTGTTAATGAATTATATCCATATTCTTTTCCCAAGTTCCCTCTTCTTAGTGCTTCTAGTCATCTAGTAAGTTCCATGTTTCTGATTCTATTGGATGAATATGGCACATGCAACCTGCCTACTTACATGCACGATGGCAGTGCTCATCTCTGACCCTGCTCATGCCCCAATAGTGGGTCCAACAAGAACCACACTGTTGGAAAACAAGATGGTCTCTTGGAGTAGTGAGGAATTTAGACACCAAGATAAATAGCTGTATGTCCTTTCCCAGACTCACTTTTTGTGAGAATAGAGCAAGTTACTTATTCTCTCTGGGCTTTAGTTTCATCAACCATGTGAACTGCTATACCGACAGAATTTAAAAGAGAAGCACTGATCCTAAATGAGGCAGTGTCATAGTTCTTTCAACATCACAAGCTTTATCACCCTAAACCTATAAGCCCTGGGCCAGGAGTGAATGTCAATGACTCTCTTGTTAAAAAAAAAAAAACTATGTTAGACTAGGAAACTAACTGTATTTAATCTTATTTTGTTATTCTCTTTGATTTAGGATTCATGCTCAAAACTGAAGGAAACTTCTCAGACACTTCCCAGAGAAGAGTATCAAGATAAGATAGGAGCCAAAGAAGGAACCAGCAGTGAGGAAGAAGAAGAAAGGTATAATTTATGGACAGCCTTTAACAAATAAGGGCTCAAATATGAAAGGATTCTTTCAGTTATACTCTCCTCATGTATTCATTGCTGCACTTTTGCATCCTGTTTAGGTGAAGGAACAAATATATATCTTGCATGTCTTCTGCATATGTATGAATTTTCATAAACTACCTTATTGAATGTCATACCCAAAAAGATTATTTTATAAGTTTCAGAGCCTAAAACTAAAAAAAAGTTAATAATCCTGTCCAAGATTCAGGAGAGGACCGACATAAAACCTTTACCTCTGTAGGTCGATGATACTTGATAACCAAGGAAGAAACCTTTACTATATCATCTGCATTAGTCAGCTGTTGATGCTGTAACCAAGCATCTGCAAATTCTCAGTGATTTTTGGAGCCTATCTTCCTTTGGCTTGGCCAGCCTCTTCTGTGCTTATGTATACTTGGCTCCTAGCTGAGGGTCAGATATTATTGTTTTACCACAAATTACTGTTGGTCAATTGAGTTCCTAACTGTGGTTCTCTTTTCAGACAGCCATCTTCTCACTATGTCCTTAAAAGAGATAGATAAATAGATAGATAGATGATAGATAGATAGATGATAGATAGATAGATAGATAGATAGATAGATAGATAGATAGACAGACAGACAGATTAAAGTATTGGCTCTTATAAGGGCACCAATCCTATCAGGAGGGTTCCTTTCTTGTGTTTTAATTTCGTGGCCAGTTCCAAAGTTCAGGACTGAGAAAGCATTCTCCCTTCGACCAACACCTTACACATGTTTGTTAGCATCTTTCTCTAGGTTGCAGAGACTTTCAATGAGCATTTTTGCATTCATGCTACATAAGGCAGGCCTATTTATAATCCACCGATTTACAACTGGGGGCAGACAGTGAAAGTTATGAGCATGCTTTGAAAAGTATAAAATGTTGTGTAAAGTGTTATTTTTTTTCTTATAGTCAGAAAGAATTGTGAAATTAGACCATAGAGACCACTTGGTGCCTCCACAGACCATAGAAAGAACTCTAAGATCTGTCACTCTGACAGCCCATCCCTATTTTTCTAAGCCCACACTAAAATAAGGATCAGTAGTTCCTGCAGAATCTCGTGCAAGGCACTTAAAATGTGTACATCAGGTTATCTGATGAAAGAAAAATAAGGTGTTTCTCACCCACTAGTGGTGAGTGACTATAGCTCCCTCTTCCCAGGCAGAGTGGCTGGCACATGATCAGGGCAGTAACGTCATTTCCTGGGACCTTTAGTGAAGGTGTCTTTATCTCCAAAGGAGTGAGGTGTCCCTCCAGGAAGGAAGTGACCTACAGCCTCCACTGAGCTCTTTACCAAAGAAGGCACCCGAAGTTGGACATCTACAGGAGGACTGGCAGAGCCAAAAGGCCAGGCTGCAAGCCCAGGTAGAAGGACAGCCCAGGGAGGGGTGTGCTGTGCACAAGACTCACTGCGCACACGAGACTTGCCTCTCGGGCGATGTGGGGAAGGCTAGCTGAGCCAGGAAGGCATTATTGTTACTATTAATGTATTTATTCCAAGTTTCCCGTGCTCATGAGCATCCCAGATGAGTGATTGCTTTATGTCCATTCAGTCCTTGGGTTTTGTATATGAGGAATAAACATTATATCATGTGATTGTACATAATATAATTACATTATACATAACAATTGCATGTAATCATGTAATGCTGGCAGCATATGGAACATGCAGATCATATCAGCCCTTTATATCCTTGGTTTCAACATTCATGGATTCAACTAAGTACAAATTGGGGGGAAATGCATCTGTGGGGAACACATCCACACTTGTATTTTTTGCTATTTCCTGAACAATGTAGCTTAGTAATTACTTGGTGCTCTGCAATAGATCTAAGTAGTGCAGAGATGATTTAATATTCAGGAGGATGTGTGGATGTGTGCGTAGTCAGAGACTACCCACAGTACCTGGTAACCACAGAGGTCTTGCAAGCCTCTCCTGCAGGGAGGAAGGGATGTCTGGATTGTGTGTCTAAGCAGAAGATGAGTGAACACTAACATCTAGACAAAGATGTAGGTGGAAGTGACTCACACAGTGCATTAGAAGGTATTAAGAACCTGGGGAAAGAGAACAAGCAGATGGAAGGGATGAGTAGTGAGATGCTGAGGCTGTGGGGTGCTGGGGAGCTGGAGAGGAGGCATTAAATGCAGCTGTGGGAAAGGCCTCAGTAAGCAGTAACACTGACCAGGCCCAGGAAGGAGATGCCGGAGACCATAGAGATCTCTGCTTTCCCACAGGGAAGTCTGGTCTCTTGTAGATTTGTTCCCCCAGGAACAAGGAGTCTTCCCTCCTTCCTGCAGTCAGGGTATCATCTGCTGCAGGTCTCAGTCTAACTTCTGCTGGTTTGCAAAGCTTGTGTTTCCCACCCACTGCTGAGAATTACTAAAGGTGGCGAGGTCCATCCAGGCTGTAAAGCTTGCTTTGAAAATCACAGTCTTAGGAGCCGGGAGTTTGGCCTAGTGGCAGAGTGCTTGCCTAGCATGCACAAAGACCTGGGTTTGATTCCTTGGTACCACATACATAGAAAAGCTGGAAGTAGTACTTGGCTTAAGTGGTAGTGGCTAGCCTTGAGGAAAGCCCAAAGACAGTGCTCAGACCCTGAGTTCAAGACCCACGACTGGCAAAAACAAAAACAAAAAAGAAAAACAAAGAACAGCAACAACAAAACCTACAGTCCTAGCCGAGCATGGATGGCTCACGTCTGTAATGCTAGCTACTCAGGAGGCTGAGATCTGAGGACTGTGGTCCAAAGCCAGCCTCAGTAGGAAAGTTGGTGAGACTTTTTCTCTAATTAACTGCCAAAATGAAGCTGTGGCTCAAGTGGCAGAATGCTACTCAGGGACAATGGCCAGGCTTTGAGTTCAAGTTCCAGGACTGGTAAAAGAAAGAAAGAGGGAGGGAAAGAAGGAAAGAAAGAGAAGGAAGGAAAGAAAGAAAGAAAGAAAGAAAGAAAGAAAGAAAGAAAGAAAGAAAGAAAGAGAGAGGGAGGGATTGAGGGAGGGAGGGAGGGAGGGGAGGGGAAGGGAGGGAAGGGAAGGGAAGGAAGAAAGGAAGGAAAGAAGGAAGGAAGGAAGAAAGGAAGGAAGGAAGGAAGGAAAGGAAAGGAAGAATAGTCTAGTCCTCAGAATGCCTCCCCGCAGGTCTCTCAACTGCAGCGGGCTCTGGAGCAGTGTGCCAACGAACACCGTGAAGACCTGCAGGCACTCAAGCAGCTGTCGGACCACGAAAGGGAGAAGCTGCAGCGTGAGCTCCAGGATAACCTGCGGCAGAGCCAGGCCACTAAGACACAACTGGAAGCTGCCCACCAGCGAGCCCTGCGCATGCTTGAGAAGGCCAAAGCCCAGGAACTCAAGGTATGGGTACAACCCAAAGTTGGGGTTTGCTGGGCACACACTCCCTTCATGGAGATATTTTTCTTTCTTTTTTAAAATCTGCAGTCCTCACAATAACTGCACAAGGTTCTCATTATGCTTCTACCTTTTGCCACAAAAAGAAAGAAGCGCCGAGAATCTAGTGCCTTGCTGACGGTCACACATGCTCTTCATAACAGATGGGTGACTTGATTTCATCACGTGAGGCATGGGAAGAGGGAGGCCTCGGAGCAGCAAATTAAGAAAACCCAGCTCAGCAGCAGATACCTTCCAAACTGTGCTTGACCACTGTTGTAAAGTTTTGGTATTATCACTCAGCCACAGAGACTTTGGGTTTGAGGTGATCTGATAAAGGGACTTGTGACATGGACATCTGCTGTTGTTTTGTAACTATTTGGGGACATTCTTTTAAAAAAATTGTTTTGTACCAGGTCTATTTTTTTTAAGTTCATACTCATCTGGGGTAAGATTGGGGATACTATCCATATTATATATTCTACTTACTCAGAAAATGGAGAGGGACAGGCAGGGGTTGGTGGGGAAAGAAGAACATGCATATTTCCTTGACTGAATACAGTGTTCAATCTTGTAGGATATCACACCCCCTGGGTTTTTTGTTTGTTTGTTTTCTGGGAGCTTTTTCCTTCTGGGTTGTACATCCCTGTCCATTATAGGGTGGTAGAGGAAGCCCTGAGGTTCCTAGCTTGAGGAAAGGAGGGGGTCCTTGAAGAATCTGTAACCAAGTTTAGCAGGTCTTCATCATCCTGTCTCAAGGGGATGGTTGCTAAATGGGACCAAAGAAATTATGATGGACAGTAGCAGACATTCGATCACTGCTAGTACAGCACTGTGATTAAGACTGAACTGCCAGAGCTGGGCCCCAGTGGTTCACACCTGAAATCCTAGCTACCCAGGAGGCTGCGAGCTAAGGATCGCGGTTTGAGGCCCGCCCAGACAAGAAAGTCGGTGAGACTCTTATCTCCAATTAACCGTCAGGAAACCAGAAGTGGTACTGAGGCTTAAAATAGTAGAGCACTGGCCTTGAGCAAAAGAGCTTAGAGACAGTGCCCGGGTATTGAGTTCAAGCCCACAACTGACAGACAGACAGAGAGAGAGAGAGAGAGAGAGAGAGAGAGAGAGAGAGAGAGAGAGAGACCTGCTAGAGTTCCTGTCCTGAATCTGCCCCTTCAGAGGAAGTGTGAGAGCTCAGATAAGCCACCTATCTCCAGTGTGCCTCAGTTTCCTCACTTATAAAATGACAAATAATAGTGTGAATCTTATTGTATGGTAGCAATCAAGAAATAATACACATGAAGAGCTCAGGCTAGGAGATGGCTCTGGTCTGCTCCTTACTTGTTTATTCTGAGGGTATGTATAAGCAGTTGTTGGGAGCTACCCAGTGTTAAGCAGCCAGTCTCTGTCCTCAAGAGGCACAGTTCCATGTGCCACTTGCACTGCTGCTATAATTCTGTGTGTTGGACCCATGAGTCAATTGTCCAGGGTCACTGGGGCCACGGGAAAAGAGACAATACAGTATGGAGCATGGAGAGAGATGTGGAACCCTTACAGCCATGAGACTAGAGGATCTGATGAGGATACAACTGCAGCCCATTGTGAAACCCCAACTGTGGTGCCCTGGGTATTTTCTTAGCCAGGGACTTCTGTACAAGCACGGTGGCAGCTAGACTGATCTTTGGCCATTCTTAGATACACAAATACAAAGCTACATGCCTAGAGAGATTTTGCAAACTTTCATAATCCTTCACTTCCATTTCTTCATATCTATTTTACTGGGGATGAAAATGTCACCCATCAGAGTTGTCTAAGCCAGGTAAGTACAAAGAAGCGTGGGGAGTTTGACATGCAATAGCTGAGTTTCCTGTGGGCACAGTAAACCCACACGTGTACAGCCAATAAGGATAGGTGGCCAGCAAACAAGTTGAGCCAGAGGAGCCTGGCTTGGCTTCAGGGCTGTTGAGTGCCCCCTGGTGGGCTTGTGAAGCTCTATTGTCAAGGGAAGGTAAAGGGAATGGAGGGGAAGGACAGAGAGGGAGGGGAGGGGATGGAAAGAGAGGGAATGGGTAAGGAAGACAAGGGGAGAAGAGAGGGGAGAAGAGCAGAGGGACTGCATTAGTTTGATATTGTTTCAGCAATAAGTCACCATGAACTTAAGTGTCTTAACAGTACAAATTAACTAGCTGACAGTTCTAGAGATTCAAAATTCTAAAGTCAAGGTCCTTGGCAGGACTCAGTTTCTCCCAAAGGCTCTCAGGAAGAATTTCTTTCCTTGACTTTTCCAATTTTAAGAGGCAGTCCAAATTTCTTGGCTCCTGGCCCCTTCCATATTTCAAAGCCAACAGTAGAGCAACTCTTCCTCTTCTGCTCTCTCCTCTGCTTCCACTATCAGACTGTCTGCAACTAAACTCCGTGTCCCTCTTAGAATGAATTTTGTGTCTGACGTTGACCCAGATAATTCAGAGTAATCTCAACATCCTGTCGTATCTGCATTCTTTTTTTTGAAAGGCAACATGTTTGGTTTCCAGAAATTTGGACATGAACATCCTACTGGTTATTTTTTAACTTTCTAGCAGATAGTCCTGTCCCCCCCCCGCCCCCCCTCCACACACACTTGTCTTGGAGAAGATGTAAGATGCTCACTTCAGGGCTCCTGAGGACATTAAATCTGCACTGGCAGATTTAATCTATATCTTTCTTTCTTACACCAAATTCCCAATGAGAGAATTCTGACTGGCCCATCTTAGCACATGTGTCCACTCTGGACCATCAGCTGTGGATGAGAGTGAGTTTATTATGGTATAAAATGACTGCTGCAGAGGCCAGCAGTTTGGCCTAGTGGTAGAGTGCTTGCCTAGCATTTAGGAAACCCTGGGTTCAATTCCTTGGTTATCACATACAAAGAAAAAGGTGGAAATGGTGCTGGGGCTCAAGTGTTAGAGCACTAGTCTTGAGAAACCTCAAGGATAGTGCCCAGGCCCTGAGTTCAAGCCCCAGAACTAGGGGGAAAAAGGATAGCATGGCTGCTATGGGAAGGCCCTTGCTAGACCATCCCCTGTAGCCTGATAAGCCTGATAAGGAAATGACAAAGGCCTCCTTTTAAGCCTGCTTTCTGCTGCTTCTGCTCACAGGCCACAGAGGAACGCTTGAAGAAGGAATCCAGTCACAGCCTCCAGATCCAACACCAGACCCACCGGCTAGAGCTAAAGGCCTTGGAGGACAAGGCCAGGCAAGAGCTGCAGGAGGAGCGGGAGAGGATGCAAGCCCAGCAGGCCCTGCTGCTGGGTAAAACTCCCCCTGTACACCTGGGGGCCTGGGTTCCTGCAGGGCCCACCGATGGTACCCGTTAGCAAGGGGCGTAGGGCCCAGGGCTCTGGAGGCCAGAGTAAGAGTTCTGGCTCTGTTCCCAACTAGCTGTGAGACTAGCTGAACCTCCTGTTTCTGTTCTATCAAATGGAGCTGCCATTGTTTCCACCTTGTAGGGTTATAGTGTAGGTGTAGTAGGATACTAGCATGCAGCATTAGCCCAGTGTCTACATATGCAATAACTATTGTTCTTACTCCATCTAGCACAAGTCTGAGCCTTCCTAAGAGCCTCATGGGATTGCATCAACTTACTGTCTTCTGCCAACTAGGGAAACTGAGACCACCAAGCACCTACTTCTTGCTTTTTCCTCTGCCCACTCCATTTTTCCCTAACATGAAACTCAGTACCTCTTGCATTTCCACATCAAAAAATAACTTGCACAAAGCATTCTGGAACCTAAGTGAGCCAGTTAAAATCTCTCAAGTTAGACTGCCTGGGTTCCAAGCCTATGCGGCCTTGGACAAATGTGCCAAACAAGCATGATAAAAGCGTTGACTGCTTAGGGCTCTGATGAGGATTCCCCTGAGTAAATTTCTCCTGCAAGGCTCTGGATATAGTCCAGATCCCCTCGAGTTAACACTCTCATATCTGCAAGTCGAAGGATTTGGCCCTCTATGAGGTAGGGCTCAGGTCAGACCCCACAACCACCCTAACCAACTAGTAGTGTCCCAGGAGGTGATTCAGAGACACTTTGAATCCCCATGTCACCAGTAAATAGCTGTGAGACTGAGCAACTGACCTCTCAGATGCTTGTTGTAAAATAGAGCTGCAATGGAGGATAACACCCACCAGATTAGATGGTTGCAGGGCTCAAATGAGAACATTTAACTTGGAAGTTTGGATACAACTGTGCCTTCTTGGAATACATTTAGCAAACTCATTCCCTAGCCTTCAGCAGCTGCCAACCATACCCCAGGGTGACCTGCAGGGCAGACTTCTACCTTGACTACGGCCTTGGTCTTTCTTTTCCAGAGTCCCTAAGGCAAGAACTGTCAGAGCAGCGAGCTGCCTGCTCGGAGCACCAGAAAGACCTGGAGGTACTGCAGGCTGAGCTAAGGGCTCTGGGCAGCCTCAGGAGACAGCAGGTTATCAACCTGTGTCCAGAAAACAGCGAGGATGGCTCTGAGATCACAAAGGTAAGTGCCCCGTCCCTACCCTCACCACCCTCCTCCGGACTAGCACTAGGACCGCAGTGAGCGGTCACATAACAGATGAGCTCCAATGGCCTGAGTTGTAGGACCCGGGGACTCCCCGGGCATCCTTGCTGCTTCCGCCCAGGCAGTGCGTGGTAGGACAGGAAGACGAGTCCTGAGCGGGATGGGCACTCCTGGTGCGGGGGAGAGCAGATGGGAGACCCCCCCCTCGGGGGCCTGGCTCCACTGCATGCCATCTCTGTCCCCTTGTGCCGTGTCTGCCCCGGCTGTTCCTGAAAGGACGCAGAAGGCCTGGACCTGACCGGCTCCTCACCGGACACCACCCCAGGCCAGGGGCGCAGCGGGGCACATCAGCTCCGCCAGGAGAACGCCCAGCTCCAGGAGTTGCTGCTGCGGCTGCGCGCCGAGGCGGAGGCGCACCGGCAGGAGGCGCTGCAGCTCCGCGACCAGCGCAGGTGCCGGAGGGAGGGGTGGGGGGGCTGGGGCGGAGGCGGCCCAGGCTCCTCCTGCTGTGTCCTTGACTGTCCTTGACACTCCCCCCGCCACACTGTGGCTCAGGAATATTGAGGCGGATGGAGAGCATGCGGGATGGTTGGCAGGAGACGTGCTGCCGGCTCACCGTGGGCATCGAATTCCCTATGGTTCCTCCCTGTTGGAAGATTTATTTCTTTTGGTGGATCCTGGGGCTTGAACAAGGCCTGGGCGCTGCCTCTGAGCTCTTCAGCTCAAGGCTACCACCCTACCCTGGAGCCAAGCCCCACTTGCCGTTTTCTAGAGGTTAACTGGAGATAAGAGTCTGGGGTCTTTTTGTTCCCCGGGCTGGCTTTGCACCTTGATCCTCAGATCTCAGCCTCCTGGATAACCAGGATTATAGGTGTGAGCCACCGTGCGGCTCTGTTGGAAGATTTTTTTTTTTTTTGGCCAGTCCTGGGCTTGAGCTCAGGGCCTGAGCACTGTCCTTGGACTTTCTCAAGGCTAGAGTTCTACCACTTGAGCCTTAGCACCATTTCTGGCTTTTTTCTATGTATGTGGGTGGTACTGAGGAATCAAACCCAAGTCTTTGTGTATGCTAAGCAAGCACTCTACCACTAGGCCCAACTCCCGATCCTGTTGGAAGATTTTTAATGTCAATACAAGCACTTTAATACCTGTAAGACTTCTTAGGGTATCTGTTGCTTCTGTAACAAGCTTTGGCAGTTTCTCTTTTTCAAGGGATTCCTGGACGTTTAACTTTCTGAAGGGTCCTGATCTCAAGAATGAAGTTGATTCTTGTTTTTTGTCATTTTAATGTCTGGAAGATCCTGGATTGTGTCCCCCCCCCACACACACTCAGCCCATACTTGTTAGCTATGTGTGTTGAATCCCATTGCATGCGCCCAAAACTGCATATGGGCTTTGGCTATGCCAGTTCATTTATTTCCCCTGTGTAACACTCTATTGAAGAGAAGGAAGCTTTTCGGGAGGACTCACACACTAGCTTCCCATCACCAGTTAGGTGTAGGACAACTGGGTTTTAAATTCTGCCTCTTAAGCGTACCCTTGGGCATGTTTCTTAACCTCCCCTGGCCTAGGGAAGAGCATTGTGTAGCACACAGATTGTTCAGATCATTGAAAGCAAGGGTTTCCTATGGCATGAACCCCTGGTGACCCAAACTCCCAGGCTGAGATGCCCCATTAGAGCTTTGTTAAAAATCGGAACTCTAGTGCTCTAGATATTCTCACACAGCAAGACTGAACGATGGTCGTAGGGGAGGAGCACAAAGGTGCAATGCTTCTGTGCAGCTAATAAAATTCTTTAAGATGAGCTGAACTCAAGGCCCCACCCTGGTTGCAGGAGTCTGAGGGACCCAGGACTCAGTGTGAGGGAATGTCCAAGGTTCTAGTAGCAAGCAGGAGTAGACAGAAACACTGCCATGGGAATACCACTGTTCTGAGTTCTAGGCCCCAGCTGGGGAGAAGGCCCTATCAGCATCGTGTCACTAGAAATAACTCAAGCCCCATTTCGGCTTAGGTCACAGGGCTTCCTCTGAGGGGAGCTGCTGACCTGAGCTCACTGAGAGGAGCAGAATATGGTAGATTCAGTTAATGACGTGATCCAGGCTGAGCCCTTGGAGTCCGGGCCAGTCTGACTGTGTGTCTGTCCACCACAGGTTGCTGGAGGAGGACCAGCAAGCCCAGCGGGCCAGGGAGGCAGAAGCGCTTCGCCAAGAGCACCGGAAGGAGATGCAGGCCATGGTGGCCGATTTTAGTGGTGCGCAGGCCCGACTGCAGGCGCGGCTGGCTGCCCTGGAGGCCGAGTGAGTAAGACCTTGGGCCCTGGGCTGGGATAGATCCTCAGATTTGCCATTTGTGGAGCTATTAACTTGCTCCAGGGTCCGTAGATGTTTCTGGTTTGAAATCCACAAGTTCTGAGTTCCAGGAAGTCCTTTGTTTCTAGGCATGCAAGAACAATTGTATGAGGCTGCAGAGCACTGGGAATCTGGAAGAATGGATTCTTTGGGACACATTCACCCCTTACACTACAAAGCAATCACCAGGACCGGGGATACTTCTAAAAGTCAAGATTCTGTCCATTTGAACATGTATTATCGCCCCGAACCTTCACTATTTTTCAAGATGGAAATCGTTATCCTTCAGCAAAGAAAAGAAGTTCCCCGTGCAAGTGTGCAAGCATTTATCTGTTCATTCAACACATATCTTTTAAGAGCCCACTGTGTGCCATGCAGTATTTTTAGGCTCTAGAGTTATAGCAAAACACAAAGACCTTGCTTTTATAATGCTCATAAATTTTAAATGTTAGATTCGGATAATAAGGAGACAAATGAATGCTACCTCCGCAGCATGTGCTGAAAGTGCTAAAAGAAAAGCAGGACCTGGGTATAGAGGGGCACAAAGGTACATAGGAAGACCTCTCTGAGGAGGTGACATGTCTAAGTGCAAAGAGGTGAAGAAACTGAGTGTCTGTGAGAGCCAGATAAAGGAACAGCAAGTGCAAGGGTCCTGGAACACATAGCTGAAAACACCTAGAAGGCTCATGCAACCAGATGGAGTGAGTGCGCTGTGAGTGATAGGAAGTGAGAATGATGAGGGGAATCCTGCCCTAAAAGGAAAGGCATTCCAATGAGTCCTGAGTGTCTGGGAAGCTGCAAGGCTTTGGGCTGGAACGACTTACCTTTAGCAGGATCACTTCTGGTTACTAAGCAACGATAAAGCTAAGGGAATAGGATGATTGACAGGGAGACTGCTTACAAAGTGATAGCAGTGATCCAGATCCAGACAGGTGAAACCACTTGCCAAGTTATGTAGCCTTAAGTGAACTTGAGAACACATGTCTGACCCATATTGGCTTGTATGCTCACTACTTTTGAGTGCAAAACGAATCAGCCAAAAGCTGCCGTGGAAAGGGTTTACCAGACTGCATGCAGTGTGTGCCCGCTCTGTGCCAGCCAGCCATGGCCGCACTGAGTCCTCTCAACGAGCCATTTTACATCCATTTTAAAAAGGAAGGACTGAAGCTCTTGGGTCAAATGCTATGCCCAAGGTCTCTCCAATAGAAAAATGCACAGCCAGGAATGGAGCCGGAAATCTCATCCCAAACCCTAGCTCCATCGTCGTCGTCGTCGTCATCATCATCATCATCATCTAGTTGTACAAAGCAGGTTACAATTCCATAGGTCAGGTTATGAGCACCATGCTTCTTGGTCAGTTTCACCCCCGTTTCCCTCTCTCATCTCTCAAATGTAGTCCATTTCTCACATAATGTAAATTAAATTGAAATGATCTTTTCTTACCCTTCCTCCCTCCATTCCTGTGTCCTTCCTCCATTCCTCACTCCCCCCCCAAAAAAAATCCACATGTTTTTACTTTCAGGTATTCATTTTAATAAACAGTATATTAGTTGTTTTGAGGAGTTATGCCTTTGGATTCCTCCCCTAAATATGTTATCATTTACTCAGCTTGTGTCTAAATGCACTGAGTCATATGTATATATATATGTATATATATCTATATTATGCCTATTTGTATTTTAGATCTAGCTTCACAAATGAGAGAAAATGTATGGTTTATCTCTCTGAGCCTGGCTTCACTTAACAGGATTTCTTCTAGGTCCATTCATTTCCCTGAAAATGGCATAGTATTATTCTTTCTAATTGATCAGAAAATTCCATATGTTACTACATTTTCTTGATCTTACCCGTTGTAAGGCATCTGGGCTGTTTGTATATCATTGCTATTGTGAGTAGTAGAGGGGAATGAAGACCAGCTCATATTGCACCCTGTGTGCCCAGTAGATGGCGCCAGAAGCCCCCGACTTGGTGGAGAGGGGAACGCTGCTGTTGTACAGCAGGTGGTTGCATTTTCTGCCCAGGTCTTCCAGCAACGTCCTTGGCTCTTGTATCCTTGGTGACATGCAACATCTATGAGCACACATGAGTCACCATTCTAGTGCCAGATATCATTGAGACCTGGTACTTTGCATTTTGCCTCAGCAGCAGCCTAGAGCAGGATGGCTGGACGGAGCAAACACAGCATCCTAGGTTGAGCACTTGGCTTCCCTTTGCCTTGTTGAGTAGCTGCTGTAGTAATTGCCTACCTGCCTGCCCTGAACAGACTGAAAGACTGTGGAGAGAAGCCAGGAAAAGCAGCGTCGAGGCCCGAGGACCTGCAGCTCATAGGCCGTCTTCAGAATCTCCTGAAGGAGAGAGAGGAGATCATCAAGCAGCTCACGGTAAGGCCACAGAATGAGGTAGAGAATGTGCCTACCTGCAAGCTTCTCACTAGATAGCTCATTCCCCGGGCTCAAAGCCTGAAACTTGTCCTTACAGAGAAATTTTCCTTCTGTTCTTTTCCAGCACTATAAAATATTCTAAAATACTCCTTGAAAACTGATATAAGAAAATCAAAGTCGGGCCGGGAGTTTGGCCTAGTGGTTAAAGTGCTTGCCTAGCATGCATGAAGACCTGGGTTCGATTCCTCGGTACCACATACATAGAAAAAAGCCGGAAGTGGTGCTGAGGCTCAAGTGGTAGAGCTCTAGCCTTGAGAAAGTGCAAGGACAGGGCTCAGGCCCTGAGCTCAGGCCCAGGACTGGCAAAAAAAAAAAAAAAAAATCAAAGCCTTTTCTTGATGTTGATACTGGGACTTTTTTTTGCCAGTCGGGGCTTGAGCTCAGGGCCTGAGCACTGTCCTTGGACTTTCTCAAGGCTAGAGCTCTACCACTTGAGGCTCAGCACCACTTCTGGCTTTTTTCTATGTATATGGTACTGAGATATCAAACCTGGGTCTTCGTGCATGCAAGGCAAGCACTCTACCATTAGGCCAAACTCCCAGCCCATTTTGTTTTGTTTTTGGTCATGGGCTTGAATTCAGGGCCTGGGCACCATCCCTGAGCTCTTCAGCTCAAGGCTAGTACTCTACCACATTGAGCCACAGCACCACTTCTGGTTTTCTAGTGATTAATTGGAGATAAGAGTCTCACAGGTTTTCATGCTAGAATGGCTTCTGCACTAGACTTGTGACTTCAGAGGCTAAGCCTGCTTTGCTTTTTCTCTCGCTGAGGAATTTGCTCCCCCTTTCCTACAGAAGAAGAGGTAGGAAGTGAAAGTACTTCCAGCTTCAGAGGCTGGCAGCTTGGTTGGTGGACTTTCTCTCCCTCCCCTGGTTTTGTTACCTTCTGCCTCCTTAGCTTAGCCATCTCCCTTCAAGTCAAACCCATTTCCAGACTTGCTTTAGGAAGAACCGATTCCTCAGGATACGATTGACTCTTCTGACCCGGAAGCATGACCAGTGTTCATGGCTTCCAGTGCCCTGCAGCTAGGCTCAGTTAGATTCTGCTCTTTGGTTCCCAGGAAGAGAGAAGATTTCACTATGCTGCCTTCCCCAGCACAATGTCACACCGGAATCGGTCCTTCTCTTTCAACCCGCATCCAGGGTATTTGACCCCTTCCATGAAGGTAAGTTATTGGATCTCCCCCCATCACACACACACACACACACACACACACACACACACACACACACACACACACACACACACTTTGGTTTCAATGCAGGACACAGATCTATTGATTTCTTTTTGCTTCAAGATATCAGTAGCATACTGATGGACATTCAAATGAATCATCATTGGAAAGGCCCACAGGAAATAAGTAGTCCAAAGTACTAACCAATGGTGGGTGGATTTTGTGTGGTCTGTTCAATGTTTGTTACTATTCTTTTACTATTATCTTCTAGGAATCTTTCTGCTGTCCAGATTATGCAGCACTGTTAGTAATACCTCTGTCGGGGTGATGGGAGATTAGGGAAGTAGTTGGAATCTTCCATTTCCCTTTTTGGAACAGGTTGGTCCTGGCTTTGAAATCTCTTGCTGGAGCCACACTACTCCTTTCTTGGATTTTGGTTTTGTTTTGATTTGGATAAGGTCATGAGTCTGCCTGGGCTGGCTCACACCAGGATTTTCTTACCTATGCCTACCAGTAGCTCATTACCTGAGTGTACCACCACGCACAGCCTTTCTTCTTCTTCTTCTTCTTCTTCTTCTTCTTCTTCTTCTTCTTCTTCTTCTTCTTCTTCTTCTTCTTCTTCTAATGGTACTGGGAAATATACTTACTCTGCAAATGGTAACGTGTTTTGCTGTTGTTTTGAGACTACAGTACCCCAGATTGGTGCTCGTGATCCACAGTCTATCCCTCTTTGTGTAGACAATGTTAACTTTACAAAATGGGTTAGTTACATCCTTCTCAGGATATGACAGAGTCTTCTACATTCTTTAAAACAAAAGTTTTGGATGAAGAGACTGTGAACATATGCTTTTATAAAGACTGAAATACATTCAAAGGGCTAAGGATGTGGCTCAGTGTAGAGTAGTTATTTAGCATGCTTTTGAAGTACTGGGTACTGAAAGCGAAAGATCACTTTTTTCTTTTTTTTTCCTTTTTTTTTTTTTGCCAGTTCTGGGGCTTGAAGTCAGGGCCTGAGCACTGTCCTTGGGCTTTCTCAAGGTTAGAGCTCTACCACTTGAACCACAGCACCACTTCCGGCTTTTTTTCTATGTATGTGGTACCAAGGAATCAATCCTGGGTCTTCGTGCATGCTAGGCAAGCATTCTACCACTAGGCCAAACTCCCAGCCTGGAAGATAACTTTTACAATAGTATGGTTTTAAATTTGGGCTGGGTGGGCCTCATTTATTTTTCAGCCATGTAGTTTGGGAGAAATATTCGCAGACTTTCCCTTGTAATACACAGAAGAAGAAGATGG
The DNA here is from genome assembly GCF_031878675.1 of Megascapheus bottae. Lineage (NCBI taxonomy): Eukaryota > Metazoa > Chordata > Mammalia > Rodentia > Geomyidae > Megascapheus > Megascapheus bottae. Next base: position 52,036,782 of record NC_143521.1, read on the forward strand.
AGGAGGCGCCCAACAGAGTGGTCAGTGTGCCAAACCTGGCCTCCTATGCAAAGAACTTCCTGAGCGGAGATCTGAGCTCCAGGATCAATGCCCCTCCCATCACTAAGTCTCCCAGCTTGGACCCCAGCCCCAGCTGTAGCCGGCCTTACAAAGCTGCTCAGGCACCAGATGCAAAAACTACTCCAAGGTAAGTGGGGATCCGTGGGTATCATTCCATTTCTCCAAGGGGCTGTGAACGGGCACCCTTCCTGGCACCTGCTGAATGCCTGGCATTTTGGCAGATGGAAAGAATCACAAAAGGAGTCCTGCCTGGCAAAAATGATACTCTAGTAAGACCAATAGATTGGATCAGAAAAGGGAATCTCTTTTTAAAGAAAAAGTGATTATTATAGGAGTGATATGCAGCGAGGTTACAGTTTCACAAGTCAGGTATTGAGTTCACTTCCTTTTGGACAATGTCACCCCTTCCCCCACTCTTGATATTTCCCTCCATCCCCACCTACAAGTTGTACCGTCCATTTTCAACACAGAGTCCAGTGAGTGCCACTGTTGAACTGGGGGAATCTCTTTTCAATATATTACTATGAAGTTTTATTAAAAAGAAAGCAAATCTCAGTATTCTTTGGAAGAGATACTGTCTTGTACCAAATTCTAGAAGGTCTTTCTGTTGTGGAACCATTCAGCCAAGTTCAGTGTAGATGTGACAGAAAGGACTTTGTTTGCCTGGCAGACTATATTCAAATCCATTTTCTCCTGTGTGGCCTTTTTTAGGTTACTTGACCACTATGGTTCTCTGTATATCTCACATTGTAAATGTGGTGTTAAAGTGAAAGAATTAGGCCTGGGAGTTTGGCCTAGTGGTTAAAGTGCTTGCCTAGCATGCATGAAGACCCGGGTTCGATTCCGGAAAGTGGTTCTGAGGCTCAAGTGGTAGAGCTCTACCCTTGAGAAAGTCCAAGGACAGTGCTCAGGCCCTGAGCTCAAGCCCAAGACTGGCAAAAAAAAAAAAAAAAAGTGAAAGAATTAATATTCAGGGCATACTACCAAAAGACCAAGCAAATAAGTGTTCACATAGTCTCACTATCATTTCTGAGGCTATTTCTCTTATTCTGTTCTATTATTTGGAATGTTATGTTTGTTACCTGTGAGTGTTACTGTGCATTCTTAGGCCATTTTCATGACAGGGGAACAGTTTAAATTCTGGATTTTTCGTTTTTCATTTCAAAAAAGTCTCCTTCTAGGGCTGGAAGTTTGGCCTAGTGGTAGAGTGCTTGCCTAGCATGCACAAAGACCCGGGTTCAATTCCTCAGTACCCCACATACATAGCAAAAAGCCGGAAGTGGTGCTGAAGCTCAAGTGGTAGAGCTCTAGCCTTGAGAAAGTCCAAGGACAGTGCTGAGGCCCTGAGCTCAAGCCCAGGACTGGCAAAAAAAAAAAAAAAAAAGGCTCCTTCTAGCTGGATGTGATGGCTCATGCCTGTAATCCTAGCTACTTAGAAGTGAGGCTGAGATCTGAGGATCAAGGTTCCAAGCCAGCCCAGACACAAAAGGACCTGACTCTTAGCTCCAATTAACCTCTAGAAAAACAGGAAGTGAGGTTTGGCTCAAGGGTAGGGCAGTAGCCTTGAGCTGAAGAGCTCAGGGACAGTGCCCAGGCCAAGTTCAAGCCCCAGGACCCACAAAAAAAAAAAAAAAAAAAAAAAAAAAAAAAAAAAAAAAAAAGGCTCCTTCTTGTAAAAATGCTCTTGTTCCCAAGGTCCCAATCTCCACCCACCCGCCCATGACCCTTTGGCATCAGAGACCACTGTGTCAGCTTTTTGCTCTCAGATGAGCCCGCCTTATTGAAAGCTGTGGAAACTGAGGCCTGGAGGCCTTGCACACCCCTCTGTTAGCTCCTGACTCACACTGGTTGAATTATAACAACAACAAATGCTGGCAGAGATGGGGAGGGGGGAGGAACCCTGCTCTACTGCTGGTGGGAATGGAAACTAGTATGACCACTTTGGCCAGCAGTCTGGAGGTTCCTCAGATCTTCCCTAAGAGACAGCCATACTGTTCCTGGGCATCTATCCTGAGCATCATGACCAGGATGTGATAAGGACCCCTGCACAGCCACGTTCATCACTGCACTTTTCACAATAGCCAAAATATGTAAACGACCCAGGCATCCCGCAATAGGTGAGTGGATCAAAAAATGTGGTGCCTATATACAATGGAAGTTTACACAACCACTAGAAAGAATAAAATAATGTCACTTGCAGGTAAATGAATGGAACTAGAACAAATCATGTTAAGTGAGGTAAGCCATTCGTCAAGAGAGACAAATGGTGCATATTCTCCCTGATATACCGGTTAGATTTAAAACACACTGGAATATGACAAATTATGCAGAATTCTGTCTGAATATTCACATACAGTGAAGCCAAAAGAGGATGCATCTTGGAGATAATCACAAAAGTGCAATACCCAAGTACCCCTTCATATGTATATAAAATAATATACACATTGAACTCCAAAGATAGGGAGACAAAGGACTTTTTCTTACTTTGTTTTTTTTTTCAGATGACTTTGTATTTACCTTATATATGGTGTATTCCCATACACATCTGTGGGAGGGCGGGAGGAGAGCACGGAACCAGAGGGAAAGCGTAGCAGGGAAGTGCACTGGACACTGATGAACTCAGGGGTGGAGATGGGAGGGAGGAATGGGAGAAAATGAGAGAACAGATGACACTATATGAAAGGAAATGTACTTACTACCAGACGTATGTAAATGTAACCTGCTGTGGATCACAGCTACAACAACAATACAGGGAATTAGAAAACAAAACTTAAAGACCTTTTTTTTTTTTTTTTTTTTTTTTTTTTTTGCCAGTCCTAGGCTTGAGCTCAGGGCCTGAGCACTGTCCTTGGACTTTCTCAAGGCTAGAGCTCTACCACTTGAGCCTCAGCACCACTTCTGGCTTTTTTTTTCTATGTATGTGGTACCGAGGAATCGAACCTGGGTCTTTATGCATGCTAGGCAAGCACTTTAACCACTAGGCCAAACTCCCGGCCCCTTAAAGACCTTTTAAAATATTTTTATTGTGGGCCGGGAGTTTGGCCTAGTGGTTAAAGTGCTTGCCTAGCATGCATGAAGATCCGGGTTCGATTCCTCAGTATCACATACATAGAAAAAAGCCGGAAGTGGTGCTAAGGCTCAAGTGGTAGAGCTCTAGCCTTGAGAAAGTCCAAGGACAGTGCTCAGGCCCTGAGCTCAAGCCCAGGACTGGCAAAACAAAGCAAAAAAAATATTTTTATTGTAATTAATAGAAGGGTCACATTATATTCGTCAGATAAAGACTTTTTATGGAACTATAACCAAAAAAAAAGGTTGTTTCTTTCCCTGGAAGAATGAATACTCTTCAAAACCACATAAGGAACTTCTTTTTGTTTGTAGGCCACAAGAGGGGGAAACGGCCCAAGCCAAGGAGGCCCAGCAGAAGCAGGGCTCTGTGCACCAGGAATGGTTTACCAAGTACTTTTCTTTCTAAGCCAATCTGTGGCATACATTACTGGATGATAGGAAAGCATTTAAAATGTTGGAATGAAGGAAAACCAACCAACCAAATAACTCACTCATAATCATTTCTATATGATAGCTAAAACAAAGTTTTGGCACTAACACTTCAAGTTCATTGTGATACACGTTCACGTAAGTATTGCTATTAGAGACAAGACACCCAGAGGACAATGTTACTAACTTCACAAATGGCTTCCATGTTGTATTGCTAAGTGTCTGTAACGCTGCACTCCATCCACTTTGTGGTATACTAGCCTTAGTGATTCCCAGTCTGCTTTAAAAGTGGTTTCCATTTTCCTTAGGATACTAGTCATCTCTACTTGAAAGCTGTTTCTACATAAAATAACGTACTTCCAATATGCACATCTAACCTCAACAGAAAGAGGAGTAGAACAAAATTCAGAAAAACCCTGAAAAGCCAGTCCAAATAAAAATGCAGACCTGATAGGAATGTTCTCTAGCTTGCATAGATGGCAGGTCTTGACCTTCAAGGTGTAGGGCAGGCAGAGATTTCAGCAAGATAACACCTACCTCACAGGGGGCTCTGCAAGGACTAAGCAAGATGGTACAACAGGAATTTTCTGCGAACAGTGTTTCCTTGCTCTGCAATGTATCTCAGCCGCAATGACCATTGTGCCAATGTGGGCCTTTCGAAGGTTCCTGCACTGTCTGTTCTTCAGTGAACTGTACCTGTGGCCTCTGGGTTTGGACCACTTGCCTCTCGCTGCGTTGTGTCCCCAGTGCATGGACTCAGATCAGACTAAAGGGGCCTGGAACTGAACTGCTCACGGTGCCGACCTTGCAACCCACGGGGACTTTTCTAACCCTCTGCCAAAACAACACAATCAGGTGAGATTGGTGCAATTCCCAGTGGGAAAAATGTCTTCGCAATCCTTTGGTGCTGGTCCAGCAAGTGACCTATAAACACATGTGATTCTATGCACTGTTGAAGCTTTGCTCTCTGAATAAAAGTAATAACTGGACAATAACAAAATGGCTGTGACTTGGACCACTTGTCCATAAAGTGATAGAAATAAAAGAGAAAGTACACATTAAGTTCAATCATATCTGCAAATACAGAACTGATTACATACTTAACATCTTTTTGTGAGAAATATAATTAAGCTTGAAACTCACAAACTGAAGGCAAACATATTATCTAAACAAGACGCCAGTAAGAGTTTTGACATTTTCTTCTCTTTCATTTTTTATTATTGAGGTAATGTGCAGAGAGGGGTTACCGTTTTTGTCCCTATTTCCTTCCCCTGAGTTTTGACATTTTTTTTGTCCTTTGGTAGTACTAGGAACTAAATCCAGAGCTTTGTCCATGCCAGGATTGCACATCCTTAGCCCTGAGGTAATTTTTAAAAACACAACTCTTTCTCACCCTAATAATTTTTTCCTTCTTTCTTTCTTTTTTTTTTTTTTGCTTGAGCTCAGGGCCTGAGCACTGTCCTTGGACTTTGTCAAGGCTAGAGCTCTCTCTCACTTGCGCCTTAGCACCACTTCTGGCTTTTTTCTATGTATATGGTACTGAGGAATCGAACCTGGGTCTTCGTGTATGCTAGGCAAGCACTCTACCACTAGGCCAAACTCCCGGCCCCATGATGTATATTGTTTTACTACCAATTTTTATGTCCTATTTCTTAGGGTAATATCCAGTATAGCCTAAAGACAGTAGGTTACCAGATTGCCGTGGAGAAATACCTTAAGTAGGATAACTAAGAAACAAAAGAAATGCACTGCACACAGTGGTGGAGGATGAGAAGCTCCAAGTACCATATGCATATATATACCTCAGCTTTTTTTTTGGGGGGGGGGGTCATGAGGCAAGCCTCGTGGGCCTGAGTGCTATTCTTGAACTGTTCAGCTCAAGGCTACCAACCTACCCTTGAGCCACAGCCCCACTTCCTGAAATAAGTCTCTCAGCTTTGTAGTACCCGGACTGGCTTTGAATCACGATCCTCAGATCTCAGCCTCCTGAGTAGCTAGGATTACAGACAGATGTGAGCTAGTCGCCCAGGTCTGCTTCATCTTTTTGTTAGGTATTAGAGTGAGAATAAAGCTGTAATTGCTTAGAAAAGGGACTGTCTCTTATCTTAGCCAGCAGGATAGCTGGCATTTGTAGCCATCATAAGAACCTTGATTTCAGTTTCTGCTTACACAAAATTACTAAATGGTGTGTTTGAAGTGTCATGTTTTATCGTAAGGTTGGTGTTCAGAGATGGCTTATATCCAGCAGAATGACACAGCCCAGCATGGTTACATCAGCTTCTGGCCCTGTCTCCACCCCACACCTGCTAAGGTAAGGGAGGACTAAGTGGAAGACAGGAAGAGCCTTTGGGTTGTAGTGCTGTCACAGGGTCCCAAGGGAGAGCATTTCTGAGAAGGCAGCTCCAGAGCTGATTGTCTGTCACAGGAAAGGGTCCTCGTGTGCCACCATGCTAGGCAGAATTACCACAACCAATGGCCGTTGAAACTGTCCTATAGGAGCAGCTCTCTGAGGGACCCGAATCTGCTCCTCCATAGCTGAAGACCAAATGCTCAGGACTGTTAGCAGTCAGAGATGACATGGACAAAGAAGGGGTGTAAGGAGGTAGGGATGTACTCCTGAGATCCCACAGTAATGAACAGGAAGAGATAGGGCAGCCAGCAGCCAGGGGAAGGGCAGGGGAGGAGACTTGAACAAGGGGCTGGGAATAGGGTGAGACCAGCTCTGAAGACAGAACGAGTCTTGTGTGAGTTCGATCCAGAGACAGATGGTAAAAGGGGCAGAAATCATATGGGTCTGAAGCCCTAGGACTGCAACTGGCCTGAGACCCAGAACACGTAGAATGTCTCTAACAGGACAGGCACTCGAAATGAGACAGCAGCTGGAGAGGAGGGGAAGGAGTGGGAAGATAAGCAAAATCATCGAAAGCCTAGCAGCTGTTTTTTTTTTCTGTATATTTTTTGTTGTCATTAATAGAAGGGTTGCATTATATTCACCAGAGAGAAGGTGCATTGCTTCACAAACATTGATACCCTTTCTCATGTCTTGGTCCCCATTTGTTTTCAACAGCAAGACCATCATTAAAATAGAAAGATGTTCGGGAGGAGGCTGAGATCTGAGGATCAAGGTTCAAAGCCAGCCCAGGCACAAAAGGACCTGAGATTCTTATCTTCAGTTAACCTCTAGAAAACGGGAAGTGGAGCTTGGCTCAAGGGTAGGGCGGTAGCCTTGAGCTGAAGAGCACTGGGACAGCACCCAGGCCTTGTTCAAGCCCCATGACCCACAAAAAAGAAAGAAAGATGTTTACAAACTAACAAGATTGAAAATTTATTTGACAGATAACTTCTGAAGAAATGGCAAATACTTGTATATACACTAATTCAAAACATCTTTTTTAAAAAAATAAAAAATAATTTTTTTTTTTTTGCGTTTGAGCTCGGGGCCTGAGCACTATCCTTGGTCTTTTGCAAGGCTAATGCTCTACCACTGCAGCTACAGCACCCTTTTCTATGTACATGGTACCAAGGAATTGAACCTGAGTCTTCATGCATGCTAGGCATGCACTCTACCACTATGCCAAATTCCCAGCCCTGAGAACATCTTCACTAAGCAGAAAGTACAAAAGTTTGCAATCTTTTCAAGAACTCCATTATTGGCTGGGGATGTGGCTTAGTGGTAGAGTTCTTGGCTGGCATGCATGAAGCCCTGGGTTCACATACACAGGAAAGGCTGGAAGAGTTGCTGTGGCTCAAGTGGTAGAGTACTAGCCTTAAGTAACAGCTCAGGAACAATGCTGAGGCCCTGAGTTCAAGCCCCAGGACTACCTCCCCGTCAAAAAAAAGAATTCCCGATTGAAAGTCTTTTTCTAAATGTACTATATTTAAGGTTTTTTTGTTGGTGGTGGTGGTCATGGGGCGACTCTGGGCCTGGATGTTGACCCTGAGCTCTTCGCTCAAGACTAGCACTCTACCACTGGAGCCACAGTACCGCTTCTGGTTTTCTGGTGGTTAATCAGAGATAAAGAGTCTCACGGACTTTCCTACCAGGGCTGGCTTTGAACCACAATCCTCAGATCTCAGCCTCTCCTGAGTAGCCAGGATTATAGGCGTGAGGCACCGGTGCCTGGCTCATATTTTTTATTTTTGTCAGTCCTGGGGTTTGAACTAAGGTCCTGAGCATTGTCCTTGGGCTTTCCTCAAGGCTAGTATCTATCACTTGAGCCACAGCGCCACTTTGAACTTTTCTATGTATGTGGTACTGAGGAATCTAACCCTGGGCCTTCCAGCATGCTAGGCAAGCACTCTATCATTAAGCCAAACTCCCAGCCTTCATATTTAAGTTTTTAACTAAGGAATCTAAAGCTGCCAATCAAAGCTTGTAATCAGCACGAGAACTAAATTGAAACCTTGTAAGAAAAAACAACTTTAAAAAATTTTGCTTAAGCAGGCATGGTGGCTTATTCCCGTAAACACCGTTACTTGAGAGGCAGTGACCAAGAGAATCATGGTTCAAGGCCAGCTTGGGCAAAAATGATTCGATTACAACCAATCTGGCTTGTATGATAGCTTGTGCTTATGACACCAGTGATGTGAGAGACATAGGTGGGAAAACTGTAAGGTTCCATCTAGTCTCTAGAAAAAAAATGGGAGACCCTATTTATTTGAAAAATAAGAGCAAAAGGTTTGGAGTATGTCTTAGCAAGTAGTATACCAGTGCTTAACAAACATAAGACCTTGAGTTCAACTCTAGTACTACTTAAGGGAATTTTTTGTATGTGCCAGACCCAAGGCTTGAATTAAGGTCCTATCTCTGTATTTTTTTTTTTTTTTTTTTTGCCAGTCCTGGGCTTGGGCTCAGGGCCTGAGCACTGTCCTTGGACTTTCTCAAGGCTAGAGTTCTACCACCTGAGCCTCAGCACCACTTCCAGCTTTTTTCTATGTATGTGGTACTGAGGAATCGAACCCGGGTCTTCGTGCATGCTAGGCAAGCACTCTACCACTAGGCCAAACTCCCGGCCCTATCTCTGTATTTTTGCTCAAGGCTAGCACTCTACTACTTGAGCCACAGCTCTACTTACACTTTTTGGATGTTAATTGGAGATACGTCTCATATATTTTCCTGTCCAGGTTGGCTTTGAACTGTGATCCTCAGATTTTTAGCGTCCTGAGTAACTACTGGCATAAGCCACTAACACCTAATTAAGGAAATTGGTTGGTCTGATAATTATAGGCCCATGTGCCAAACACACATACAAACACACCACAAAAAACGAGCCTGTCATATGTAAGAGCTAAATAAGCTAATTTCTATTGGCTCACACCAGTAATCACAGAGGAAGATCACAGTTACATGCCATCCTGGGCAAGAAAGTTCATGTTGAACCCCTTCTCAAACTGCAGCAGCAAAGCAGGAATGCATCTGAGAGGGGGTTTCAGGCCCCCCGGCCCCTCTGTGCCAGGGCACAGAGCCAGGGACACATTATGCAGAAGACTGTGGAGTGCTTTGGTAAAGGGATGTAATAAACAGACTGCCCCGCTCAGGCTCCATGTGCTCGCAAGCAAAGGTGAGGTCTGAGGGGTGGTGAGGAATGTTCTGCAGGTTACCCCAAGCCCCAGGCCTTTGGGATCAAAACCCATGCACAAGAACCTTCCTTAAGGAAACTGAGTCTGCTCCCCAGAAGTGAAACAGAGCGAGCACAAGCAAACAAACCTCACAATGAAAAGAGTCAGAGTGACCTTTAGCCCGTCCACGTCCACCAGTGTCCCAGCTGTCCCGCTACTGGTCCTCACACTGACACATCAATGCCGAGCACTGCAGCACTGACATATCCTGCTCCTCTGACCCCCCCTTAAAATGACTACGTAGCCAGATGCGGTGGCTCAAGCCTGGAATCCTACTCAGGAGGCTGAGATCTGAGGCTCAAGGTTCAAAGCCAGCCCAGACACAAAAGAACCTAAGACTCTTATCTCCAATTAACCTTTAGAAAATGGGAACCGGGGCTTGACTCAAAGGGTAGGGCAGTAGCCTTGAGCTGAAGAGCTCAGGGACACGCCCAGGCCCAGTTCAAGCTCCATGACCCACAAAAAAAAAAAAAAAAAAAAGACTTCACTTACTCAATAAAAGCCAGCATGCAGTTGTTCCAGCTGCACTATTCTTCTAAACTCAGCATACTCTGACCCTCTCTGACCTAGTCACAAATGTATCTCTAACACATCAATGCACTGGAATGTTGCATTAGATTCCTTTTCCTGACGTAGTTTAAAGTCTTCAAACAACAAATTTACCTACCTTTGTACACTACGGTGGATGGATAGTTACAACAGGCCTATAACCAAATTCCTTTTTCCCCAATCTTCATATTACTTTCCCCTCAGAACAGAATTAATCTGACAAATGTGAAGAAAGACTAAATTGTTGTTGTTTTTAATTTAGTAAGCTGGTGGTACACTTGTAATCTTAGCTACTCAGGAGGCTGAGATCTGAGGATGGATGCTCAAAGCCAGCCCAGAAAATAGTCTATGAGACTTTTTTTTTTTTTGCCAGTCCTGGGCTTGAGCTCAGGGCCTGAGCACTGTCCTTGGACTTTCTCAAGGCTAGAGCTCTACCACTTGAGCCTGAGCACCACTTCCGGCTTTTTTGTATGTATGTGGTACCAAGGAATCGAACCCGGGTCTTCGTGCATGCTAGGCAAGCACTTTAACCACTAGGCCAAACTCCAGGCCCAGTCTATGAGACTCTTATCTCCAATTAACCACCAGAAAAACAGAAGTGGGGCTATAGGCTCAAAGTAGTAGAGTGCTTGAGCAAAAGAGCTCAGAGACAGACCCTAACCCCTGAGTTCAAGCCCCATTACTGATATAAAAATATTAAATTCAATAAGTAAAAACGTCCTTAAAATTTCAGGACTGTTTCCATACTGATTGTGTGAACTTAAATACAAGAAACAAAACACACAAGCTTCTTTTATTTATCAAAATCATAAGCATTTTATAAAATACCAAAGAAATCAAGCTTAGTAGTGGGTGAGACTCAAGACCAGTGGGCTACAAACCAGAGTCTCATGAGAAAGAGAGAGGCAGACAGAGACAGAGACAGAGACAGATTCGAATAGCTCATGACAATATGGGGGAAATTCTATGGGAACATAAACCTGGCATCTTCTAAAATGCTGTGTCCATAAGAGGGACGTTAGGCAAAAGTGTCCGTGCAGAGCTATTAGGTCTGCTTCAGCGGAGCAGGGATACTGGCGGACGCCTGCTCGAGGTAGGCCAGGGAGCCCTGAGGGATGTCAGCGGGCTTCCTGTGCTGCAGGTTGAGGTCCTCGAGCACCTGCTGCCAGTGCCTCAGCTTTGTCAGGTGCTTCTGCACCAGAGTATCCTTCCGCTGCAATTCATTCCTTAGTTCTGAGACATCCTACAGACAACAGTGATGGAATCAGCCAGAGCAAACAAACGAGGTCCTCACTGACTAGGGACACTGGGCAGAAAGCAAATGCAAAGTCAAGGGTCCATGGGGCTTGAGTCCAACGTGTGAGAACCCAAAGCAACTCTTCCACTGAATGATATCTATCGAATATTGTCTTCATTTTTAACTTCTGTTAAATAATAACAAAGTTATACGCCTCAACAACACGTGAGGACAGTCAAGACAAATGAACTTTTGAGCAGTGTGGCAGCATACTGCACAGCCCTTCAAGGCTACATTCTGAGTCCAAGGCCCACCGGGCTTCATGGCAAGACTGTCTCAAAATCAAGTCCTAAAGCAGGACCCAGTTCCTCTGAATAAGCTTTCACCTATGTGAACGACTCCAGGTGTTTTTTGGTTTTGTTTTGGGTTTTTTTTTTGGTTATTCCTGGGGCTTAAACTCAGGGCTCAAGCACTGTCCCTGAGCTGCTTTTCCCCAAGACCAGCACTCTATGATATGAGCCACAGTGCCACTTCTGGCTTTTCCTGTATATGTGGTACCAAGGAATCGAACCCTTAGTGCTATATGCATGTCAGGCGAGCATTCTACCACTAAGCAGACCTTCTCAGCCTTTTTAAAGAAAGCTTTTCCAGGCAAGTTCTCCTCTTCTGCCTGCTGCTCTACCTGAGGCTCTTCTTTCCAACCCAACTGCCTGGCTCTCTACTTACCCAGGGTCATAAACACTGACAACCAGCAGTGCTACAGTACTCACGGGAAAAGGTGTAACCCATCAAAGCATAATCAAAATCCTGACAGCCTTGGTCTTCTTACACGTGGAAGAACAAAGGAAGTTTGTACCTCTTTGATAACTTGCTCTGGTTTCTGGACAGACAGCTGCAATCTTTTTTGTAAGAAAAAGCATTCGGTCTGTCTTGCAATGTCTAGAAATTTCTGGATACATTGATCAACACCTTAAAAAAAAATCAAGAAATTTAATCAAGAAAACAAAACATACAGATCTCACATGAAGCAGCATCTTCTCACAGACATAATCTGGGATTTTTAATCTTTGCTATAGCAATGACTCCTCAACTTCCCATTATAGCTAACAGATAATTCATGCTTCCACTGACGACATGAGATCTGTTGGAGAAAGACAACTTAGGCTTGGCCTCATGAACAAGGGGAGTGGAAACACAACGCACTTCCCTCTATGGTTCCCTCACAGCTGTTCAAGAGCACAACTTGTGGATTTTTTTTAAAGCAGTTCACACTGTTACTTTTTAAAGAATATCTAGGACCCATGTGAAAAGGGGAGTACAAGTGCCTCATGACTGACACAGTATGTCAGAAGTGTATGTACCCCACCTGCTAAAAAGGTTCTCAGCATACACACCACAACGCTGAAAAACACTAAGTACAAAGTCAGCACCAGGAGTGTTACTGAGGGCAAAAGCCTTACCTAAAGAAAGGAGCTTCTTCAAAAGCTAGGTGCATATGGCCACAGAGGATGAGGCTAAAGGTATCCCAGGATAGGGAAACAAGAGGTTTATCTTCGTGACTGTTGTTCTTAATGTACTATGCAAAGCTATTTCTTTTCTTTTTTTTTCCCCTTATGGTTAATCTCATGTGGTTACTGTATCTGACTTTGGTACCTGGTATATTGTATATATGTTTATTTGAAATAGGGAAGGGAAGGAGAAAAACAAGAAGACTGGGAGGGGGACAGGAGAGGGAAACTCGGAGAAATACATGGGAAGGGTATCAGTGTTCTAGAAGTAGTGTATCCACTACCTGATGAAAGTAACTGTAACCCCTCTATACATCACCCCAACAATAAAATACAACAGAGGAAAGAAAGAAAGAGAGAGAGAGAGGAAAAGAAAGAAGGTTCTTACCAGTTCGAATTTCTTCCTGATCGGTTCCATTGACATAGTCCTGACTCACGAGAGAGGCAAAGCAAGCCTGTGTGATCAAGGCATTAAAAGAACATTGTCATCTGTACATCAAAAACTTTACTTGCCAATGAAGGTGTTTGGTAAGCTAAGTTCCAGTCAGCCTCACAAATGAGATAATGACATTTGCAGGCATCAAAACCTAGTCTCCCTCCTACCACCTGCAACTTCCTTACTATTTCATTTCAAATCAGGGCACCATTCAGGCCCTGACACAGACAGGATGCTCTTCCAGGGCTCCCTCCTGCTCCTGCTCTATCCACCTTACTTTTCACACAATGAAATGACATTAGGATCCCTTATTATCGTCCCTTACTAGTGGGGTAAAAATTCTGCATGGTTTGCCACCATATTAAGTACTCGGAAAACTCTAGTTAAGGAGTAACATAAGTTACCAAGCCTGATAGAGGATGTTCTCTCTCAAAGAGTAATGACTGAGATACATATCAGAGTTCAATATGGAGTTCCACGTGCAGGCCACGCTCAGGAAATGCATCTCGGTGGCCCACTGCAGGGCAGTTGGCTGTCAGGGATCAAGGTTTCAAGAGAGCAGAACTCCATCAGCACCGTGTAAACTACACTTGGTGGGCATCAGGCAATTTCAGGTCATCAACCAGATGGCCCTGGAAAGTAACAAATTCTCCAGCAGTCAGTTTCCCTGTTTGACTTAGAAAGACAATCTGAGAAATTCCTCTATCTTTATAACTGCTCAACAAGACTACCATTCTGTGTACAACTTTCCAAAGCATGGGAAACTTATGGCTAACCAAAAGCATCCCCTTCAGAATACCAACCAACATACAAGCCCACAGGCTGAGTAGTTCCCCAGAGATATCAGAGCTATGAAAAAAAGAGAGGAATCCTAATGAGGAATTTTAGTCCCCCTTACTCTTACCAAAACAAAACAAAAAGCAACAACAAAAAACAAAGTACACAGACCTTTATACACAGCTGGACATCCATATGAAGAAATAACATGGCAGTTTACTTAAAAAAAAAAAAAAAAAAGTGTCAGCCATGCACCAGCAGCTCAAGCCTGAAGTCCTAGCTACTCAGGAGGCTGAGATCTGAGGATCTTGGTTCAAACCCACACTGGGCAGGAAATCCAGTGAGATTCTTCAATTGATCACCAGAAAGCCAGAAGTAGCACTGTGGTTCAAGACCCACAGCCAAACAAATCAATCAATCAAGCAACCTGTCTTTATTGTTTTTTTCTGCTAGTCCTGGGGCTTGAATTCAGGGCCTGGACACTGTCCTCGGACACTTTGCTCAATACTAACATTCTGCCACTTGAGCCACAGTGCCACTTCCGGCTTTTTCTGTTTATGTGGTACCAAGAATCGAACCCAGGGCCTTATGAATGCTAGGCCAGCATTCTACGATTAGGTCACACTTCTGGCCTGCCTATATCTATATGTCTGTCTATTTGTCTGTCTATTTGTCTGTCTGTCTATCTATCTATTAATCATCTTTTTTTTTTTTTGCCAGTTATGGGGTTTGAACTCAGGGGGCCTGAGCACTGTCCATGAACTTTTCTCATGGCTACAGCACTACCACTTGAGCCACAGCACTACTTCCAGGTTTTTTCTATTTATGTGGTACCGAGGAATCAAACCTGGGTCTCTGTGCATGCTAAGCAAGCACTCTACCACTAGGCCAAACTACCAGCGGAGCCTCTATCATCTTTTTCTTTTGTGGGTCATGGGGCTTGAACTTGGCCTGAGCACTGTTCCTGAGCTCTTCAGCTCAAGGCTACCACCCTACCCCTGAGCCTGGGCACTGTCCCTGAGCTCTACAACTCAAGGCTACTGCCCTACCCTTGAGCCAAGCCCCACTTTCCGTTTTCTAGAGGTTAGAGATAAGAATCTCAGATTATTTTGTGTCTGAGCTGGCTTTGAACCTTGATCCTCAGATCTCAGTCTCCTGAGCAGCTAGGATTACAGGTGTGAGCCACCAGGCCTGGCCCCCCATCATCTTTTTTAGAAGCATAGATACCTTTTTCTTAAGAGTTTAAAGGCCTGGGTGTTAATCCTAGTTTACACAAACCTAAGTTCTGGCTTTGGTGAAGTTTCTTCTGCTCTGAGGCTCAGTTACTGCAGCCATACAAGGAGACGGGACGAAATATTTCCAATTTTCTTCTCTGTGGCAAGGCTGCAAACATGTCAACAAATTCGTCCCATCAAAGGGCATTTATAGAACATCCAGAAGGAGAAAGCCAGAGAAGGGGTGTCACCCGAATAGAAATGAGTAGATAAGCCGCTGCCAGCGGCCACTGGGAGGTCTTCCTAGACAGGAAAGAGGGCAAAAGCCGGTCCTCCGAGAAAAGCCGTGTGTGAGCGTGGAGCTCGGCACGCAGGGACCAAGGACAGCGGGCTGCGAACCCCCAGGGCTGAGAACGAGGCCAAGTCCAAGTCCACAGGTCTCCAGAGCGTGCAGATCTGGGCAGCGCACGACCTCGGTCCTCCCGGGCCGCCCACAGGCGGCCGGCCAGGACCCCGGAGGGGTCGGCGCACGCGCAGCTCTAGTTTAAGGGATGGCGGCGAACTCCCCCATTTCAGCTTACCTCAAACGAGGACTCCAATTCGTCCACCAACGTCGTGTTAGAGCTTCTCGGAGCCCCCGGTGCTGCCTGAAGAAGCGAGGGCTGGCCCGGGAGGCCTGGTGGGGGTGGCGGGGGTCCGGGTGGCTGTCCGGAGAACATCCCTCCCAGTGGAGCCGCCATAGGTGGTGGTGGGCGGAGGCTGGAAGGAGCTCGCTGCGCCTGCGCAGGGCGGCGCGGGCGTGACGTCGCCACGGCGCCAGGCCACGTGACGCCGCGGTGCAGGCGTGGCGCCTGTTAGGCTCCCGGAAGCCGGAAGCTCAGGATCTCCGTCCCGCCAAGTGTCCCTGGATCGGCGAGCGCAGACTCGGTTCCCCAGGCCCCGGCAGTCGCTGCCGCTGAGCCCGGCTTGGAAACTGGCGAAGAGTAAGTCGTTGTGTTCATCTTTTAACAGCTCCAGCGAAACCATTGCCTGTCACTCCCTTCCGAGTCCACACGCGGGTTTTCTTCAAGACACCTGTCATAATAAGAAAAATGTTCGCTGGGTTTCAGTGGCTCACACCTGTAGGAAGAGGCTGAGACCTGGAAGAGTTCAGTGTAAAGCCACTCAGGAGAGAGAAATCTGAGAGACTCCCACCTCCAATGTGGAGATACTAACGAAGTGCCGGCCCGGAGCTGGGTGGCCCAAGTGTCAGAGCACCAGTTGTGAGCAAGAAAGCCAAGCCAAAGCTCCAGGTCTCGAATTCAAGTCCCAGTACTGACACAAATGAAACCCAAAAGACCAGGAAGGATCTTGCCTATAAGCGGTTTAGATTTCAGCACTACTGTACATTCCTAAAACTCACTGAAGATCCCAGTTTTAGTTCATACAGGTTACAATGCATGTTAATACTTACCCAGTAACATAGATTTTATAAATCAGGTCATAAAAACAGTAATACTCCTGTTAATATATTTTTATTAACACCATAATTTCTGCAACAAAAAGTAGATAAGAATGTTATTGTGAAGGGCTGGGAGTTTGGCCTAGTGGTTAAAGTGCTTGCCTCGCGTGCACGAAGACCCGGGTTCGATTCCTAGGTACCACATACATAGCAAAAAGCTGGAAGTGGTGCTGAGGCTCAAGAAAGTCCAAGGACAGTGCTCAAGCTCTGAGCCCAAGCCCAGCACTGGCAAAAAAAAAAATGTTATTGTGCAAATTAATACCTAATCTAACACTGATATGGGTTGCTTAAGTACACAGTCAGTGGCATTTCTCTTGGATTCTCTCCAGAGAGCACAGATAAAGAGCTTGCTGTATTTTACTATAAAAGAAAAAAAAATCATTTCCTCATTCATGAAGTGGGAAAGAACTGTCTTGAAAAGTTTACCCAGTATGAAAAAAAAAGTTTACCCAGGCAATACACATAGGGATCTAATACAGTAAGGCATGCACTGGGAAGCTTTGCAGTGACACCCCATGATTTGTGTTTAAACACCTGTGATTGTTGTTTCTCCATTCATGGAAAACAACAATTGGAGGCTAGAGCAGTCAGGCAGTCATCCAGGGGTTCAGTTATAGTAAGGTAGAGTATGGGTACAGGTAGACCTAGTGGTGAAATGTAGCCTGATAAATTCTAGTTATAGCTCAGGAAAAGACCAACTGATTGAGAGTTAGTATGTGGTCTGTTGACTGTGACCTTTCTGAAGGTAGGGTGTACACAAATTTCTTTAGGGTTATGATGAAGGGAGCTGTAACCCACAGCTAGAGGCACAAAGGAGCAGCTCCTCTCTCCAAAATAGGCCAGTGGTGTTGGCCTAATATACCACCAACTGATAGAGTATGGTTCTAAAAGTGGGGGGGGGGGGAGCACGCGCAAGCACCATAGCACACTGGTACTTGGACTTGAATTCAGGGTCTTACCCTTGCTTTTTTTTTTTTTCTTTCTTTTTCTCCTAAGGATAGTGCTTTACCTCTTAAGCCCCATCTCCCTTCTGGCTTCTTGCTGGTTAGCTGAGTCTCAAGGATTTTCCTGCCTGGGTTGGCATAAAAATGTGAACCTCACATCAGGATTACAGGCATGAGCCACAAGCAACTGGCTGATCTGATTTCTTTGGGAATTTGTGGATTACTTCTTACTTTGCCTTCCCAAGCATAACTTATGGCGCAGAATAGGCATGGGATGTTTGCTGAATAAATGAGTAGCAAAACATTCCCTACATTTTTCACCTTGGAGGGCAGAAAGCATCTTTGGATTTACTCTGCAGTAATCCTAAAACTTCCTTTAATGGCTAAGCATTCCCAAGATTTCAAGTTGCCCTCAGCCACACTGTGTCCTTTCTCATTTAACCAGTAGGTGAGCAGATACAGTGAACTCCAGAGATGGGCACCTGTCTTTGTGGCACTGGCCATGCACAGCGACCTTTTCTAGCCAGGGTACTGTTCGTCTCTACTTGTTTCCTGTGCTCAGGGCCATGTGCTGGGGGACACAGGTGCTGGACTAGAGTGTATTTCATATTTTAGAGTCCATGAACTGCCATCTTTCCTCTTCTCTTCTGAGGAACAGGGCACCCACTGACATTTCCCCAAATCCCCATAGTGTATTTTGGTTGATGATAGGAGTTAACACATATGGAACTTGAGTGAAAACTTAAAATGTGCCGAACTGTAGCTATACCCATGGCTCTTCCTTCCACTTGTGTTGTCTTCAATGCCAGCAGCTCCCTGGAACTGAGAGGCCTGGGGGCCATACTGGAGATGGACAGTGCAGAGCCTGGGGTTTCAGATGGCTAACCTGGAGCCATCTGTGTACCTAACCACCACCTATTAAAACTACTATGCTCTATGTCACTGTGGGCTTGGATCTGCTGTTGTCAGCCAGACACATGTTCCAGCTGATACACACATGGAGAACAGGCAGAGGGTGAGGGGGTACTGGCAACCAGATATATGACAAATAACAACTGTTTAATCTCAAATCAGATTTGATAAGTACATGATTCAATAAACTATGCTTTTGTATCCCCCACACACGAATAAACAAGGAGCTCTCTTCTTTTATCCCTAAGAGGTCTTTCACAAAGCTTTCTACCAAAGGGCTGGTAAGCCCTTCTGAACTACGTAGGATTCTGGATTTAGTTTCCTTTCTACATTAGTAGTTACACCTGACTCCACTCATTATTTTATTTTATTTTGGCCAGTCCTAGGGCTTGAACTCAGGGCCTGAGCACCATCCTTGGGCTTTCCTCAAAAATCAGTGCTCTATCACTTGGGCCACAGCACCATTTCCAGCTTTTTTCAGTGTATGCAGTACCGAGGAATCAAACCCAGAGCGCTGTGCATGCTAGGCAAGCACCCTACCACTAGGCCAAACTCCTGGACCTTGACTCCATTCATTTTTATGACATAATCTACAACAGGTATCCATGCATGCTCACTACTGGCTTGATTTTCTCTAAGACTAGAAAATATCACAAATAGACATGCCCACTTACATTCCCTCTGCAAATAAGTTTAGATAAAATGTCATTACACATCAAATTTCTGGAAGTTAAAAGTAATTACAATAAGCCTTTTTTTTTATTTTTATTTTTGTGGGTAATGGAGTTGGAACTCGGCCTGGGTGTTGTCCTTGAGCTCTTCAACTCTACGCTACCACCCTACCCTTCCCGTTTTCTGGAGGTTATTTGGAGATAAGAGTCTTAGGTTCTTTTGTGTCTAGGCTGGCTTTGAACCTCAGATCTCAGCCTCCCGAATAGCTAGGATTACAGACGTGAGCCACTGCGCCTGGCTAATAAGCCTCCTTTTCATTTTATCCAATGTTTTGGTCTTTAAAAGAGCACAGATTCTATTCATAAATAATTTGACCCATCTGATACAAAGTAAGCAAGATCTTTGTAATAAATTTTGAATTCTGTTGATTGGCTATAATCTCAGGAAGTTAACGAATATACCTTTTATGGTCTTGTTTCTTACTTGGTTTTTCACTAAATCCTATGTACCAGTTATTGGAAGGAAAGAAAGCACTGCAGTAAATTAGCTCACAAGGCTGCTGGCTGTGCAGACCATGTGGTTTAGCTAAACTCAGCTCTATGCTTTCTGATTCTGTGAACACAACTTCTAACCATGCTCATGCCTCGTTTTCTTCATCTACCACAGGAACTACCGCATCGTGCTGCGGGAAGGATGCGATAGTGTAATGTATGAGAACATGGAGACCAGTGCCTGGCTAGTGTTAAACAGTTAATCATTGTTCTGTGACTTGATTCATTTTGGAAGCCACGTGCCAGGCCACTGTTTTACACATTAGTAAACTCAATCACTGAGTGCCCCCCAAGTAATAATTAGCGTTGAGAAAGTCCTCTATTTCCATACCACAATTTAATTGCGTAGTTCATGTAACAAGACCAAAAGACACATATTATGGTAAAGTTACTCAGTTTGTCATAAAATGTAACTATCAACCAAACTAGACAGCACAAAAAATGCAACTATTGATTACAACTGCATAGTTACTTTTAATTCACTCCTTCATAGCACCACAAATCATGAAGTACATTGTTTTCCCTCAATTAGAAACCTACACTCGGAAAAAGAATCAGGAAGTGATTTTGAAAATGGCCACGTGGAGAGATAGTAGCTTTACTTTCATCACCCTCTGCACAAAATGAAAACAATCACATCAAGGCACACACATCTTTCGTTGTGCTGCACACGTTAGAAATAAGTATCGTTGGTTGCCTTGAAAAGACCTTCATGCAGCTGAAGGCGTTCTCGAGCCCCGTGCTGAAGACGCTCGGGGGGCTGACTCCGCAGGAGCTAATGGCTGTCCTGACTGAAGCGATGCAGGAACTCGATGAGCGTGCGCGTGGGCCTGCCGGTCATGCCCTTGCGCAGGTATGGCACCTCGTCCTTGTTGGTCATCACACCTGCGATGTCCAGATGCGCCCACTTGGGGTGGGTCACGAACTCCTTCAGAAACGCCGCCGCAGTGCAGGCACCTGCAGATCTGGCAAGAAAGGCACACGGCATTGCACTGCTTCCCCCGAGGCCACATGCACCGAGCATGTCAGTGAGATCCTATGTTCTTGCTAGATAGGTTCTGAGACCACAGTACAAAGGGCTTATAAGACCATGTAAGGAGTTAGCCCAGAAGTCAGGGAATTTCTTTTACATGTGGCTTTAAGCCAAACATGAAATAAATTCCCCTATTTTACTTTTCCCTACTTTGTATTTCTCATCACCTCCTTTCTTTTTCCTTCAGGTTTTAATTCAGAGCACTGAGCCACACTCTAGCCCTTTCTGCTTTCATTATTTTTCAAATACCATCTTGTACACTGGGCCTGGACCCCAATCCTCTTGCTTAAGCCTCCCACAGTTTAGCAGACATGCCACCATGCCTAGATTTAATTGGCTAAGATGAAGTCATGTCATCTGTTTGCTGAAATAGCCTCAAACATCAATCCTCCCCATCTTTGCCTCCTAAATGGATAGGAAAACAGGTGTGAGCCACTGAACTTGTTTCTTTGCCTCTTCATTTGCTATGACCTTTAAAATGCAACATTTTTAGAGTCTGCTGGGGAAATACTTTGAGCATTCAACACATCAAAAAGTGTATAAGCTCTGCATCAAAAAGAAACTATAGGCCGGGAGTTTGGCCTAGTGGTAAAGTGCTTGCCTAGCGTGCACGAAGAGCCAGGTTCAATTCCTCGGTAACACATATATAGGGGAAAAAAAAAAAAAACTACAGTCAAATCTTTGTAAAGACTAAAAACAGTCATTTTTGCAACCATGGATGGTTACAAAAACAAAATTTGGCTCTCTTACCTATATTTCCCAATGTTATTAACATCAGCAAGCTGGCAATCCACAACTTGTCTTGTGTAATGCTCAAATAGGGGCATCCTCCACACACGGTCTCCTGTGTCGATGCTGGCCTAAAGAAGACATTGGGTGACAGTTAAAACTAGATGAAGCCTGGCACGGTGGCTCACTCCTGTAATCCTAACTACTCAGGAGACTCAGATCTGAGGATCATGGTTCAAAGCCAGCCCAAAGCCAGCGTGGGCACTGAAATACGTGAGACTCCTATCTCCAATTAACCACCAAAAAACAAAGTGGCGCTGTGGCTCCAGGGGTAGGGCGGTAGCCTTGAGCTGAAGAGCTCAGGGACAACACACAGACTCAGAGTTCAAGCCCCACAACCAAAATAACAACAATAAAAGACTGGATGAAACAGGTTGTGGAAAATTCAGAGTGCTTGAGCTATGAAGGAACGGATCAACTTGTTATACCAATGCATTAGTCTATAAAACAGGCATTATGACTTTCTAATCATAACAAGACATTTCTTATTAGCTGTAAACCATTTGCTAAAGTCTGTTTCAGCTATATAAACAGGTAACCTGTTCTGGAGACAGGTTTTAGGGGCTGGCCCTGCATCACTGAAAACCAGGTCCTGACATAAAATGATTTCATTCATTCATTCATTCACTTACATACCTAATCATTCTATTTTTGTGCACTGAATTTTTAAGCATCTCCAAATAAGCTGAGCTATCAAAAGTCCTGTAGACTATAAGGATAAACACATACATAAACAGATTGTTATTTATACGTCATGGGGCTTGAACTTTGGGCCTGGGTGCTATTCCTGAGCCCTTCAGCTCAAGGCTAGCACTCTACCACTTGAGCCACAGCACAGCTTCCTGGAGATAAGTCTCACAGACTTTTGTGTTCAGGCTGGCCTTGAACCCCAATCTTTAGGTCTCAGCCTCCTGAGTAGCTAGGATTACAGGCATGAGCCGCTGGTGCCCAGCTGAACAGATTTTTTTAACACACTGTGTAGAGTTAAGGTGCCAAAGGTCAGAGGCAAAGTAAAAGGGAAGAAGCAACAATACAAGATGTTTGGCCCTTAAGTCCCTATGAGGTACATTAGTCAAAGGATGTAAGAGACTGCCTTCAGGAAAAGACTGTAAGCTATTAGTTACTGAGGTGCTTTTATATGCACTGAACTTTAATTTCTTTTTATTAAAGTCAAAACAGTGTGGGTGCCATGATGATAGTGGGGAACTGGGTGGTTGGAAGACCAGAGAGGCTCCTGGCCCACCCTGGAAGGAAACGACTGAGTTGTTAGAGGTTTAGAGGGTAAGCTCACCAGTGACAAGAAAGTAGAGATGCAGGGGAAGCCATGGAGGCTAAAAAACTAACTTAACGACCTTAGCCCAGTCTCACAAGTGGATTCATGGATTTTGTTTACTTCCCATAAGAATCTCTGGGTAAGTGGAGGCTGAAAGGAGGAAGGAGCTGGCAGATGGGCAGCCATGTGGGGCCATCACTATAGCCACTGGAGGAAGCCATGGGGACTAAGGTGCAAGAGCATGTATCAGCAACTGAATGCCAGCCCAAGGAGGGCACAAAACCAACAGCCTGCAAGCTGGGAATGAAGCAGGACAGTGAGCGAAGACAAGAGCTGGCTGTCGTTAAGAGGTCAGAGTCACAAACTGCTGTAGGGTGAGGGGGAGGGATGAATTTGGAAGGGCTGGTGTGGAAGGGCTTGAGGGAGGCTCAGAGCTCAGTGGTCTGATGAGTCACTGGACTGGTCGGGCAGGCAAGCTGCATGTACTCTATGTGACTCACAAGACGCTCCCTCACAGCGCCATCCACATACCCTGGGGATTCTCAGCCACAGCCATGTTATTTGTAAGTTGATTCATTTGTAAGGAAACCCAAAGCTCCCTAGAATTAAGATCATTGCTGTGGTCTATTTCCAGCTCAAAGGCAAAGCCACAGCATGACAATTACTTTTAACGCAGGGGATGAACAAGTATATGACTGGAAGACCATAATAACTCATCGTGGGAATTTAGGCTCCACCTGTGATCCTTACCTCAAATAGCTTCTTCCACAGCCAGGATGAATTGGTAAAGACCCCAGTGGCGCCTGACCCCAGGGCTATGTCCATGGCACCTGTAAGACACAAGCCCCTCAGGTCACCATCTGTCTCTGCAGACCAGAAACTATGACCTCTAACCCTGTGTAAGGAATCCCTCATTTTCAAAAACACAAACTTCAGAAATCTCCATTTTTAAGGAAAATCTAAACACACACACACACACACACACACACACACAAAACCAACCAAACAGTATCAAAGCAAGTATTACCCTGTAATCTCATCCCAGGGTAACTACTGTCAACTACTGATATTTCATCCTAGACTTTTAAACATCTTATAGAGAAATAGTTAAGTGGGCATTCTTCCTTTTATGCTCTAAACACATTCCTCTATTCTAGACAAATGTCTGAAAGATGTCTAATGATGAGAACAGAGGGAGGCATGGATCACAATTGTCCTCAGTGATGGCACCGAGGCCTCTCAGTCTGCAGCACTTCTAATCACCCCTATCTGCTACACAGCTTTGATTCCTTTAAGAAAAAAAAGTCTTCCTCTACACTTTCATCTCCAACAAACTACAAAATCATTTCAAAACTCATATTTCTAGGTTGTCTCAAGTTCTTTATTAGGTACCACAACTCAGTAAGCAGCCTTCCTGATTTTGGTATTGGTGCAGAGAAAATGAATGACGGGCCTGGCTCAGTAGTCCCATAAGTCTATCTAGTTCATTCTACCACTGTGCAGACACTGCAGTCTACCACGGGAACACAGTAATGCTCAGGAAGAAAAGAAAGAAACCCTACAAGTTTCCAAATAAAAGAACAGCTTATTTTAAAACTAGTTACAGATACTGTAACAGTCATCTTTAAAACACATACACACACACTCCCACACACACAGCCGGGCGCGGTGGCTCACGCCTGTAATCCTAGCTACTCAGGCGGCCGAGATTTGAGAATCAAGGTTCAAAACCACGAAAGGACCCAAGGCTCATCTCTAAATTAACCCCTAGAAAATGGGAAGTGGGGCTTGGCTCAAAACTAGGGTGGTAGCCTTGAGCTGAAAAGCTCTGGGATCGCGCCCAGGCAGAGTTCAAGCCCCATGACCCACAAACACACACACACACACACACATACCCTCAAAACTCAACTGCCCCAGCAGGTCTCTTCACTGGACTGCCTGTGTCTATCCATCCGATCTTTCTCTGGACCACTGTCCACACTGTGTGCTTGGTGACCACTCCAAGGCACATACTGGACCTCAGCTCTTCGGTGCTTAGCATGCTTCAGTAGCTTCCAGCTGCATCTGGCTCAGTGCAAAACCCCACAACATATCACCAACCACAAGAAGATGGAAAGTGTGTGCTGTGACCTGTTAAGGTGGCGGCGTTGATGATGAGCTTGGGATTAAAGGTGTGAGCGTAGCAGAGAGCATCGGCAAGGATGAGCCTCCCCTCGGCGTCCGTGTTATCCACCTGCAAAGAGGACGAGCAAAGAGAAAGGTAAAGGGTTTCGAAATGAGACCTTAAAATGATGTACTTTACAAATGGGAAACGGGAGAGAGAGGAAAAATTGCCACCAAGTATTAGATACATACTTGACTGGAAAGTAAATGGAATTACCCCCTCCCCTCCAGACCCGAGAACTCTGAACCTGAAGTAAATGAGTTTAGGACTGCGAATGTGGTTTAGGGGTACAGTGCTTGCCCAGTATACATGAAATCTTGGGTTCAACTGCTTGGTATCACATTAACAGAAAAAGCTGGAAATGGTGCTGTGGCTCAAGAGATAAGAAGAGTGCTAGCCTTGAGCCAAAGAAGCTCAAGGACAGTGCCCAGGCCTGGAATGGCCAAAAAAAAAAAAAAAATGTTTTGATTTATTTTCTCTTCTTCTTTTTTTTTTGTCAGTACTGGGGCTTAAACTCGGGGCCTGGGCACTGTCCTTGGACACTCTTTGCTGAGGGCTCGTGCTCTGCCACCAGAGCCATGGCACCACTTCTACCTTTTTCTGTGTATATGGTACCAAGGAATTGAAGCCAGGGCTTCATGCATGCTAGATGAGCACGCTATCACTAGGCTACGCTCCCGGTCCCTACTGGATTTTTTACTGAAAGGATCTAACAAGAAGAGGGAAATGCATAGATTCCTGGAAATAATTAGAGAAAAGAGCTTAAGAAAGATATGTGGCAGCACAAATCCCCAGACTAGAGAACTCTTGCCAACTCCTGCAATCCTTTGTCAATATGCTGCTTTCTTAGTAGAGAGCATGTTCCTAGCAGTCTTCATACAAGTACATGCTGCCCCATGCTCAATTTGTGGAGCAGTGTTTTCCATGGAACATCAACACAGATGAAAGCTAGTTGTGCTACAAGCATATCCAGGCACTAGCCCCTGCTATTCACAGACATGAACCCATGTTTACTGCTACACCATGCTCTACAGGACTGGCTGCAATTTCAGGGTCATTTGTGTATACAGATAGATGGTCATTGGAAAGAACATGACTACAATAGTGAGTGTGAAAAATAATCTTACGTATGCTCATCAAGGAATTCCTACAGGGCTGGGATACAGCTCAAGCAGTAGAGCATTGGCTTATTAAGTTCAAACCCCTGGATCACTGATTTCAAAAACAAAACAAAGTAACAAGAAGGACTTGTGACTCTGCTCAGCCCTGAAGACAGCCCCAGCACAGAGCCGGGGCCATGGCGGAGGTCCCTGAGGAACTTGGGTGCTCTGGATGGAGGGGCCACCACAAACCTGGATGGTCTTCCCGTTCTTGGCTCTCACCACATCCCCAGGCTTGTTGGCCTTGCCACTGGGCATGTTTTCACAAAGAGGGGCCAAACCTATGAAAAAGAACATAAAAGCTCTTCTGAATGAACGCTGGTTAAAACCTGTCTCTAGACCTTTTGTGAGTGGGAGGACAGCACCTCTGCTGTGTGCTAGAAGCCCCAACACGCCATGCCTCCCTCCCCTCTTACCTACGATGTTGATGGGCAAATCAAGCTTTGCAGCAGACACAATGGCCGAGCACACGGTCGCAGCTCCTCCCATGTCGGCCCTCATGAGGTCCATGTTTGCGGAGGGCTTTATGGAGATACCGCCACTGTGGGGGAAAAGCCGTGAGCAAGACCAAGGCCAAAACCACTGCCTTAAAAAGAGCATGCGTTGCCAAGTGTGGAGGGCTTCCCTGAGACTCTTCTGTCTCTGCCTCTCTTTGGCTGAAGTAATGGGAGATGCTTTTCAGTTGTAAGAAACTCTGATGGTTTGGTAAGACTAATGACTGCTAACCGCTCAGCTAAGGGAAGTAACACTTGCCAAGGGAAGACAGTACTAGCTTAGCAACCCACAGCTGTATCCATGTGAACAGGTTCTCCACTAAGGAAAATCAAAGTGTGTGGAGGGCAAATTTCCAGACACTTTAAAGACAGATCTAATTTTGACTCCTGACTCTACTTCTTAGGTGTGAGACAGAATAAATTACTTCATCTTTTTGAATTATGGCTTCCTTACAGTAGAATGGCCATAAGACCCAATGCATACAAAACTTACCTAGTCTCAGCCATTGCCAGTGGCTCATGCCTGTAATTCTAGCTAATGAGGAGGCTGAGAGCTAGGGCTCTCTGTTCCAAGCCCATCCTAGGCAGGAAAGACCAACCAACCATTGAGAACCTAGAAGTGAAACTGAGCTCAAGTGGAAGATGAATGCTAGCCTGGAGGGAAAAAGCCAGGGACAGCACCTAAGGCCCTAAGTTTAAACTGCAGTAACACACACACACACACACACACACACACACACACACACACCTCTGACATGTTACACAAGCATTTTGTAAATGGTAGCCTGATACACTTTAAACTCTGCAAATAAGAGGTGGTTCATTGTAACATTTCTACATGTATACAATGTAGTTTTGGGGTTTTTTTTTTTTGTTTTGTGGCTTGTGGAGCTTGAACTCTGGGACCTTGGCACTGTTCCTAAGCTCTTTAGCTCAAGGGTAGCTCTCTACCACTTGAGCCACAGCACCACTTCTGGTTTTCTGGCGGTTAACTGGAAATAAAAGTTTCACACACTTTCCTGCCTGGGCGGGTTCTGAACCATGATCCTCAGATCTCAGCCTCCTGAGGAGCTAGGATTACAAGCATGAGCCACCAGCACCCAGTTTTACAGTATGCCTTAATCAAACTTCTTTTATCATTCTCCCTTAATGCTTCCCCCTTCTTAAAATAGTTTCCACAGGTTTCATCATTCTAATTTATTTTGTGCAAATAAACTACTTAACCTATAAAAATTTGTAAGACTCAAGACCACAGTGATGATTCAGACTGGGCACCAAGTAACACGTACACACCAAGCGGTCACTGGAATGCACAACACACGCCCTGTGCTGTCAGCAGTAGTTACCTGTCAAAGGTAATGCCCTTCCCGACAAAGACCACAGGCGCATCACCAGTGTTGGGGCTGCCCGTGTAGTGGATTTCCAGGAACACCGGAGGCTCTTCAGACCCTTTGGCTACGCTTAGAAACGAGCCCATCTGCTGTTCCTCAATCCAAGGTTTGGGTCTGCAGGACAGAAAGAGAGGAAAAGAAGATATACTATTACATTTTAGAATTACCTAGGAAAAGCTTATGAGCATTTTTAAAAAGTTTTGTTTTAAACCTTATTAGGCTGGGGGACTGGCAGTTCATGTCTGTAATCTTTGCTCCCAAGGCTAAGATCTGAGGACTGAGGTTCAAAGCCAACTCAGGCAAGAAAGTTCATGAGACTCTTTATTCCAGTTAACCACCCAAAAGCCAAACGTGGAGCTGTGGCCCAAGTGGCAGAGCGCTAGCCTTGAGCAAAACAGCTCAGGAACATCACCCAGGCGAACTCCACGACCAGCTCATTAGTAATATTACTTGTATAAAAATATACTTCTGTATTTTATGGTTTTTAATGGGTTCATTATGTAAAAGCTCTTAAAAATATCACACTGAGCAAGAACTACGGCTCAGTGCTTGCCTAGAATGCACAAGGCTGAGGTGACTCTCAGCCCAGGGGTGGGAACAAGGGAGGGCGTGCAGGCAGGCCACTGTCACTCTGTAACACCCTACTACTTTGTGCATATTCTGGGGCAAGTCACTTACTTATGAGCCTAATTCTTCAACTATGAAAAGTTTGTACATAATAATGCATACAATGTTAGAAAGTAGTGTATAGTCAGTTTTAACAAAGCTATACTACACTGCCTAGAATACCATACCCTATTCCTCCGCTTTCTTAGAACTGATGGAATTTCAGTTTCCAATATTGTCACGCTATTACTCTCAGTTTAACTGCAGTTTGAGATGTCTCTGAAGTGTCTAATGTGGGAAAACAAATTCGTTCTTACTTAACACAGAAGCATTGTGGAGCACAGAATGGAAGCAGTCATTAAGGCAAACCAGAAGTCACTATTCTGTTCTCCTACAAGGTTCGAGGGAGCTTTGTGTTGATTTCTGGGCCATGGTACCTAGGTCTGTGCTCCCAGACCAGCAGCACCAGGTCTCAGGAAGTCTCCACACTTGCCTATCGATTGGTCTTCAGGATTAAACCAGGACTGCCACCAAACTTCAAAGGGACAAAGAATGCACAGAAAAAGTCAAAAGAAACGGGGAGTACTATGAAAGCCACTGCACACAAAGCCAGTCCTCGATGTTTTATAAAGACTTCCGTTCTGAAGAGCCGTCTGCACTTCTTTGATGGAAACTCCCCTACGCTGGCCAGGGTTTTGTGCAGCTACACCTCAGCTTCCTGAGTCATCTTCTTCTCTGCCTAAGCTCTTTTTCCCTCTGATCTTGTCCAAAAGCCTTGTGGTTTCCTTGGAGATCAAAGCACACCTGCCTCCAAACCCAAAGTGCCCTGTACACCTTTTATCTGGGCAAGTGTAAGCTCTGCTCCATAGCCTTTTAACATCTACGTTGGCCCCTGCTCCTGCATAATACTTGCAAAGGAGAAAATGTTCCTTGCTGAAGATCTTCATTGAGGAAAGAGACCAGGGCTTTGTACCTGACTGCTAAGCTCTCAGGAGCTCTAGAAGCGCTATGCCTGCTATAAGTGCACCACCATTGCTTGGCGACACAAAGTACCTGGCATCTCACATAAGCCAAAGCAATGTCTACCAGGACACCTCAATTAAACCTACACGCCACTATCAACTGGACACCTGAGCCATCCAGAGACTTTAACAAGCTCTAGGCCCCATGTTTTGTACACATTACAAACTTTCCTTCTCTCAGCTAGTTCATGCTTCCCTAAGAAAGATGAACCCTAATTACAACTACCGAAGAAGGATTTCAAATGAAGAAGTTACTTTGGCAATGAATAATCCTTTAGGTAAAGCAATTATCTGCTGATTCGTTTTAAGCATAAGCCCCTAAATGGTGAAAACTGGGTTGCCTAGAGGGCTACAAAGACAGCAAGGGAACTTGGAAGGACAGGACCTGAGGCCCACCAGCCCTGCCCCGCTCCCTCACAAGGCCATCCTGCAATCCAGCGAAGGGAATTCCCTTTCCATGCCTTTAGGCATGTGTTACTACTCTTCAATGCACTGCAAGCAAAAAGACAGGAAGAACTGACTGAAATGGCCCATGTGCTTTCCTTACCAAGCTCTTCTGTTACCATATGTAATAAATATATATATATCCTAAATACAAAACTAAAAGGAATAGAAACAAGTCCACACAAAACTCATATTCAATTGCTCCCAGCATTGTATGTACAATACAACTCTGACAGAAGAGATCAGAGAAACAATGAGAAGGTGTGTGCATCACCCAAGCCTGGGGAAGGGAAACGGAAGTGGGCAGGAAAACCTCTCGATGGGTACAAGGTTTCTTCTCAAGTAATCAACATGGTCTTAAAATTGAGTGTTGTCATGGTAGCACAACCATGTCAACACACTAAATATGAGTTTGGTATGCGAATTACATCTCAACAAGAGAACACATACACACATGTACACACACACACGTCATAGCACATTCTCAAAGATAAGGAAAGACACAAAGAACCTCAGGGCCCTATCTCAGCCCGTGGGTAGTTGCTGATGCATCATCTCACCTATCTGGGTTCAAGTTACTGTTCCGAACAAGACAAGGGGCTGCAATTTAGAATCTGAAAGGCTCCTTCTGTCTCTAATATCCTGTTGAGTCTGAGGTAATTTTGAATTACCTGATGTAGACCTCTGTTTTAGGACTAGCATTTCTGAGTTTCTCCTGAATAATTTCAGCAAATTTTGTCGGTGTCATCTCATTGGCTGGAGTCTCCATCAACCGGCGAGCCAAGTTCTGCCCCAAGGCAAAGAGGACGCCTCGCTGCCAGGCTTCATGATCCCCACTGCAGAAGCAAAGAGAGTTACTGTGAACCAGGATGAAAAACCCCAGTCATTCTGCAGCCAGAAGAGGCTCATAACACAGTAACAGCCACAAAGACCCGAGAAGACAAAGACGGCAAGTAACAACTCAGGTGGAAGGAAGAATGCAACGAGCTTGAAAACAGGCCTATTTGTCAGGCCGAGCAGTCGACTTTGGAGTCTTCTGCTGTATACACCAGGGGCTGTGCTGACATGGATGGGCAGGCTCCTGTAAAAAAGGTTTATTTTGTACTCTGCCACAGCAGAGGGATGACACAGGCCAGAGGCTAAGCACTAAAATGAGTGGTCCACAACCAGACATCAAGTTGGAGACTTTCCCGCCTTCTTCTGTCTGGGTCAGAGCTCTAAATCCTAACTCCTAAATGGCAAGATTAGCTTTAGAATAGCAGCATGTGGCCATGTGTTGTATGGTCCTGGCTCTTCTTGTCCACATCAGGAGTTAGTACAGGCAGCTCAGAGATGGATAAAACAACAGCTGGATTAGCTCAAAAGAGTCACTATGTGTCACACACGTGTTCCAGTCTGTCTTTGGATCATCCCAGAAACAATGGTGCTGAGAGTACAATGCTAGAGGTTTTACTCACTGAACTAAGGTCACCCCAAGAAAGTGGAACCAAGGTTCAAAGTCAGCTTACTGCATCCCCAGCTACACCCTCACAGCTGCTCAGCACCACGGGCCACGGGCCACCCACAGCCTCCACAACACGGGAGGTCTAGAGGTGTCATATTATATTTTCAGACAGCAGGGATCTCGCCCCTCAGAGTCCAGTGCAGGGCTGGAATGTACCCGTGCTCAGTGGCCTGCTAAAGAATCTTCCAGCACATTCACAAAGATCCGTGCAGGCATGAGCACGAGGCCCACAGGTGCCCGTTCAGTGGACAGGATTTGGACCAAAACTTGTTCAGATGCGTCTGTCATCATCTCTCCCTCTCTGGTACCAGAGTGGGCCATATGGATGCCATGGGGGAAACATGCATGAGACAGAGCCAGGAGCAGAGCCCTGGACGGTGAGCAGTATCCCGTGGGTAAGGAATTAACTAGGAAGGCTACAGACAGGCCACTCTGTGACACCCCCATCTTAGCTTCTTTCCATCACCTTCCATAGAGCTCTGCCAACACAGATGTCTTCTTCTTCTGCTTAAGCTCGTCATATTCATAGAGACCAAGCACAGCTCCTTCAGCAGCGGCCTGGGCGTCTCCGCAGGGATCCACCTCCACGTGAGATAGCTCCAGGTCTTGAACCTGCCTGCACCCAGCTTCATAAGGACCAAGGAAGCAGAAAACGTTGTCAGTCAAACCGAAGACGAGCAACAGGAAGCAGGGGCAAAGATGATGCCTGGGGTTCAAATCCTAGCTCAGACACTATTCTGAACAGCCTTTTCCTCATCTGTAGAATGAGGATGGGTGTACAAATCATAGGCAGACCTGAGTCAACACACACACGGAGTGAACATCAGCAAACTGCAGAGCAGGAGAGGCCACAGTGAGAGGTAGCTCTTACTATGATCATTTCTGAAACAATGGGGTCTTAGATGAAGCTTCTCAATCATCAAGAGGTGCCCAGGTTAAAAGGGACAGGGAGGGCTGGGAGTTTGGCCTAGTGGTAGAGTGCTTGCCTGCACAAATACCCAGGTTCGATTCTTCTGTGCCATATACATAGAAAAAAGCCGGAAGTGGTGCTGTGGCTCAAGTGGTAGAGCTGTAGCCTTGAGAAAGTCCAAGGTCAGTGCTTATACCCTGAGCTCAAGCCCAGAACTGGCAAATAACAACAACAACAAAAAAAAGCAATCACATTGTAAATTTGTCCATAATACTGAGTAAAACCCAGTAACCTTTATGGTTTACATTCATAAGTTACATTTATAAGTTACAAAATAACAGCTTAGTATGAACTTTCAAAGTAAAATTCACAAGCATCAAGGACTAGTCAAGTTAATTACTGGTGCTCCAGAATGCTTCTTAAAGAACCTTTGGTCAGTCTCTCCTTGGCACTCAGCAGTAAGGGACTCAACTGTGTCCCCTTGATTCCTCCAGGCTAACTGCCTGACAAACAGGAACAGACACAGACCTTTTCATTAGGGGTAAACAAGCACCCCATTCTCTGTTCCTCTTTTATCTGACTGTAAATATGATGACTCCATTTTGCCCAAGTCTGACACACCAAAAACAAAAATAATTCCCACAGCAGTTTCTGGTAGAATATAGCTCTTAACATACATGACTAAGGCTTTATAGGAACTACTGAAGTATTCAAAGTAAAAATCTTACTTTTTATTATAAGGCCAAGCACCTTCCTAAAGAGAAACTGACTTTGCTAAAAATGGGTTATTGCATGAGAACATTCAGGAGGGGTGATGGTGGAGGGCAGACAGAAAAGAAAAGTCTTAAAGTGAGGATCCCCTGGAGCTTTGATCAACATAGATATCAAAAGCAAATAACCAGCCAGGCCTGGTGGCTCACGCCTGGAATCCTAGCTACTCAGAAGGCTGAGATCTGAAGATTGGGGTTCAAAGGCAGCATGGACTGCCTTTGTACTAAAGTCTGTGGGATTCTCATCTCCAGTTAACCACCAGAAAACTGGACTCAAGTGGTAGAGAGCTTTGTCTTGAGCTGACGAGCTCAGGGACACAGTCCAGTCCCAAAGTTCAAGCTCCACGACTAACAAGAGGGGGAAAAAAAAAGCAAATAACCTGCCACAGCAGCTCTGATGTTTTCTTTGCCTTCATCCCAGTTCTCCTGGTCATGGACTCCAGGGGCCCTTTTGCCGAGGCCGACCACCACAACGCTGGGGAAGTCCTGGCGTACAAACACACTGCATGAGCCCCTGAAGTTTGTTAAAGCACTCCTTCCCAGCAGGGGACTGTACATGGTCAGTCACGGAGCCCCCCATGACACTTTACGCTCCACACAGGGGAAAAGTAAGGATAACTCTGTAAATGATTCTACATAACACTGGGCCTTGACCCAAGGAATGTTCAGAGTGAAAAACAGACAACCAGGTTCCTCATCCCAATCTCAAATACTTATGCTTAATGCGGAAATGAAACTCTATGATCTTATACATCCTTCCTAGCCTGACAGGGCAGCCAGTACTGAGCCCACAGGGGGTTTACTAAATAACCATGATCTTCATCTCATACCTGATGCAGACCATAAAAGATTCGGGTTTTGCCTGTCTTCAGAGGTGGCCCAGATCTAGAGCAAGGAGAAATGATGGTTCTACAAATGATAGTTATACAATTCGCTTATACAATACTCTAATAACTGCTTCTGTAGATTTGTTTCTACAGAAAGCTCTCAGGCCAGACTTCTCAGAGACAGCACTTCTCACTGTAACTCAAAACCTTGTAGACTAGATAACATGAGTGTATTCTAAAACAAGGGAAAGCAATGCTATGAATGAGCATCATGTGCTAGCTGAACTGATTACTTTTTTTTTTTTTTCCAGTCCTGAGTATTAAACTTAGGGCCTGGATACCATCTTTGGGCTTTCCTCAAGGCTAGTGCGCTACCACATGAGCCACAGCACCACTTCTGGCTTTTTCTGTGTACATGGTACTGAGAAATCAACCCAGAACTTTTTGTATGCCAGGTAAGCCCCAGGCCACATTCCCAGCCCCTGAACTAATGACTTTTAAATCTTTTCCTTAAAAAAACGCAAACAGAGTAACAACTACAAAGTGGAAGATTTGACAGCAGTGGAGGTTATAATAGGGGCTAATCTGCATGAGAACAGGCAATGCTCCTGTCAAAAGAAGGAACTCCATGTGCCAGTGAGCTAGCAGGAAAGTCCAAGTCTGGATCCATGACTTGTGAAGGCTCTACTGGTGAAGGACTGTTGCAAGAGAGAGGATGTACAATTCTGTCATCCCCCATCAGGTAAATCATTATAATTATTAGACCTCTCGTAGAGTCTGTCTACTAGATTATCAGCCATTTGTAGTGGCTCATGCTAATACTTCTATTTTTAAAAATACAGCCTGAAATCCCATTGTTTCCTACTTTTTATAGACCCCAACTACTCCTAGAGTGGTCAGATCGGCCCTTACCAAATTAGTTTGCATTCTTGCTACATCAGCAGGTGAGCCACTTGTACTTTAACATTTATAAAGCCTTCAAATTCCAAGCAGGCAATAAATGGTAGAACGCTGACTGTTTTTAAACTATTAAGTTACAGGAGACAGACAAGCTGGTGGGAAGGTAGGAGGAACGGATTAGGGAAAAAGAATTTGAGCTGAGCTGAACAACTGTGATACTTCCAAAATCCTATGTCACATTATAATACGTTTGAGATCTATCTGTAAACCATGTGACTTCCCAGAATTGTAGACCTACCCACACTGAAACAGAAAGAGCCTTCTAAAGAATTCTAGTTCACTTTCACTATGGCATCCTGGACAGGGGATTTCCCAGCATCTTACCTACTGACAAGCATTAATAATAATAAAAAAATCTCTTTTGATTTGGGTCCTTTAGGAACCAGAACTCCCAGGTAACACTTACATGTCCAAAGTTTTTCTCAGCTTTCCAGCAACCAATTTATCAAAATTCTCTCCTGCACTTGTGAACTGTGGCACATCATCTTCTTTGTCTTTGGAATAGATTCCTAAAATAAGGCCCTGAGGACAATAGGGAAACATGGGGGTAATCAGAGTTGAGTCCTTAGTGGTCCCAATACTCCAGAAGGAGCAAAGAATTCCACCAAGCTTGGTCTTTCCCACTGAAAGAACAGAGGCCGCACTGGCCATGCTGCCAGCTGGGCTATCTCCCCCAGCTGCGCTTTCAATTCCTCACTAACTATGACCATTTCACACCTTAGCTTGGGTTTTATGTCTGGGAGCTGATGATGTCAAATGGACCTGTCCAAACAAACCTGCTGTAATAAGCCTTCTTTCTCACCTGAGTCCCACGACTACTGCCCTGGTCCCAGCCCTTGTTTTCTTTTTCCTTTTGTCCACTCCCATGTGCATGTGAAATAGCAAGCTCTATTCATATGCTTTTGTCCGGTTAATACATGCAAGTGAATTTGATTCTTAGACATAGCCACAGAACCTAGAGTGATGGAAGTTTTCTTTACTTCTTTGTCACACAACAAAGCTAACACTTATACTGACACTATAGGTTGAGCATCTCTTATCTGAAATGTTCCGGATTTTTCTCAGATTTCAGAATGTGTGAGTTGACACGGAAATGGAGCCCAAGCCAAAAGCATAAAATTCACTTGCTCATGAGAGGTATTATGCAATATTTTACATGTTTTGTGCTTCTTCACTGTGACTTGTCCAAAAAAGGTCACAGAACTTTCCATTGAGCAACATCAAATGAGTGTTCTAAAATTTTGATTTTTCAATCTTTTCAGATTTGCAGACTTGTATTGTTAACCAAGTACCCCCACCAACCTGTAGGCATGGGAGGGAGAGAAGCAGAACATTCCCCCAGATGGGAGAGTACCCCTTTATCTGTTACACAAGCCCAGGACCCTCACATCAAATCAAAAAAATAAACTCTGAGCTCATCGTGTGCTTTTGCAAGGCCATTTACGGCTTTTTTTTATATTTTTTTTTGCCAGTCCTGGGCTTGAGCTCAGGGCCTGAGCACAGTCCTTGGACTTTCTCAAGGCTAGAGCTCTAGCTCTTGAGCCTCAGCACCATTCCGGCTTTTCTGTATGAATGTGGTACGGAGGAATTGAACCCGGGTCTTCGTGCATGCTAGGCAAGCACTTTAACCACCAGGCCAAACTCCCGGCCCCCATTTGCGGCTTTTTAAAAACACTGTCTGCCGTATGTCCACTCGGTGAGGTGGAAAGAACAGGCAATCTTTCCCCCATGTGCCAGATACGGAACCCGAAAGCTAGTGGGGGCAGAGTAGCCCCTTCCCTGGGTGCGGATCCAGCTGTTTGTGTTTTCTGTCGATTCCTGATCCCTCTGCAAAGCCACAAGTACTTACAGACCCAATGCTCGCTCTTTTCCATCCTTCCCACCAAAGACGAGCGAGCTCTGGAGCACCGGTTCACGGCCAGGTTCTCCTGGTGAGGTCCCCCCCCCATCACCCCGGGGCCCGCGGGCAGGGCTGGCGGCGGCGGGCGGCCTCCGGGGAGAGGCCCGGGCCCGCGGCGCCCGCCCCCCGACCCGCGCGGCGCTGCCCGGGCCGCCCCGATCCCCCTGCAAACCGAGCCAACTTGGGTGTCTTTCCGGGGGGACTTGTGTGTTTGCGTCCCCGCCCCACCGCTCCCGGCCGGCCCCGCGGAGCCCCGAGGCCCCCACACTCAGGACTCCCGACGAGGCTCGGGAGCCCCCGCCCCCTCTCACCTTCGTCATGTCTGCGGAGGAGAGACCCCGGCTCCAGAGACGCCGCACGCCCAGACGTCTGACGACGACTCGCCCCGCAGCGGAAAGAGGTTGCCAGATCATCGTCCCTCACACCGCCCTCCGGGAGCACGTGGCGCCCTGGAGGGGGCGGGCGCCCGCCTGGGGGCGGGGCCACGGGGCCGCCACGCCGCACCGCGCATGCCCGGGGACGGAGACAGGTGCGAGGGGGCGTGGCAAGCGGGCACGTGGGGGCGTGGCCGTCGGCGGACCCGCCCCCCCTATGGGCTAGCGTACTGACGTAAGGGGGCGGGACGCGCGTGCTGCTCTCTGCGCGTGCGTCGCGAGTGACTCCTTGAGCGCGCCTAGGGGCGGGGTGGTTAGAAAGCCCGGTCGGCCCCAGGGCGGTGTTGAGGTGAGCCGGAGTCCGGGTTCGAGTCCCGGCACAAGAGGGCAGAGACGTCCAGCAAGCGGGGCGGGGCGGCCTGCGAAGCCCCCGACCCGAGGCGGGAGCCCGGAGGAGCCGCGCGCGTGGTCAGGGTCACTGAACTCACCGGGGGCCGCGCTGCGGCCTCGCGGTTGCTTTTATGCTTTGATTCCTGCGCTCCCCCCCCCCCGCCCCAGTCAAGTAAACCAAACACGGTGTGTGTGTTTTAAAAAAGGATTCTCCGAAAAAGTTGGGTTTTTTTTCTTGTTTTAAATGTTCCCCTGCAAAAAGTTTCAGGCTGAATATAATTCAAGGAAGTCTTCCCAAACCCCTCTTTAATACTACTAGTATATGATCATGATTGTAGCTGGGTCTTTGCTTGTAGAACTCTGCAAAACCCTTTTCGACGTTGAATTCAGGAGCCTGGGAACCACAGAGCCCGTGGGCACTGAGCTGAGGGCTATTCCCGCCCCATTCCTTCCCCCACAGCAGACAAAGGACAGTCCTCTCTGGACAGTAAGTATATAAGGAAGCTAAAGACGCCCAGGAATACATTTTATGTGGATAATTTTATCCTGCCTCCACTCATCTCTCTGGAGTGAAAGAATTCTTTGCCTCCTTCTATGGCAACTGCTGCATTCACATGAGGGTCTGATCTACATTCTGGCAGAAGGTGGGGGGGGAGGGCAGATGTTTTCCAAGGGTCTGTAGCTCAAAGGAACTTAATGCCAAAGAGGTATCTTTTGGGAATTGTATATTCTGCTAGATGTCACGATCTTGTAGAGATGAGAAAAACTATCATTGTAAAATGTTTAAAAAATATTCTTGTCTGGTTTTATGTAGATATGCGTTATTGTTTGGAGTTGGAATATGTCCCAAAAGGCATCAGTAGTGACAACCTTTTTTGTTCTCCACCCCTGTCAGGCAGTATAAGGCCCAGGAAATCCTTTGGCACAAGATGTGACTGATTATGTATCAAATTGGCTGCCCAAGGCCCTGCTGCCTGTAATGATTGATCATTTAGTGTGGCCTTGGACTGATGTTATAAATACCCTAATGATCCTTGGCAGATAGATGTTTCCCCACTGCTTTGCAAGAGGATTGGTTGCCAGATTTTGGAGCTAATTGGAAATGGTGGAAGGAACCCTTAGGAGGTGGGGCCTAGTGGAAGGAAGTTTTCCTCGAGCATATGACTTGGTAAGGAATATTGAGACCTTTTCCACTTCCTGTCTGTTTTCACTTCCTGGTCACCACCAGGTACTCTTGCTGCAATGTACTCCGTGACCACAAGTCCAAAATGAGGGTAAGTGACTATGGACTTTTAGAACTGTGGAATAATGACATCTAGAAATAATCTTTCCATCAATTGATTTTTCTCAAGTGTTTTTGTCACAGTGTTACTGGAGTGTTAGAGCAAAGGTCCCTATTCCAAGTCCTAACAGCCTAGCCCTGTTCCTCTGTCCCAGCATTTTAATTAGAGAGATGAATGAGATGGGCTGTGGTAAAAGGCAGAGAGGAAGGAGAATTAACCAGTGTGGAGGAACAAAAAGGAGTTAAGTGACCACAAGTCTGTCATCAAGGAACTAACAGGAATTTTGAGATTTTGCTGAAAAAGAAATCAGAGGACAGGATTCAGGTTGCCTGGATGACCTAGCCTATAATTTTGGTCAGACCACTGATCTGATTGATCCCTGTCTGGTTGGGGTTTTGCAGAAGAAGTTGTGTGGTCATCACTTGAAAGTCACAATTTGAAATGATTACTTTTCAGGTAATGCCTCATTATCATATATAATTGCTCTCATTTCCAGATTGATCTGTCCTGCAAGGCTCCAGAGAATCAGAGGCAAAACATACAGAGAGAGAGAGAACAAAACAAGTCAGGACAGAATGCTATACTCTTCCAATATGGCAGAAGCATTATTAACACCATATGCTCACACACACACACACACACACACACACACCCCATCCCATTCTCCCTTCTTTACTTGATCAGTTTCCCTTTTCCCCATGGGCTTACCTTCTCTGTGTGTCTGTGGGGGGGGAGGGTAGGTGGGACGTGCATGCCTGCATACTTCCAAAGCAGCTTATCTCAATATGCTAGTCACCTATGTTCTTTTTCCCCCAGGCATCCTGGGAGTGTGGCTTTTGCCCCTGGGTGATCTACACAAAGTGCTCATAAAACATTTGCAGGAACACAAGATTAAGCTGAGTAGCACCGATAATTAAAGAACAGGATTGTGCTAACTTGTGACTTGTAGATAATTAATAGCAGAATGTAATGATTAAGGGTGTGGGACCTCAGGACCAGGAAGAGTGGGTGGCAGAGTGTTGGCTTGGCTTGGTGTGGGTGGGTGGAAGGATTGGGACTGCCTGAAAGGAAAAGTGCATATAAAGAGAGTGATGCTGGATTAAAGAGGATCTTGAAAGGTTGGAAGCGAAGTTTCCTGTGTATGTGGGAGTCGACAGAGAGTCAATGTGGTACTTTGTAGAAGCTAGGAGAAGGAAAAGCTATGTTGTACATCTGGCTGGGATTAGTGTTTAAAGCAGGGAAGGGAAAAGCTAAGCTTCTAGATTAGCTGGTTCTGGTTCTGTAGGAGCTCTTTCACAGCTACATAAACTGCAGATAGTTCTGAGTTGCCGTTCTGCCTTGTTTAATGTGAACATTTTGTCCTGTCTTTGCTAATGAGCATGTTTAAAGTATCCAGGGAGGCAACAGGGCTTTTATGAGGAGGGAAGAAGGGTAGAGGGTTAATAGGAAGGTGGCAAGCTGGGGTGTCACACTACTGCTCATTAGCCATTCAGGGGATGTTTTCCTTCTCTTCAGTCCCAACATCCCTGCAATTACAAATGACCTTCATCTCCTGAGTCTGTCCTGTGATCCTTTAAACACATCCTTTCCACACAGGTTAAATAGTATTCTTTTAATTAAAGAATAAGATTAGTAAAGTCCTTCACCCACATCTTGGTTATTTAAATGCCACTGACTTAGATTCTAAGTCTTCTTTTCCCAGAAGAGTTTTTTTTCTAGTAGTAAATACCTCAGCCATTTAAGATTGATTTTTCTAAAGTTACAATGCAGTGAAATAAAGAATAACATTCAAAGTGCAATTTTGTAAAGTGCAGCTAACCTCCGGTAGGTTGCATACAGCAGAAAGATGTAGCCATTCCTGCCGGCGGCCAGCGGGAGGTGAGGTCAGCAGCACTGGGGGTGGCTTCCTGTGGGCAACATATGCCCCAGCCCATTCCACAGTGGGGTTTGCAAAGCGCAGCTTGGGGCCCAGAGGGAAGATCTGAGGCACAGCTTCCTGCAGCCATGCCCACAGGGCTTCAGCACTGACCTCAGGCTCTCTACTCACATCCAGCCCTCCACACTGCAAAACCCATCTGGAGAGCACTGTTGACTGCGTATTAGGAATCCTCCTTCTGCCCCCTCCAGGAGCTCTGGTTCCAGGAATCCTTCCCACTCCGCTGCACTTCCTTTTTTCTTTTTGCCAGTCCTGGAGCTTGAACTCAGGGCCTGAGCACTGTCCTTGGGCTTTCTCAAGGCTAGAGCACTGCCAGTTGAGCCACAACACCACTTCTGGCTTTTTCTATGTATGTGGTACCAAGGAATCGAACCTGGGTCTTAATGCAGGCTAGGCAAGCACTTTAACCACTAGGCCAAACTCCTGGCCCTCAGCTGTACTTTCAAAATCCAACTAAGGATCCACTGAGCAGCAGAGAAGGCCTCAGGCCTGCCTCCACCTCCCGGTGCAGAAACTGTCCTGTTCCCTGGAGAGCTGGGCCTTCCCAGCTGGGATGATAAATAAAAAAAAGGATGCAAGCCAAGGGCTGGTAGCTCACATGTGTAATCCTAGCTACGCAGGAGGCTGAGATCTGAGGATCACAGTTCAAAGCCAGCCCTGGGCATGAGAGTCCATGAGACTCTGAGCTCCACTTAATCACCAGAAAACCAGAAGTGGCACTGTGGCTCAAGTGGTGGAGTACTAGCCTTGAGCTGAAGTGCTCAGGGATAGGGACCAGGCCCAGAGTTCAAACCCTACTATCGACAAAAAGAATAATGAGGGTACAAGAAGTCCCAGGAAGCCAGCAAATCAGGGAGGTGCCCATGGGCCTTTGCTTCTTGATAAGGAATTGGGCAGCCTCACAAAGGAAACAAATGGGAGGTAGCTGAGGGCAGCCAGAGGAGCAACTGGTATTTCTTAATGGCTAGAAATTATTTTGATGTGTGATTGCATATGTTCGATGAGTAATTACAAGGTACATGCTATTTATGGAGCACACTGATAAATCAGATACCTGTCAGCCCAGTTCTTACAAGTCAAGACAGGCAATTACCGCTGCCGTTGAAGTTACTGCTGCATTTCCTTCTCTCCCCCTTTCTCAACTTCATCAATGTTGAGGCAGAAGGGTGCATTAGGGAAAATGAGACCTAGTGAAGGCCACTCAGAAACAAGGTAGTTAGAAACAAGTGCCATCTTTGCTTCTAAGAGAGGTAACAGGATACATTCCTTACCTCAAGAATTAGCGTCTGGCAGGGAAACGGTGGCTCTCCCCTGCAATCCCAGCTACTCAGGAGGCTACAGGAGTCTGCCCAGCTTAATTCAGTATTGCAATGACTTTAATTTGCAGTTCTAGCCTTAGGCAGTACATCATTCTGGAAAACCGAATGAATGTTCCCATCTCTTGAACAGAAGACACTGATTTTAGACACAGCAAAGAACTAAGGGAAACAGAAGGAAACAGAAAGGTGGTCTGTTGTTTCGAGACAGTTTCCTCCTGAAGATCCAAGAGGGATGTACCTTCCTCATGACAGCTCACACTGGCCCAGGAGGACTTGCTGTGGCTCCCTCTGCCTTTCTTGGAAGGATGTATACACTTAGGATTTGTACCTTTAAGCCTTTAAGAGGCAGAACTGCTAGAAATCCCAGCCCAAAGCCAGGGAACGAAATGCAAACATTGTGTTGACAAAGCATTAAAAACTGAACTTTGTGCTTGCCACAAATAGAGTAGATCACCTAATTTAATGATCACCAGTTCAGAGCAAGGCTTAGCACTGGTGTCCACATTCTTTTCTGCCCTGTTTTATTGAAAGTATTGGCCGTCTAATTCTCCTGGAGAAGTAAATGACCACGATGCGCGTGTGCTTGATTTTATTTGTTCCATTCTTTTGGTTAGTCTGCAATGTTTCTTTCCAATTTAAACATGAGGATTAAATGTTCCCTTTTGCTGGGCACCAGGGCTCACACCTGTAATGCTAACTACCCAGAAAGCTGAGCTCTCAGGGTTGTGGTTCAAGGCCAGCCTGAGCAGAAAAGTCCCCAAGAGACTCATTTCTAATTAACACTCAAAAACCAGAAGTGGAATTGTGCTTCAGTGTCGTAGAGCACTAACCTTGAGCAAAAAGAGCTCAGGGACAGCACCCTGGCCCTGAGTTCAAGTCCCAGAACTGACAAAAAAATGTTTGACTCTGTCCCTGAGCTTCTTTTGATCAAGACGAACACACTCTACCACCTGACCCATAGCTGCACTTCTGGCTTTTTGGGGTGACTTATTGAAGATAAAAGTCTTGTGAACTTTGCTGCCAAGGGTGGCTTCTGATGGTAATTCACAGATCAACTATAAACACACACACACACACACACACACACGCACACACACGCACACACTCATTTCCTTTCTTTTCTTTCCCCCAATAGCTTCCGACTTAGTTTTAAGATGCACTCCAGGACGTCTGAGGTGTGTCTTAGTGGGAAAATGTTTTCCTAGGGTTTGGTCCTCTATGCTACTATTTCACTCGCTAAAAAAAAGACAGACTCCTGTAATTTTTACCATTAGCCAGGTATTGCTACAGTAACTTAAGAAATCAACCAGTTAAAGAAATAAATAAAAATGCCACTAATGTTTTCATCTTAATTATTCAAATTGCTTTGATTTGAATGATTAAATAACATTTTTAAGAAAACAAAGCTTTATTGGGGGTGAAATTGAGTCTAGTCACGTGTGAGGGATTTGATGCCTGAATACTATTGTAGATTTGATGAGTTACCAATTGATAAGTAGTTTAATTTTTAGGACCCTTTGTGGCCACTGTCCATGGGTGTGACTCTGATGATTACTGGTAAGATGCAAGACCCCCAAAACTCCTAAGTTTCTATTCCCCTCCATCCCGCCTGAAAGACAACGATATAAAACACACAGGGAGGGCCCTCCTTATCCAGTTCCACCTTGTGTATTAAAAAATCATAGAATGACTGAATTACAAGAATCCTTCAGAGTCCACTGGTCCATTCAACCTCCAGGAACGTTTATTGCCTGTGGACTGCTGCCCCCTTGTGGTCAAAGCCGTCCATACGACTTCATTTTTCAAATGTTTCATTTCGGATAAAGTTTATTCCCTGGATTGCTTTGTCTATGATTTTTACAACACATGCGTCTGAGGTACTGTCATGTCATGACAATGCTGAAACAGTTAGCTTGTGAATGGAATGA
Organism: Megascapheus bottae; assembly: GCF_031878675.1. Classification (NCBI taxonomy): domain Eukaryota; kingdom Metazoa; phylum Chordata; class Mammalia; order Rodentia; family Geomyidae; genus Megascapheus; species Megascapheus bottae. Next base: position 52,080,734 of record NC_143521.1, read on the forward strand.
CAGCCACAATGTCTCATTGCTTTCCTAGTTTCTGCCTCAAACAACTTATTGCTGATTTCCAATACTCCCATTGTTAAGTGATCTTAAAGAGATGCATGCAATTGCATTATGTACAAACCAGCCCCTTTTCACACCATATGTACACAAAACTTAGAAGCCAATGTGATTAAGTTTCCAGAAATAACAGTCTTCCACCAGTAATACACCTTTGGTAAAAGAACAAAACAAAAAGAAAGGGTTTATGTATTTTTTTTTACTGTTGTACTAAACAGAGTATTCCTACAAGAAGTTTGTCATTTTGAGACAAGAGCTTCATTTGAGCCAAATGTTGTAAAATCACCTTTTGGTATTCCAAAAAGGCATATATGATACAGGCATGATGATAATAATGTATTATATTATACTGTATATGATAAATATACAATACATAATATATTTTATGTAGTGCCATTAGTAGGGCTTGAACTTGAGGCCTTAAACTTGAGCCATGCCTCCAATTCCAGATTTTCACTGGTTAATTGGAGGGAAGAGTCTTACAGATGTGTGTGCTTGGATTGATTGTCTTCAAATTGAGATCCTCATATGTCAGTTTCCTGCATAGTGAGGATGGAATACATGCATGACCCACTAACATATGGCATATACATGTGTGCATATATACATATATGAATGTTACTTTCAAACACTTCAAAGACTTCTGCATATAAAATATTATTTTCATTTAATCCCTCAACGCCTCTGCTAGTGAACAGTGGAGATATTATCATACTGTTTTTATGGTTCATGAAACTGAAACTCAGAATAGCATGGCCATTCCCAGAAGGGGACGAGAACCCTGGTTGCGTCAGTGAAGTGGCTGTCTGTGTACTTTTACTTTGGTGCCCTGCCCGGGAGCACTGGATCCAGAGCATCTCTTAATCCTAATGGTGTCATTGCCTTCTACCCAGTCGTCAAGGCGGAAACCCAGCGGGTCTCCTGGATGCTGCTTCTTCCAGCCCCATTTGGAATCAGTGAGTCCTGCTGACTCCTCTGAGCTTCACATCTGAGCTCTAGGGCCACCACCACCGAGAATTTCCACACCAACACCTTCAGTGACCCTCTCACGACCTATGAGACCTGGTATGGGCAGGTTTGCTGTCCTCCGAACCCTCCCTCACCCCCTCTCACCCCCTTTGGCTGTGGACAGCTGTCTTCTCCCACTGTTCCTAACTGGGACAACATTTTCTCCACTGGCCATAAGGTATTAAGACAGCCCATCTTTATACTCCAGCTTCTAATTCCCCACAGGTGCCCAAGCTCCCTCCCGGCCTGGCCTCTGCCTCCACCTGCCTCTGTCCCTTTACATTTTCTTTTCTTTTGTCTTGTCCTTGACCCCGGGATACTGAACTTATGTCGCCTGGTCTTGTGGTTTCTGTTCTCAAAGCTCTTAAATAGGTTATTCCTTCACCCCCAAGACCATTTTATTCATCCCCTCCCCTGCATCGTCAGAGCAGATAGCTGGAGACTCCTCTCTGGTCCCTCAGGTGACTCATAAGCTCTGACTTCCTGCCAGGCCGGATCTAACTGGCTGCACATGAACCCTAGCACAGAAGCTGGGCGAGTGTGGCCTTTGGGGACATTCTGTTTGAGAGTAACTGAGCCCCAGGGGCCCTGGGTGAGCCATTCTTTCCTGAGGGTGTTATACAGACAGCTGGATCCCTTCCCACTGGTAGCTAGTGATCCTGCGTTTCTGTAGTTGTATATATTTTGACTTGGACTCACACTTGTGAGGCGGCCACTCACCTCCCCCGCTGTTCCTCTGCATTCAAGCCAGTGTGAGGCCTTCACTGAGGGAGGGAGTGCCAGTGTGGAGCTGGTTCTGGTGTGGCTGTGGTGACTTAGGAGACCCCTCCCCCCCAACTGACAACTCATCCCCGAACACCTAGCCAAGCTGACAGAAGTGGCCACACCAGCAGCCGTGGGAAGTTGCCCTGGTCCCGGCCCAGGACTACTGGCGAGTGCTTTTCTGTAAGGAATCCTGCACTGCCCACTGCCCCCTAAGGCTGGGCTGGCAGGGCTTGGCCCGGCCTCCTGGTACACCATTCCAGTGAATGTTTGCGTTTCTAGCCCCAACTAATATCATCTTCATCTTTGTATTCCCCGAGGATCCAGCACCAGCCTGAGGTAGAGTCATACTCCCCAGGCATCTGCTGAAGAGAATGGTGATGTGATCACCAGGAAAAGGAAGCCATTAAATATGGGGCGATGTTTATACTAAGAGGCCTTTGCCAGAGGAGCAAGACGAGGAAATGGTATAGCTCAAGTAAAGATTAGCCCAAGGGGATACTTGCAGGAGCTGAGTAAGACCTTACACTACATTATTGTAGTGATATGTGTATGTACATATATACATATGTGTATCTCCATATATGTGTATATATTTGAGATTTTCTCTAACACAAACTGTGATATGAACTATATGAACTAGGTTGTCATTTCTGTTGGGCAGACTTGTTAGGGGGCGTGTTTGGTTTTTTTTTTTGTCAGGAATTCTATGGGGAGCAATGACACTAATTCCATCCCTTCAGGGAGCCATTCCAAGAGCATGTGAGCTCGAGGCCCGTCTTCCCTTGGCATGAGCCACATTTTCCTGGGGATGAAAACCTTCATTTAGTTGGAGAGGGAACAGTAGGGTAATGACGTGATTGTCCCCTGTTACCCTTTGACTCCAATTCTGCAAAAAGACTCATCTGTAATGATAGCATTGTCTAGAAGAACAAGCCTGGAAATTTCCACTGCAGGGGGCTGGGTTTCATGAGACTCAATGCTCTATGGCTACTGAAACATTGTCTGTTTTGCTTTGTTTTCTTGGGGTACTGGGGATCAGATTGTGCTTGGCAACTGCTTTACCACTGAGCTGTATTTTCAGCATATAGTCATCACAATTTATAAAGTGGAAGACGGGGCCTCACGCCTGTAATCCTAGCTACCCAGAAGGCTGAGATCTGAGGATCATGGTTTGAAGCCAGCCTGGGCAAGAAAGTCCATGAGATTCTTATCTCTAATGAACCACCAAAAATCTAGAAGGGGTGCTGTGGCTCAAGTGGTAGAGCCCTAGCGTTGAGCAAAAACAGCTCAGAGATGGCCTCCACGCACCAAGTTCAAGCCGCAGAAAAAGTCAAGATCAGAGTCCAGCTTTAAATAATTGCAGTGCTGCTTATTGGACATTTTCTAGAATTAAGAAAACATCTCAAACCTACCTCTCAGTGAAGCATATTGAAAGTACCAAACATTGTTTAATTCAGTCATTATGATGCTTCATATTACTTCTAAGAAAGAGGAGTGTCACCTAAGTACCCTGATTTGACATGAGTCCTAGCTGTACAGCAGTTTTGACTTGTTGTATATTCTATTCTATTTTAATTAGAGAAGAATCACATATTAGTCACATTGTGTGGAGGAGACAGAGAATTTATTTTTTATTGATACCTCATTACTTGTGTTAATGATGCTTGAACTCACAGCTACTGGAGAATATAATTTCAGTGTTCATGTCATCAAAAATTATCTTCAGAGAAAAATCTAAAATAGCATCTGATCAACTTTCTGGGCATTGTGACTTAATTGAGTTCACACATAAAGTTAATAAATACATAGAAGCCACAGTCCTAGTCAAAAGACAGCAACACAAAGAGCTGGGTGTCCCCGGCAGGTCAATCAGAGGGAAGCGGTCATTCTGCCTGGGGTTCAAATGTCTTCCCAAGGCTTCCAGGCCTTATGCCAACTCCCCATGCTGGCTCACTGCAGATGGCCCTTCTCTTACATCCTTCACTGGAAACGAGCTACTCATCTTCCACAGTTCCAGTAGAATGTGAGCTATGTCGTCCTTGCTTTAGTACCACATGGCATCCTAAAGATTTAATTCCTCCGTCAGTCCTGTGTGCCTGTGCGATTCTGGCATTTCTCCACTCTGGTGCAGTTGCTTGTATCTCATCAAACAGCGGCCTGGGTGTGCGGTGCCAAGTATGGATTCTGGTTTCAGACATCCCAGACTTCTTTCCTCGTGTCAGTGAGTTCTCCAACTTGCACGCGCCTTAAGGTTTCATCTGTCAAATGGACCTGGGTAGCACTGTGGGGGGGAGTGAGGGTCTCACTCACTGATATATGGAAACGGCAAGCAGAACCCCCCTCACCTGCCACTCGACACTGCCCGGTATTTTCATCCTTGGACTATTCACTGCTCCATGGTTCCTGTGGCATGTAGAAACAGTAGCTGTTTCTCAAATCCATGACTGTCCTCTCAGCCGTGTGGACAGGCCCACAGCCTGTGGACTCTCCCTGAGTATGTGGTGCCTTGTATTAAGAGAGTTCTCTTCTGCACCTCTGAAAACAAGCTTGCAAAGTCATTAGAGCATCCCTTTTCTGCAGATGAGGAAACGAAGAAGCTCACAGTGAGGAGAGACCCACCCGAGGTCCATGCTTACACTGCAGACTGATTCAGGATGGTAGGGGGAAGAATGGCCTTCAGTCCTGGACATCCACTCACACTATAGTCTGATTTAGGGCAGGGTGTGGGAGGAGGGGCTCTCAGTACAGGATATCCTCTGCTGTGACTGTGGCCTCTTCCATTTTGGTCTTGATCTCGGGGAGGGGAATTTGACTGATGGCCACTGCAACCAAGTTAGCTGCATGGGCCGAAGCGCTGGCCACACAGATCCAAAAGGACTCTTCGAAATGTTCTTCCACCATGACGAACTGGAAGAGCTTCTCCTGGAAGTTGGCGATTCGCTCGGTCAGGTCGTAAAATTTTACCTCGGCCATGAAGCTGGCAATGGCTAATGTCACAGCTCCACCTGAGCCAAAAGAGACAGCTGTCCCTCAAGCTGGTGGCCTTCCTGAGGGCTCTAGACAGTGGCTTTGGTTTATTGTTTTCCTAGGGCAGCACAGGTGTGTGTGAGTGTGCGCATGTGTGCATGTGAGTCTGTGTGCATAAGCGTGCGTGTGTGTGTTCCAGTCCTGGGGCTTGGGCTCAGGGCCTGTGCACTGTCACTGGCTTTTTGCTTAAGGTTAGCAGTCTACCATTTGAGTCACAGCTCTACTTCCGCTTGCTGTGATTCACTGGAGATAAGAGTCTCATGGACTTTTCTACCCAGGCTGGCTTCGAGCTGTGATCCTCAGCTCTCAGCCTCCTGAGTAGCTAGGATTATAGACGTGAACCACCAATGCCTGTTTTAATTGCTTTTAAAAAGCGTGTTGCTGTGGATTGTAGAGGGTTTTGTTATTTTAATATAGATGGTTTGTTATGTGTGTAAATATAAATTAATTTATGTGTATCAGAAGTTGTTTTTTTGCCAGTTCTGGGGCTTGAACTCAGGGCCTGGGCACTGTCCTTGGGCTTTCTCAAGGCTAGAGCTCTACCACTTGAGCCACAGCACCATTTCCAGCTTTTCCTGTGCATGTGGTACTGTGGAATCGAACCCCAGGGCTTTGTTTATGCTAGGCATGCACTCTATCACTAGGCCATATTCCTAGTCCCTGGGAAAGTTTTGGGCTTGGAAATAGAGCTCCAGGGCTACAAACAAGACCCACGACCGTAGATGGGCTCACACCTGTAACTCCAGCTTCCCAGGAGGCTGAGATCTGAGGATTATGGTTCAAAGTCAGCTCAGGCAAGAAAGTCCATGAACCTCTTGCCTTCAATTAACCACCAGAAAACAAGAAGTGGCATTGTGGCTCAAAGTGGTAGAGCGTTAGCCTTGAGCGGAAGAGCTCAGGGACAGCGGCCTGAGTTCAAGCTCTGGACCAATCAAGAACAAAAAACACCCCCTAAAAAGGAAGAGGTTCCAGCCAGGGAAGTAAAGGGTGGGGGAGGGGCTTCCACTCAGACCCTTGGTGATTCTGTGGACAGGCCTTTCTGTCCCTTGGGGCTTCTTACCTGACAGGACATTCCATAGGCAGATGCCTCCGGGGCCGTTGACTGCCCGGTAAGGGACCTGGATCATGTTGAGAATGGCAAAGCCCATACTGACCAGAGACAGCGCCAAGGCCACGAGCAGAAGCAGCAGAATGGTCATGTGGAGGCCCGTGTTGAGCTCTTTCACCAGCTGGGGGAAGACTGGGGAGAGAAGACGCCAAGTTCAGGCCCTGAGTGTGCTTCCTGGGCAGGCCTTGGAGAGGAGGACAAGACGGCAAGTCCTGGGTTCTCCAAAATTAGGAGATTCCTTGAGGTGAACCCACTGCCCCTGCAATGGCTGCTGATCAGTCAAGCAGACCGAGCCCGTGGTCACTGGCCTCTCCGCTGTAGGATCCAGTGTGAATGGGGCACATAAACCAGGCACTGGCTGGCCTGGTAGGCCTGTGCCCTAAGAACAAATGGCACCCAGTTCTCAGGGAAATGCAACTTTCCCTGGCAATGTGGACAAACAGATGAGTGAAATGTTCATTTGTGTTTTCTTTTTCTTTCTTTTTATCCCTCCCTCCCTTCCTCTTTCCCTCCCTCTCCCTCTCTCTCTTTCCTTTTTTCCAGTCCTAGGGCTTGAATTCAGGGCCTATGCACTCTCCTTGAGCTTTCTCAAGGCTAGCACTCTACCACTTAAGCCACAGCACCACTTCCAGCTTTTTCTATGTATGTAGTACCTCGGAATCTAACTCAGGGCTTCTAGACAAGCACTCTACCACTAGGCCATACTCCTGGCCCTGCGTTTTGTTTTCTTTTATATTTGGCACTGGTACTAGTTGTAAAAGTCAAATGATACTCTAGAGTACTTCAAGGACTGCGTGGAATAGCCTGTTCTCAGAAAAGGCAGTTGTCTCGGTGCAGTGTAATCCCAGCTCCTCATGAGGCTGAGATGGGAGGATCGCAGTTCAGGCAGAAAAGTCTGTGAGACTCTCATCACCAGTGAACCACTAAAAGCCAGAAGTAAGACTATTGCCCAAGTGATAAGGCACCAGCCTTGAGCACAAAAGCTCAGGGATAGTGCTCAGGCCCAGGACGAGAACACACACACACACACACACACACACACACACACACACACACACACGCACGTACACCCTTATCTCCAAGTTAAACCTAGCCCCTCTTGTGACCCTTGACCTCCTGTCCTGAGTTCAATTGCACTGCTAGCCCATCACTGTCACTCCCCCACACCCCATCTCTTTCCAAGGGCCAAGACTTGATGCTACCGGGCTACCGGGCTCACCCTCTCATCCTCTCCTCTTCCTGTCCTCCCCTGCCCACCATCTTGAAAGGCCAGCATCTCCTGAGCCTGAGAGCTGAGGGTTTTGTTTTTGTTCTTCTCCCTACACGGTATTCCTTCTGCTCCAGACAGCCTGTGTTCACACCCCGAGTTCTGATTTAACTTCCCTTCCAGTTCTGTTTCCATCTGTTATTATCTCCACGTGGTCATCTCAGCGGCTGTGGAAACTGTAGCCGGGAAGATGAGCTTCTTTCCATGGACTAGGGCTTTCTAAGGTATCTTTCTTCCCCTTGCTTCCATTCCACCCCCCCCCCTTAGAGTTTGTTTTTCCTTCTTCCAAATCCTCATGCTCTTCTTATTCCAGCCATGGAAACTTATGCCCCATTTCCTAATTGTCTCCTTATTTCGTCTTGATCCGATCATGTTCTCCTTACTTATGACCAGCAGAGGAATCCTTGCCAAACCCTTGAACCTAGCACGGTTCAAAATGTTTGTGAACACACCTTGTAGGGGGCAGTGTTCGAGGAAGGTATTCTCCAATCTCGTGGTGATATTAAATTCTACAATTGTGTTAGAAGGAAATTTGGAGACATCTGTCAAATAAGCTTACTTCTTGGCATTTATCCAAACATACTCTTATACATGCTCAGGGCTTATTATAAGAGCAAAAGATTAGAGAAACTGCCATATGTGAACCAGTGGGAACCTACTTGAATAAACGTCGGCACAATTACACAGGCAGGTTTTAAAAAAGAGGTAATCATATATCCATGATGATAAGTCTGGGTGTTCCTATCCATAGCTGATGAATAAATAATGGAGAAATAACAATATTAGGGTCATAGAGGAGAGGGATTGGGGAATATCAACAGTGATATGGGGGGGAGAGTACCAAATTCTTAGCCTTCATAGCAGGAAATGTACTGATTATGTATCTATTTTTTCTGATTATATTTTTAATTTTTTTGGTAAAGCAAAGGGTAAATCTCAGCTAATGCTCCAGCTCAGGCTCTCTCAGTTATTTGTCATAAGCATCACTATTTAGAGATTGAAGTCTTTCTTTGGGAGATTCTCAGCATCAATTAATCCCTTTTATTTATGAGGCTGACTCCAGGACAGGCTGACTCCCAGAGCTGCCTTTCACATATGCACCATTTCCAGGAGTTTTGGGGTGCCTATGACTTAGTGGATTTCAGGTGGGAAACTTGAAATCTAGACCGCAGTTTCTCTCCAGCACGGGGTGTGCACAGCAGGTCCTTTCCTTCACTGTGGATGCCATCACACTTACAGATGAGGAAACTGAGACTCGGACATGTTATCTTTCTTGGCGCAGGTCAACTTGAGCTCAGAACTACTGCCTTAACTACTCTGCTACAGGGCTTTTTTACAATTTCATTTTGAAGTGAATTTGACCTCAAGAACTTATTGTCTTCATAACAAAAGATAGAACTGAAGACTTCATGGTGGTACTGTCTTCATAATACAAGTTGCAACTTAGAACTGGATCACCTGCTCCTTCTCCACCCACTTTAAAATGTTTGCATCTCTTAATAGTTAGCTTTCTCTTAGATCTGCTTAATACATTCAAGTCTCAGTATATCTTCTTTGTAGTCTTAGCTTTTTTCTGGAAAATTGGCTTAGTCTGGCCACCATAGCCACTCTGTTTTCTGTCATAATGACATTTTCCCTGGGCATAAAGAGAATCCTTGCCTTTTTGTACTGAGTTATTTTGTGAGACTGGTGCTTGCCACACTTCTTACAAAAAGTCCGGCGGGTTTGGGGAATGTTAACCGTGATAGTGTGAAGCCTGCAGCAGCCCCAAAAGAAAGAGGCCAGCTACAGGACTTTTAAGAGAAAAAAAAATCAGAAAAGCTAATTTAGTAAAGGTTAAAAATTTAAGGACAAATGTGGAATCAGGGAACAGAAAAAAAATCACAACACATCTATAGTATTAGTTGCTTTCGCTGAAATTTTTTTCATGCTTCGACTTCTCTTTTTCAATTTCTTCCTCAGTAAAATGGGCATAATAAGCTGAGTACTGGTACCTCATGCCTATAATTCTAGATGCTTCGAAGGCTGAGATCTGAGGATCAAGGGTCAAAACCAGCCGTAGACTGTTATCTCAGATTAACCAGCAAAAGGCCAGTAGTGGAGGTATCACTCATGTGGGAGTGCGCCAGGTGTGAGCAAAACTAAAAGCAAAGCAAAAGCATGAAGCCTTAAGTTCAAACTGCAGCATGTGAGTGCGTGCATGCGCACGCATGCACACATACACACACACACACACACACGTATAATAAGATCTTCAAGCAATATGAACCACAGGAGATGCTCTGAGGTTTGACCCTGTCACATGCTCAGCTCCTCCTCCACCTACCTCTCTCGATGACCTGCTTCTCTGGGCAGATGTATGTTCTTCTGCTTTACTTGATTTTATTTCGGAAGTTGTAGGTGTAAGAAAAGACCAGAGCCACTTTTAACAACCAGCCCTTGGGTTTTCCCTGGGGTTATGGGTAGAGATTCCTTTGGGACTCTAGGAGGCCTTGGTGATGATAAGAAAGCCTGTTACTGAGGTCATCAAGACTCCTGGCTTGGTTTTAGGGTTTACAAAGCCTGTCGATGCCCTTCTCCGCTGATCTGCACCTCACCCTGTGGGCAGGGTATTTTCTACAGATAAGCAGTGATGGACAGAAGTGGGCAGATCCGTCTCCAGCTTAGGGCAAGAGCCTCCGCTATGTCCCATGGCTGTCCTGCGTTGGCACTGCATGGGAATGAGGGACTTGGTGCTGGCAAATAGAATACTATCATTTCAAGGATGATTCCTTCCAAGATACTATGAGGGGACAGGCTGAGCGCAGCAAGAAACAAAACATGCTCCAACTTCATCTACTGCTAGGGTCATCACCAGAGTCCTTTCATTTCTTTCCCAGTTCTGATGCCTGAGGTTCCAGAGGGTAGGAGGAAGGGTGCTTCTGAGAAGGAAGGGGCAGGAGGTCAAGGGCCATACACTAGCTTTCTCCAGAAAGGCAGACAGCAATCATTCCTTTGCTATGGCTTCTGACTACAGGCAGCTTACATTTCTGGCAGCTGGTGAGAAGGGGGTCTTACCATCATGGGATGCTGTGACCCTGGCACCATTCAGTTTTCACCAGGGGATCTGAACTAGAATCAAGTCTTACATACAACTGTCACGCTCTGTTGGAAAGAGTCGCCCCATACTGTTCTTGCCATTCATCTGACACACACCATCGTCTAGGTTGTGTTTTCCTTTCTGGAAGGCTCACCCTTCCTCCACCCTTTGCCAACTGCTCTGTTTACATCCTGAGTAGCTCTGAACCAACGCTTGAATGCCAGCCAAGGCCAGTGCCCGCTCACGTTCCCCAGTGGTCAGGTGACATGCCCGTGGTCTCCCAGCCAGTAAACGCCCAGGTGCCCCTCACACCCCAGCACCCCGACTCCAGCCTGTTTGCCCTTCCTCAGTGTCCCTGTCTTCTGCAGGTGGTCTGCCCCTGGAAGGCTGGTTGTGGTTGTACCAGTGTCATGTGGCATGGGTTGGCACTGCTGTTTCCTACCTGAGTGATGGCAGATGATTTACAACCCCTTCCCCCCAAAACACCCCTGTGCACCCTCAGAAGAAACGAGAGCACGCGTGCACTACACCCCACGGTGTGTCCCGTGCATGCCCGCCTGGACCGGACTCACCTGAGAACTGGGACTGGCGCCCCCCGAGCCCGCACTGCCGGACCTTACACCCCCGGAACAGCCCGTAGTAAATGTCCCCGAGGAACTTGACGAGCTCCGGGTCGGTGGCGTTGACCAGGTCCACTCCGGTCTGGCAGAGGATCTTCCCGCTGAGCCAGCGGGGCGCGGCCAGCGCCGCCACGAGCAGGACGGAGGAGGAGAAGCTGAGGAAAGACGCCAGCCCGTACCACGCTTGTTTGAACCATCCAGGCATGCTAGGGATTGTGGACCATCCCCCTGGCAATCCGAGGGGTTGGTGAGCTCCCCGCGGGCCTTCTGGATTCTCAGCAATGCCCTGCTCCAAGGCCAGGTCTCCCCAGCACACCAAGGTCTGGAGCCCCTCCGTGCGTCCTGCCCCGGAGCCTGCCTGGGGAGCCTGCGTTCCCTCCACTCCCGCCCGGGCCTGGGCAGAGAGCTCTCCCCGGACTCCCGTGTGTTCTGAAGACAGTAACCCTATATCTCCCACCAGACTAGGGTTTCAGCGGCGGGCCTAATTAGGCTGCAAGTATTTGAATAACCCTAGCGTAGTAGGCTGCGTTAGGCTGTTATGGGCAAGCAAAACCAGGTAGATCTGATGATAAGATGCCATGCACCAGAGAACGCACCAGAGAGAAGGACCCCCCCCCCCCACACACGGGGTGACCAGCACCTGCCAATAGGGCTCAGTATCAAATGACCCTCTCTTCAGAGCGTGCCCTGGCCTTTCTCTCTCTGAAATGTCACTGCTGTCAGAATCCCCAGGGCTATTATTATGAATGACAAATAGGACCCCAGTTCTTTAGGCTTTCATTGAAATGTGTAAACTGGGGCTTTGTGGATGGATCCCTGGCGGAGCCTGCAACATTTGTCTATTTTGTGGTTGCTGGGTCAGCCTGGACCCCCTAAACATTTGCTTCATTTCCCCCCCCCCCCAAAAGTCTTCCATCAGAAAACAGAAGAGCTTTGTTTTCTTGTTTTTCTTTTGAATGTGTTATCAAGTATTAAGTAGTCACAGTAGTCAACAGATCCGGCCTTCCTCCCTCTCTCTCTCCTGAAGGGCCTTCTTCCCTCCCCTCCCCTCCCCTCCCCTCCCCTCCCCTCCCCTCCCCTCCCCTTCCCTTCCCTTCCCTTCCCTTCCCTTCCCTTTCCATCAGTACTGCTGGCACTAAAACCAAAAAAAAGCCCAAAGCAGGGCACCAGTGACACATCTGTAATTCTAGCTACTTAGGAGGTTGAGATGTGAGGAAAGTCATTCCTGTAAAAAACACAAACAAGGGGCTGAGAGTTTGGCCTAGTGGTAGAGTGCCTGCCTAGCATGCACAAAGATCCGGGTTCAATTCCTCGGTACCACATACACATAAAAAAGCTGGAACTGGTGCTGAGGCTCAAGTGGTAGAGCTCTAGTCTTGAGAAAGCCCAAGGACAGTTCTCAGTCCCTGAGCTCAAGCCCAGGACTGGCAAAACAAACAAACAACAACAAAAAACCCCAACAACAACAACAACAAAAAACTGGTTGGAAGGTGTGACTCAAGTGATAGACTGTCACCATGATTGAAAAAGCCCAGCCAGAGCATAAGGCCCTGAGATCAAGTCCAGTACTATGAAGATGAACACACACACACAGAGGAAAACCTCTATGTTAGGTAGAGTTGACATCTCTACCTGGGAGGACTGGATGTGCAGGCATCAAGGCTCCACTTGTGGCTTTGAAGGCAGATCCTGCATGTTCTCAACAGGTGAGGGCTGACAGGTCTAAGACTTCACAGAAATGCATGCCTCTGCAAGACCCCAGCCTGTCGTGCCTTAAGAAACATTGTCTGGCCGGGAGTTTGGCCTAGTGGTTAAAGTGCTTGCCTAGCATGCATGAAGACCCGGGTTCGATTCCTTGGTACCACATACATAGAAAAAAGCCGGAAGTGGTGCTGAGGCTCAAGTGGTAGAGCTCTAGCCTTGAGAAAATCCAAGGACAGTGCTCAGGCCCTGAGCTCAAACCCAGGACTGGCAAAAAAAAAAAAAAGAAAAAAAAAAGAAAAAAAAAAAAGAAACCTTGTCATACTTTTTCGTGGTATTGTTTGAATGGCATCAGTTCATGAAGTATATAACTCGTGAAGTGTATATAGTATACATTTATATCACTGTTTTGGGAACTGTTTTAGTTTTAAAATAATACCCTAGGTTAATTTCCTTCCCCCCACACATAAGAAACCTGAACTTACAATTTCTTTATATGTTCAGTGGTCTCCAAGAGTTAGAAATAGTGATAAAAGCAATCATATAATGGTCAATTTGACGACCAGCTGGCATTTATTGAAATCTTTACTACTTAGCCATACACTACTGATGTACCTTAGTATTACCAGTAAATAATTCTTCCCTAGGGGACAGACGATTATTCTCGTCTTCAGAGCGAGGAAACGGAGGCACGGAGCAGTCCAGGGAGTCGGTAGGCCACGCAGGTATTAAACGGCGTGTCCAGGCTCAGCCCTCCGTCCTCCTTACGGAAAACACACGTTTCCGGCGGTTAGTCCAGTGTCAGCGGTGGACTTTGAGCTCGGGTCACAGCCCAGCCCTGGAGCGCAAACTCGCCCTGTCCAGGTCCCAACTCCTATTGGCTGGATGGCAGGCGGGGCGGGTCTTGTCAGGCGACCCCGCCCACAGAGGGTGTGGCATCGGGCCAGGAGCTCCCTTGGCCGAGTATGGGGCGGGGCCTTGCCGGTGTTCCCGCCCACAGAAGGGCGTGGCATCTGGGAGTGGCAGGGAGCACGCGCGTGCAGGGTATGGGGTGGGGCGGGGCCTCGCCGGTGTTCCCGCCTACAGAGGGGCGTGGCATCCGGGCGTGGCCGGGAGCACGCGTGTGCGGGCCGGCGGGGTGGGGCGCAGCCGTGCTCTGGGGGTCAGGGGCAGGCGCGGCGCTCGGCGAGGTGTTCGGAGCCGAGCGGGATGGCGGCGGCGGCGGGCGAGGCGCGCCGGGTGCTGGTGTACGGCGGCCGGGGCGCGCTGGGCTCGCGTTGCGTGCAGGCCTTCCGGGCCCGCAACTGGGTAAAGCGGCGGGCCGGGCGGCGGCGGGGCCTGGGCCCGGGGGACGGCGAGGAGGGGAGCGCTGGAGGGGGGCAGGTTATGTCACGGGGACGCGGGGGCCTGGCGTCCGGGGAGGAGGGGCTGGCACGGGCGTGCGCCACCCACCCGCGCGGGCTGCGCCCGGCCCGCGGAGCCGGGACGCGGGGTGGATAGAAAGTTCCAGACGGGAGGAAGAGGCCGTGGCGCGCTGGGGTGGTGGAGGCGGTGATCGGGGCCGGGCCGACCCCGCGGCCTGGGGGAGAAGATTCCCTCAAAGCCAGAGAGAAGAGTCTAGAGTTGGCGTTTGGCTCAAGCTCTTGCGCCATCACCCGCCTCGGAGAAGATGAGTGGGGGGGGGATCGCAGGTGGGGGGCCGGGGCGGCACGGGAGGAGTGCCCCACCCCGGACCCCACCACCACCACCGCCCCCGGCTCGGAGCTTCGTTCAGCCCTTCCAGCGCCCCTCACCCGCTGTGGGCAGGCGGGGGTCGGGGTGATGTGGGGACACCAGGGGTTTGTCCTTGACTTGGGCACAGTCTGGTGACCTCTTTGTCCTTTGTTCCCCTGGGGGGTGGGCGGGGAGAGCTGTGCTGAGGACTTGTTTGTTCGTTGTCCTTCCCCAGGCTTGTTGTAAAGGACCCTGAGATGACTGGTTAGAGCATCACCCGAGCCAGGAGCATTTCCAGTCCTGCTCACTGGATTCTGTCTAACCAACCCTATTCATTTTCTTTCCTTTTTGTGTGTGTGTGTGTTTTTTTTTTCCGGTTGAACTCTGTGGGCCTGGACACTGCCCCTGAGCTTGTCAGTTCAAGGCTGCCTCCCTACCCCTTGAGCCACAGCCCCACGTCAGGTTTTCTGGAGGTTCATTGGAGATAAGAGTCTCATGGTCTTTGGTGCCTGGGCTGGCTTTGAACCTTGATCCTCAGATCTCAGCCTCCTGAGTAGCTAGGCTGACAGGCGTGAGCCACCGCACCCAGCTCCCCCTTATTCATTTTTTTTATAACATGCTTTTTGGTGAGGGTGCTACCAACTGAAGAAAAGGAGCACACACACACACACACACACACACACACACACACACACACACACACACACACACAAATAAAGCCATTTTGTTGTCAGCATTCAGACCCCAAACCTGAAACCCTTCTCTCTCTAATATGGGGCAAGGGTTCTCTCATGTGGCCCTGTGGGAGAGGAATCCGGACAGCTACTTGTTTGTATACAGCCCCCAAACTAAGGAGAGTTTTCCATTTTCAAATGGATTAAAATATATATATATATATATGGAAAGCTGAATTGCGGTGCTTGGGTGACTTTAGAAGGGGGTTTGTCCTGAAGAAGTGTTGGCATTGGGGGCGGAAGGGAGGTGTTTGGAGGCAGGTTGGGGTGTGGGGTGTGTAAGAAGTCCAGTGCTGCTGCTGTTGCTGTTCGTATTTGTATCTTGAGCGTCCCTGAAACAAACTTTTTTTCCCCCCCAAACGAGCTTTTTTTTTTTTTTTAAAGTCTTATTTTCTAGTGTTAGGGATGGAGCGTGAGCCTGTGAGGCAAGCTCTGCAGCTGAACTACATGCTTAGCCCCTGTGGCGGAGCTTTTCTGAGAGCCCAAATGATCCCGAACTGGAAAATCCTGTGCCGTGAAACTATTTTCAACAATTGTCAGAAGGAAAAACGGGGAGAGAGCAAAGGAAGGGGTGATGTCCAAAAGGAACATACTCATTACCTGACTTACGAAATGATCACCCCCTCTGTTCATTAGACGTGAATTGTGTCCCTGAGATAGCGTATGTGTCCACATTTATATGTATGCATGCAAATACTCCAAATTAAAAAAAAATCTGAAATATGAAACATTTCTAGTCCCAAGCATTTCTGATAGGGATACCTATAAGCCCTGACCTATCTCCACTCAATCTACTTTCAGATACATGTTTTTAAAGAAATTAGAGCTCCCTGTTTATTCACTAAAACTATTTTCTCCTTTGCTCAGTGGGTTGCCAGTATCGACGTGGTGGAGAATGAAGAAGCCAGTGCCAGTGTCATTGTTAAAATGACAGACTCGTTCACGGAGCAGGCTGATCAGGTAGGTCCAGAAAGGTCTCCAAATGCTGTACCTGGAGACCCTGGGGAGGGTTTGGGCTGGCTGTGTCACTTTTTTTTTTTCTTGAGTTTCTTTTGTCATTGTTAGAGTAGAGCCCAGGGCCTTGTGCATGTAGGGAATGTGCTCTACCACACAACCACAGCCTTGACTTCCCATTGTGGCCTCTCTCGTTGTAAAAGCTATTTCTATCTGTGGTGGAAAAGTTGGAGAATGGTAAAAAAAATTAGTCTGATGCCAGTGGTTTATGCCTATAATCCTTGATACTCAGGAGGCTGAGATCTGAGGATCCCTGTTTGAAGCCAGCCCAGCCAGGAAAGCCTGTGAGATTTTTTTTCTTCTTCTTCTTTTTTTTTTTTTTCTGTGAGATGCTTAACCACCAAAAGCTGGAAGTAGAGCTATATTCAATTAGTAGAGTGCTAGCCTTGAGCAAGAGAAGCTCACAGACAGTGCCCAGGCCCCGAGTTCAAACTCTAGGATCGCACAATCAAAAGGAAATTACAAAGATAAATGATATAATCTTACTTTCTTGTGTTTCTTATGCATACTGAGTATTATTACTTTTGCAAGTAGAGATAATTTTGTATTTTTATTTTATGGTTAGACTTTTAAAATTTTATTCTTTAAGGTCAGAAGTTTGGCATAGTGGTAGAGTGCTTGCCTAGCATGCAGAAGCCCTGGGTTCGAGTCCTCTGTTCCACATACACAAAAACATCGCAAGTGGTGCTGTGGCTCAAGTGGTAGAGTGCTAGCTTTGGTAAAGCTCAAGGACAGTGCACAGGCCCTCAGTTCA
Organism: Megascapheus bottae; assembly: GCF_031878675.1. NCBI lineage: Eukaryota > Metazoa > Chordata > Mammalia > Rodentia > Geomyidae > Megascapheus > Megascapheus bottae. The sequence goes on from NC_143521.1 coordinate 52,097,578, forward strand.
AGCCCCAGGACTAGCAAAAAATAAATTAAAATTTATTCTTAAATAAAATCTTAAAGGTAAATATATCTTCAATTTGTGTATGTAAATATATGTCTGATTTAAGATATGTCACTTAATAAAAGCCTCTTTGTTGATGGCGCGCTTTTCATTTTGTGGATCAGCCACGGTCTCCTTCTGCCTCAGTGGTTTGTGTTTGTCTTGTCTTGTTTTATTGTTTTATTATTTATCAAGCATGGTGCAATGCCTGCCTGTGTCTCTGTTTCTGATGGTTTGGGATCTGTTCTAAAAAGTTCAAAGCATAAGCACTAACTGAACATGTTTTATATGATAACTTTCCCATCTTGTAAAAACAAGAAGCCCATCGGAATGAGACAGATGTGGAGGGAGACTGCTAACCATTCCCTTTTCCCCCCAGGATCACTGGTGCTGACCGGTGTCCTCATGTAAAGTTCCTAGCTGCTCTTACTCAGAGGCATCTCCCACGAGCGCCCACACGACTCTGTTTAGTGTGTGCGTGCTGTGCTCCAGCCCTCGTTCCCAGAGAAGTCTGGACCGCCTTCTTTGTATGATGCCCACATTTTTCTACATTTTGAGATTTTTTTTTTCTGGTGCCAGTACTGGGGCTTCAACTTGGAGCCTGGGTCTTGTCCCTTAGCTCCTTTGCGCATGCCTGGTGCTCTCAGAGCCACAGCTCCACTTCTAGCTTTTCCTTGGGTGGTTGGGGGGCGGGGAAGGGGTAGGAATTGGGGTGGCGGTAGAATTTTGGGGATAAGAGTCTCACGGACTTCCTGCCCATGCTGATTTTGAACTGTGATCCCCAGACTTGAGGCTTCTGAGTAGCTAAGGTGACAGGCATGAGCCACCAGCACCAGGCTTGATGGGCCATCTTTTCACCACCGTTCTGTGAGGCTGGTGATGGGCAATCTTCGTCCTGAAAGCACAGATGCTAAGTGACATGGCCAACCAGCCAGTGAGTGCCCAGTGCTCTCACATGAGCGTGGTGCTGAGGGTCGACTTCACATTTGGTTGTGTTTCCCTGGTGATCTGAACACTGAGATTCTATGACCGCCGGCTATCCTGAATTGTAAATGTGGGTTCCAAACCCAACAGATGCTCAGCTGTCTTATACAAATAGCGTAGTGTTTGTACACAATCTGTATATCCTCCGCTGCACTTTAAACCATCTCTCGAGTACAGTAGTTACATTATTCAATATGTCAATACCATGTTAATAGTTGTTAAGCTGCGTTATTTAGTAAATAATGGTAAGAAAAAAAAGTCCTTAATGTGTTTAATACATGGATGGTTTCCCCCACCTCCTGCATGTTTCCAGTTTGAGGTGAGTTGAAATCTTCAATGTGCAGCCCTCATTAGGGCCCACATAGCCCCCCCTAATGCTTACCACGACCTTACATGATGCAGATTGGCCTTATGGGGTTTCATGGAAGTTGACATGCCAGCCGCCATTCTGTTTACATGAGTGCTCTATTTACATGAAGGCACCTGGCCTCCCTACAGTGCTTACCACCTGTTTGCCATGTTATCTTCCTTGTAGAAATGGGGAGGCAGAAGCCCAGAAAGACACTTGTCTTCACTTAGGGTCAAAAGGCAGAGGGTGGCTTAGTGGGATATGAGCTGGCAATGGTGGCAGTGGGTTGATAGCTGAGCTCTTAGCATTAAGCCAAGGCAAACTAGCATCATGTGAGCAGAATAGTGAAAGACTGGACTGAGTGGGGGCCCAGTGCCTTCTAAGAATGGGCTTCTGCAGGCTGGATAGCCGTCATTCACAGTGGATATTCACAAGGCTGCAGTGTGTAACAGTTGTCCCTCTCTGTCTAAGATTTGAATATGAGATATATTAGGAAGATAGATGCCCGAGGACTGGGAGAACGAACACAAAAACTCTTGTGATGCACTCTGTATTTACCAATATTTTGCCATTGATGGCCTTATCTTGCTCTTGATTTTTCTTTTTTGACATTTTCTTAGGTTATGGTTCTCTGACTTGTGAAGGAAGTCTAGAAAGGAATATACCAGAACATATTAGTACTTTATTTTTATTAGTGCTGTACTTTTTTTATTAGAGAATTTATTAACGTTGATTTTTACATCATATTTTAAATGACAAGTTTAACAAACAAGTGTTCAAGGAGGGAATCTCTATTTACAATCACTGGGACTTAGTATTTAGAACTTAATCAAAATTAGGCTAAGGGTTTGTATGTCATAGAAACATATTAATTTATGAAATAAAACATTATGTCTATAGAGTCATAGGTTTTTTTGTCTATATAGTTATGTTTGTATTTCCATTACCATGTCCATAGCTTTGGGTATGCAGGTATTGAGTCCTCGCTCTTGTACTCTTTGGATTTAATAGCCACATATTAAGGATACCATGCGCCTTGACTTGTCTCACTCAACATGATTCGCTCTAGATTCATCCGCTTCCCTGTGAATGCCATTATTTTATCTTGTCTGTTGGCTATGTAGAATTCCATTGTGTATATATTATTAGTGCTGTACTTTTTTTTTTTTTTTTGCCAGTCCTGGGCTTGAGCTCAGGGCCTGAGCACTGTCCTTGGACTTTCTCAAGGCTAGAGCTCTATCACTTGAGCCTCAGCACCACTTCTGGCTTTTTTCTATGTATGTGGTACCGAGGAATCGAACCTGGGTCTTCATGCATGCTAGGCAAGCACTTTAACCACTAGGCCAAACTCCTAGCCTAGTGCTGTACTTTTTAAAACCCTCCCCTCTCTTGCTTGCTTGCTTGCTTGCCAGTTCAAGGGCTTGAACTCAGGGCCTGGACACTGTGCTTGGACACTTTTTGGTCAAGGCTGGTGCTCTGCCACTTGAGCCATAATACCATTTCCAGCTTTTTCTGTATATGTGGTACCAAGAAGTTGAACCTAGGGCTTTGTGCATGCGAGGCAAGCACTCTACCACTAGGCTACACTCCTGCCCCCCTCTGTTTCTTTATTGTTTTTCTTCAAGGAGTGCTTGTCTCTTTTGCCTTTTTTTTTTTTGGTATTGGAGTTCGAACCCAGGATGTTTACACATGGTAGGCAAGTGTTTTGCCTCTGCATTATACCTCAGCTCATGTTTGATTTTTAAAATGTCTATAAGGAATACTTGCATACCCAATGCTATGGACGTGGTACTGGAAATATAAAATGGCTACATAGACATAAAAACTTATGACTCTGTAGACATAATGTCTTATTACATAGATTATGTATCTATGACATACAAACCCTCAGCCTAATTTTGATTATGTTCTAAAATGTAAGTGCTAGTAATTGTATATAGAGATTCCCTTCTTGAATACTTGTTTGTTAAATATGTCATTTGAAATATGATGTAAAAATCAATGTTAATAAATTTTTTAATAAAAAATTAAAAAAAAATGTCTATAAGGAGACTCAAGACTGCTTTAGGAAAATTACCCTGAGATGTAGTTGCCCCTTAGCAGAGCGTGATCTGCAGTCTAGTTCCCTGTACAGATTGTTACCCAGCTTTAAGAGAAGAGAGGAGGAAACTGAGGAACCTGTCAGGGCCCATCTCAATTTGCCTTACAACTCATACAGCTTTGTGTTCTGTGTTCAAGGTGACTGCTGAGGTTGGAAAGCTCTTGGGTGATCAGAAGGTGGACGCCATTCTTTGTGTGGCTGGCGGATGGGCTGGGGGCAATGCCAAATCGAAGTGTAAGTTGTTTTCTGCGTTAATCATTCATTCTGCTCTGTTCTTTGCCCTGCTGACAGTGGATTTGTCACTGCCCCTGGGTGCCAGGCCAGCTGTTTTGCTGTTTGTCCCAGAATCTTTACAGTAGTACAGTAGTTCAGTCCATGTCTTAAGTCTGTTTGACTGATATATCTCAATTCCTTGTCTGGCCTGTCTGTAAAGAGCAGATTATCTCTCACAGTTCATGCAGTGTCTAGGGCCTCAGATAGCAACATCCCACCATAGAGAGCATGAGGTATAGGGTGGGGCAGGAGGTGGAACCCATTATTTTGCCAATAACTTGCATTCCTGCAGTAGTGGCCTTACCCAGTTGGTAAGTGCAGAGCTCTTGGCTTTACTCATTAAAAAATTGGCAGTACTGTGGTTTGAACTCGGGGCCTTCCTTGCTCTTACTAGCGGGGCATGTTGTGATTTGAAGTGTACCTTTAGCCCTGCTTATTTTGCTGGTTTATTTTGGAGATGAAGTCCAATGAACTTTGCTACCGAGGCTGGCTTCTAGCAGTGACTGTCCAGATCTCAGCTCCTGAGCAGCTAGGATTCCGGCTCAGACACCTGCATTGGGCCTGGCCTCCAGTGTAAGGGTCTCTCCAGCAGCACTGCTGCCACGGGGAGACCTAGGGTGCCTCATGCCATAGGGCCCTGCAGGGTAGAGGCAACACCACACATGTCGTAGTCTCTTGAGATTTTTATCATGAGCAAAAGCTGACATAGACATATATGTTCTTATTATAAATCTAGTGCCCTTTGTTAAACGTGTGTGTGTGTGTGTGTGTGTGTGTGTGTGTGTGTTCGTTTGTTCATTCGTTCATTCGTTCATTCTCTTATCGGGCTTGACCTCAGGACCTGGATGCTGTCCCTGAGCTTTTTCACTTAGAGCTACTGCTCTTCCTTTTGGATCACAGCTCCACTTTCTGGTTTTTTGCTTATTAATTGGAAAAGAGTCTCTCAGATTGATCTGCCAGGCTGGTTTCAAACCTTGATCCTCAGATCTCAGTATCATGCATAGCTAGGATTACAGATATGAGCTACCAGTGCCTAGGTGGTTAAGGTTTTGAGCAACACCAGTCTAGAAATTAACCCCAGATTTGGCTGTTTAAACTTACTGGCTCACACTTCACCAAGTAGCAGGTAGGGAAGCTGGGACTTGATTGGATCATCAGAACTGTGCCTCTGCCGTTGAACCGGAAGTTTTTGTATTAGATCTTGTTTCAAAGGGGGATGCAGAGGAGGTGAGGACACAGAAGACCTTGGAGGTGTCTTTTTTGAGTGATGGGTTGTGTGCATTGAGCTTGACTTGTGATTTCTTCTCTGGGAATGATGAGTCCATGTTTTCCCTCCTTCCCTCCTTCTTCTCAGCTCTCTTTAGAAACTGTGACCTGATGTGGAAGCAGAGTGTGTGGACATCGACCATCTCCAGCCACCTGGCTACCAAGCACCTGAAGGAAGGGGGCCTCCTGACGTTGGCCGGTGCCAAGGCTGCCCTGGACGGGACTCCCGGTACGCCTGCGTTCCCTCCCCCGTGACATGAGCTTGTTTCCGTGCTCTGGGGCTGCTGAAAGGGTTGCTCTGAACTATTTTTGGTTGTAAGTTCTTTTAACTTCTGCTCATACTTCCCCCAATTCTGGGGAAATCTATATATAATTTAGAATAAATTATGAGCCAGACTTAATAAAGCCCTTTAGCCCAAGAAGACTTGTTCAAAAAAAAAAAAAAACCCAAAACATTTTTAAAAAACTGCCCCTCGGAAAGTTGCTGAATAAGTGCTTGCCCTCCCTTTTCTCAGATTGCACTTGTGGACTGTCAGGTAAACTCTCCTGAAATGGTGGAGCCAACTAAGAATGCGTGCTGGGACGGAAACCACGTCTTAGGGATCACACATCATCTTATAATTGGGAATACAGTGTTTTCTTAGTTATGGATGCTTCATTTTGTATCGTGCACATGCTCTCTCACCTGGATTGGTACCCAGAGAAGGGGTTGTGGCACAGAGTGAAGCCATGTAGGTAGCTGGTTGCTTGGGTTTTACCCCTGCTCTTGTGCTATGTCAGTGGATTGGGAAGGGAGCCCAGGGGCTTTGCGGAGGTTCATGGGTTTGTGGTGTTTTGATTTTCTGATTTAGAGTTTGAACTCAGGGCCTCATGCCAGGCTTGCTTGTGCAACTGACGCTCTACCACGTGAGCCACATCTCCAGCCTGGCTTTATTTTGGAGCTGAAGTCTAGCAAACTTTTCTGCTCAGGCTGGCTTTGAACCACAGTCTTCTATATCTCAGCCTTCTGTGTAGTCACAATTAACAGCGTGAGTCACTGGCAGTGGTGCCTGGCTTGAGCTTCTATTTTTATGCCACTGTTGGCCTCCTGCTTCCTGGTAAAGCAAGGAAGCCAAGAATGGAGAAATAGCCACTGGTGCTTCTAAATGACTTTTTGAGGCCTTGAGCCTCATTGCAGTTCAAAGTTATTGTCAAAGTGGGTTAGGGATTGGTTCCTGGCTGGGCCAGGCCCTCGCATGTCCCCTGGGACATCTCCTTAGCTCCTGCACCCCACAGCACGTGTGGCTGTCAGCTAAGGAGGCTGCTGGTTTTCTGAAGCTGGTGAGGTGTTCACAGTGAATGCCCACTGTGGTGGTAGTGGTGGTGGTGGTGGTAGCTGCAGTGGGAGCCCAGACAGGAGAGGGCCCCTGCCCCTACCCCATGTCTCTGGGGCAGCTTCTCACTGAGGAGTGGGAGGAGAGGAGTTTGTGTAACACTGTATGTGTGTGTGTGTGTGGGGGGGGAGGTGGGATCAGGTGATTTGCTTGTGCATTTGTTTTGAAAAAGCCTAAGTTATTTCAGGCCTGAGCCTCCCAGGCCGCTTGGGCCAAGCCCTCTGCAAGTTCCACCTCATTTCCTCACCATCCATCTTGGACTGCAGGTTCCCTGCTGTCAGGAAGCGCAGTGACTTGTGTGCTGGCATTGCATTTAGCTGGGGCGACAGTTGGCTTTGGGGGCAGCAGAGCAACGGCAGGTGGTAGGAGAGGAAGAGTCAAGGCCAGGGCAGTGGCCATGTCACAGGCTGCCGCTCCTGTCTCTGGTCAGGAATGTGGCAGCAGAGCGCCACTGCGTGGTAGTGAGGGCATTGTAGCTCTGTGCATGATGGCTGGGAGGGTGAGGGACCCTCACATGTGTGCCCGCTGGGTGCCCTTTCTTTCAGTCCTCAGTGCACCTCTGTTGTCATCTCTACATGAGAAACTGGGGTGAAGTGGGGAGAGCCCCACTTTCCATTCCCACCCACAACCTTCCCCCACTCACTGCTGCGGGGCACAAGAGTGACCCCTGGTGGCCCCTGAGGCCTGTGTTCTTACACATGGCCCAGGCCCCATCCCTCCTCCTTGGCCAGAGTCCCTTTAGGTGGGAGTGGCCAGGGACCCCGGGCCAAGGACACTGCTGTCAGGGCAGTTCTGGGAACGGAGGGAGGAGATGACGGCTATCGAGGTGTTTTCTCTTGTTTCACAGGCATGATTGGCTACGGAATGGCCAAGGGTGCCGTCCACCAGCTGTGCCAGAGCCTGGCGGGGAAGAACAGTGGCATGCCACCTGGGGCCGCCGCAATCGCCGTGCTCCCGTGAGTCCTGCTGCCCCCTGCCCTCCACCCTCACCCAAGCTGGCACTGCAGCCAGGGACCCCAGGGACGTGCGTGCACATCACCTTAAGCTCTTAAACTCACCAAAGGCCCCCGACATCCTTCTTGATTGGTTCCTGCTGCTGAAAGGTCCGAGACTGCTCACGTAAAAGCAACAGAAACTTGTAGGCTGCAGTTCTGGGAAGTTCAAGTTCAAGGCTCCAGCAGACTTTGGTGTCTGATGAGCGCTTGTTCCCGTGTCCCGTGTGCCTTGCTGTCGTTGGTCAGGGAGAGGGTGGAGGGTCCATGGCCCCTCTGTAAGTGCAGGAAGTCTCATCCATGCCTGTGGTGCCCACAGACCAGGGCAGTGCTTCTTGGGGTTTTGGATTATGCTGGGCTGTCTGGATTGGTTGACTTGCTAGCTGGGTTTGTCTGTTTTTCCTCTTATTTTCTTTCTCTTTTCCTTTGTCTTTCCTCTCTCATTCCTTCTTTAGAATTAGTCTTTACACTTTATTTTACTAGACTACTTCTGTGTTTCACACTCTGTGTGTGTGTATGCGGGAGGGGGGTGGGCTATGCTGGGATGGGTTGGGGAGCACATGGGAAACAATGGGGACCTTTCTGTGAGCAGGAAGCCATCCCAGTCTGCTGTCCCAGGCAGAGGCCACTACCTTGGAGGTGTCTTGTTGCTTCTCTGCGGCTTGATCCTTGCCTCTCTTCTAGGCAAGCACTCTACCACTAGGCCATGCTTGCAGCCCGTTGCCTGGTTCCTTTCTGTTCTGTCCTCTGCCTCCACCTTGGTCCCACCCCACCCCCAACTGTGCCTGAGGCCTGAATGTTTTGGAGACATTCCTGAAGGTCTGAACTCTATTTTCTCTTGCCAAATACCTTAATATTTTAATTCTCCTATTTAAGGAATGTTATTCCACTTAAATCCTTGGAGATGAGCGTGCTACATTTTGCTGCAATGCCAAAGTGCTACAAAGCACTTTTCTTCAGTAGAGACTATACTTAAATAAAAGCACAATGGAATTCTGTCCATTTTGTTCTAGTCTGCCATCAGGGTGAGTGATGAAGAGCCTTATTAAATTACCCTGAAAAGTAGTGTGTGTGTGTGTGTGTGTGTGTGTGTGCACGTGTGTGTGTGCACGCGAGTGCACGCACATGCATGTGCACCTGCCAGTCCTGGAGCTGGAACTCAGGGCCTAGGCACTGTCCCTGAGCTTCTTTTGCTCAGGGCTAGCACTCTACCAATTGAGCCACAGCGCCACTTGTGTTTTTTTTCTGTGTGTGCAGCACTGAGGAATGGAACCCAGGGTTCACTCGTTGCTGGGCTAGCCCTCTACCACTAGGCCACATTTCCAGCCCAGGAGGTAATTTTTGTGCCAGGACCGCTCCCTGGTCTCAGTGGCGCTGCCCCCATGGAAATGTCACATCTGCTGCCCAGCACTCACTGTGGTGGTGCTGGCGGTTGTGTTTTTGGTTAATGTGAAGGATGCCCTCTGTTTGCACTGCAGGGTCACCCTGGACACCGCCATGAACAGGAAGTCGATGCCGGAGGCTGACTTCAGCTCCTGGACGCCCTTAGAATTCCTGGTCGAGTGAGTATCAGCATGGCTGCGGCTGCCCGAGCAGCTTCTGGTCCTTGAGGGTGAAAGGAGAAGCCCACCTGTTCATGGGTCCCGGAGACCCCAGCATCGATCCCTGGGAGTCAGTGACCACGGGACAGGATCAGGGAGCAGCAGGGGCCCAGAAGGCTTCGTGGAGCTGGAACAGACCCTGGCTCTCTCCCTCAGTCCCCAGCCAGACTGAGCATGCTCGTTACCTGCCCCAGGCCTGAGCTTGCCAGTGTGTGTGAAGTGGTTAATGGTAAGGGGTGGGAGGATAAAATGTGGCAGTGATAGGCCCTTGGTACAAGGCCCAGCCATGAGCAAGTGCCCAGGAAACTCAGCTGTGGCGGTGAGGCTGAGTGGAAGGCCTGTGTCTCACATCTCACCAGGGTGGGGCACTCACTAACAGAAAGTGGCCATTGCCAAAACTAGAGGCCACTGTGGAAGCTCCCTGGAGAGCCACTGTGCTCCTGTTTTCCTGCACCACCTCTTCCTGGCTGCCTGTGGCAAGCCCCACCTGCTCCAACCACCTGCCATGGCACCACTCTGTCCTCAGCGGGAGATGACCCCGCTGTGCCAGCTGCCCGAGGGCTGCCCACCGTGTTGCTGGAGTCCGGGGTGCACTCCTGGCTTAACGTGCCAATTCACTGGAGTCAAACTGGGTAGACTTTGGGACTTGATTATTTACATTTCACGCTGGAAGGAAGTGACATGCTAGAATGATTTTGGTTCTGAGCAGCCTGCTGAGCTTGTCCTCGGGGTTACCTGTAACACAGATTCCTTTTGTGAGACATGGGGGCACCTTAGGTTCCATGGCAGAAGCAGAATCGGACCCAGGCAGTGTGGGCTTCTCTAACAGAGCTGCTGTGATTCTGTGCCACCTGAGCTGGGACCACAGCACTCGTTTTGTAATAAAGTCAAAACTGAGAGAGACTAAGCTTTGAATCCCAATTACATTTGAATTTCTTTTCTTCCTTTTTTTTTTTTGGTGGTGATAAGTAGGTGTTCTACCATTGAGCTAAGTTCCTCCCCCACTGTCCTCCCGACTGCAGGAAGCTTAAATAGGGTTGTGATTCAGGACAGCCTAAGCTGTTTCTTATCTTTCACATTTCTGTGAAGCTCTAAAGTACAGTTGGCCATTGTATCTGTGTGTTCTGCACCCACGAAATCTATGGCTTTTGTACTGAACGTGTGCAGAAACATTTTCACGTGTCAATATTTCCTAAACAATAAAGCTGTTTACTCTGTGGTTACTGTTAATGTCCAGATGACTTAGGTACAGGAGAGTGTGTGTAGGTTTTGTGCAGGCCATGCTGTTTTCTATAAGGGATTGAGCTGCTTACATTTTCTGTCCTCTAGTCCTGCAAATATCAAAGGACTTGTGTCCTGTGCCTCTGTCCATCCATTAGAATTAACCAACTAAAGTCTTTTAAAACTAAAAAATTATATGACAGTGTTCGTTGTAAAGAATTTCAACCATGCAAAACAATGCAGAAGTAAAAGCTAAGAGCACACGAACCGATGCCCAGGCCTGTGGCAGTTTGAGTCAGAGCCCCTGGCCCTGTGCAGGGATTTCCTGGCTTCTCCTCTCATCACCCCCTCCCCCGCCACCAGTGTACAAACGTAAGCATGAGCCTTAAGAGTGCTTTGAAAACGTTGTGTCTGTTCTTTGTTCTAGAACCTTCCATGACTGGATCACAGGGAAAAACCGACCCAGCTCAGGAAGCCTAATGCAGGTGGTAACCACAGAGGGAAGGACGGAGATCACCCCGGCGTATTTTTAAGCTTCATCTCAGTACCTGAGAGGGACCTGCCAGAAAAACCACTAACCTATCTCAGTGTGGCCACGCCGGCCACTTGTTTTCCACATTCCTGTTTGTGGCACGAGATGTGTTCATGTGAAATGACTGGAGAGAGCAGTCAGGTTGGATCTGCAGACAGTGGCTGCGTCTTGGTAGTTCGGGGGTGCACTGGTATGAAGCGACATGTATTTTTGAGGGCCAAGTTGTTTTTGAGTGCTGTTGATGTCATAGCTGTAGTTTTGTGGCCTCAAGTTAAACTGCCTTAAAACTCTGTGTGGTAGAAGCAAAGTCACCGACTCTGCCCTGTGTCCCTTTCCTGAGCAGTTGCCATGCGTCCCCTCGTCAAGGCCTGGAGTTCAAGAGAAATACTTGCGAGTGTTCTTCCTAATAAACACGCCTCACCTATCGAGTGGTCTTCTCTAACCAAGCCCCGCTTTCATGCAGAGCCCAGCACAGTGGAGACAGGCTGCCGCTGGAGACGCTTCTCCTGGCTGCAAGCCCTGGAGTATGTATTGCACACAGCAGCACAGGCCAGCGCGTGTCCTGGACATAGCCAGCTCTCGGGGGTCCGGGGTCTCCTCTGTCTACAAGCAGCCCTCATATGACTGGCACAGCTCTTCTCACACCCCGCCCACTCAGCGTACAGACAAGAAATGGGGGCCGAGCACCCCACTGTCTTTGCCTGCCAGCGCCAGGAGTAAGCCCACAACCTCTGCTTTGAGATGGGATTTCTGGTCTCATACATTTTGCACATGTGTTGTACAACCATCACACTAGTTCTAAAATATTATAAAGGCTCCAAAATAAGATGCAGTGCCCCTTAATAGCCTTGGTGTCCCCTGCCCCTCTGGCTGCCCTCTGTCTCCGTCTTGCATGCTGTCCACGCATGACGACGTCCACCCTGGCTGTTGCGTAGAAATGCAGTTAGTGTGTTTCCAGACTGGGTGGATTTCCCAAGCATGTGGTCAGGGTTCTGTGCTGCAGCAGGAGCGACAGGCACTTTCTTCCTGTGACATGCCAATGCATGTGTGCTCTGCAGTGCTGCTCATCCCGAGTCCATGTGTACACACTTGCACTGTTCCTAACCTCGTTGTGAATAGTGCTGCTGTGGGCCTTCGTGTACAAGCAGGGTTTGGTTCCTTTGGATATAGACAGGTGTGACTTCGCGTGATCTTAGGATCATTTCTGTATTTAACTTTCTATGGCGTCCTTTGATTCTTGTCATGGTACTTCATGGTGTGTGTGTGTGTGTGTGTGTGTGTGTGTGTGTGTGTGTGTGTGTGCTGGTCTTGGGGCTTAAACTCTGCTTGGGTACCATCTCTGAGCATTTTTGCTTAAGGCTAGCACTCTACCACTTGAACTGTAGCTCTACTTCTGTCTTTTCCTCGGTGGTTACTTGGAGATAAGAATCTCAGACTTTCTTGCCTAGACTGACTTTGAACACAGTTGTCTGATCTCAGCTTCCTGAGTTGTTGGGGTATCTGGTGTGAGCTCCTGGCACTTAGCCCTTTGCGGTGATTTTATCCAAGTATCAGAGGAATGGGGGTGGAAGTGCCCTCTTGGTAGGATCGTAACATTGCTCAGTTAGAGAGTAGTACATTGGGGCCAGGAGTTTGGCCTAGTGCCTAGCATGCACCAAGACCCGGGTTCAATTCCTCGGTACCACATACATAGAAAAAAGCCAGAAGTGGTGCTGTGGCTCAAGTGGTAGAGTGCTAGCCTTGACAAAGCTCTAGGACAATGCTCAGGCCCTGAGTTCAAGCCCCAGGACTGGCAGTTAGAAAAAAAAGCAGCACATTGTCTCTGGGGCCTTGGCACTGGACTGCACGAGTGTCCACGTCAGCCTCGTGGGAACACAGCATGGACAGTGCCCAGTTTTCAAGTGAATAAGCTGAGCCCTAAGTTCCTCGCTGATGGGGAGAACTGGTTTTAGGAAGACTGGTAGCTTTTATTTTGTTTAAAAACCAGACTAGTAATTGCTTATTGTTTGTGTGTTTCTCTTTTTCTGCAAAATTGAGCATCATATCAGCTTTGCAGGGAAAATATTTCCCAGGTCTTTCTTGGTTCTTGGAACAGTGATGAGATAAACTGACAGCTAGCAATATACTAAGTATGTGCCGAGAAGAGAAGATTAAGAACTGAGTTTGACAAAATGTAGGAAGAGGAGGAAGATTGTCAGGAAGCTGTACAAGTCTACATTGTGCTACTGTAGTGAAACACCTGAGTTTGGTCAACTATGAAGACAAGAGGCTTAAGCTGGACACTGGGGGCTCACATCTGTAATCCTAGAGACCCAGGAGGCTGAGATCTGAGGATCACATTTTGAACCCAGCCCAGACAGGAAAGTCCTTCAGTCTCTTATCTCCAGTGAGTCACCGAAGTCTTGAGTGGCTCTGTGTCTCAAGAAGTTAAGCATTAGCCTTAAGCACAAAAACTCAGAGATAGCTCCTAGGCCTTCATTCCAACTCCTGGAACTGGCACGTGTAGGTGCACACATATACATACACGTGTGTGTGCTCACGTACACGCACATGCAAAGAAGTTTATTTAGTTCACAGCTCAAGTGATAGAGAATGAAGCTTCAACACAGGAGTCCTATGGAGACACTCTGATTGTGTCCAAACACTGAAGAGGTGGCAAGGTAAGAGCACACCCTGCAGAAGCAACATCAGAAAAGTGAAGAAAGTCTTAGCATGGAAGGGGAAGGAACTCAGAGTGCCAGACACCCAAATCCTTCATCTCATTGTTTTAAGACCAGTGAGAGCTTCACAGCACCCGTGTGGAGCTCGTTGGCCGCTGGTTTGGCAGTTTCAGTGGAGCAGTGGCCTCTGGAGCTTGGGGTAAGACTTTGACTCATTTCAGGTACTTTGTGAAGTCTCATGAACTTTTAACTAGAGTCTAGAAACCTCTGCCGGACTTTGGGTCAGCTTTGCTCTGCTGGGTAGGCTTTGTTGCTGAAATGATTTCTCGAGGAGTTGCTCATGTACCTGGCATTTGAAGCCTGACCTGCTGAATTTTCATTTCTTTTGACATGAGCTTGCCAAGAGAGTGCTTTCCTCTGGGTGCTGTGCTCACTTCTCATGGCCTGTCACGGGCTCGGAGGGCTGCTTGGGACCTCTGGGGTGCCCTGGCAAGCATCAGGACTGCAGCTCCCTTCCCTCCACCACGGTGGCTTTGCTTCCAAATTTCCACCTCGAGTCTAACCTTCCCCTCACAACTGTGGAAACAGAACTGTGAGGAAGGCGTTCTTCACTGTGCTGCGAATCCATCGGTGTCTCAGATGAAGTTCTGACCAAGTGCAGTTAAGAAACTATTTTTGAAAATCAATTTCAGAAACAAGCTTTTTAAATTCCCAGGCCGGTGTTAATTTGCTCAGTTGATGTGAAGCTCTCGAGCAGTTCTTCGCATTTCCACCAGGGGGCAGGCATTAGCAACAGATAAACCCATGGAAGTGGGGAGGTCAGCCCCAGAAACTTGCTTCAATTTTCTTTCCCTGTCCCTGCTCAGGCTCTGCACAGAGCTAGAATCAATAAATCACCAGCAGCTGTCCTGCTGCTGGACCTGCTGCCTTTTCCCTGCTCTGATGTTCTGTTTTCTTTCTTTCCTGTACCCCATTTTTCTAGTTGGCTTTCTTTATTGAAGTAGAAGCAGGATATATATTTATGGGGGGATCACGAAGACCTTACTGGAGTAGCTAAAGATTGGGCTGGTTTGGGGAATGATTCTCACTTTTTAGGATCTGTATGGCAGAAGAAATCTTGGATATTTTGAGAGCAGGATTCCCTTCCTTGAGGGCAGATCCAGAATTAAACTAAGGAGCTGGAACTGGAAAGAGCTTGGCTTACAGGCGTGAGCCACTGGTGCCTGGCTGAAGATGTGTGAAGATTTATTTTTGTTTCTGTTCTTCCATAAGTGAAGACAATTTGATCATGGTGAGAAGTTATCTGTTAGATATCAAAGGTTTTCATTGACTTTACCGCAGTCCAGTTAGCTTTATGGTAATGATACTTCCTGTCAAGGTAATTGACACACTTTTTTCAGGTCTTTGCTTATTACAGGAGATCAGTATCACAAACACATAGTAGTGGGTCTTTCTGTGCTGTTTGAGTGACTGGTGAGCATTGTGTTATTTGATGGTGGGCTGGGAATGTATTTCTGGACCATATAATTAGAGTGCATTCTGTTAAGTTACTAGAAAAGGAAGTCAAAACAGTGGGAAGGGTCAGGAAGGCACCAGGAATAGTATGTAGAAGAATAGCATTTCCCCAAATTTCAGCTAACTCAAATTAAACTGCCATCAATTATTCCAACAAATAACCTCATGATTTTACTTTTCAAGTAATCCAAAGTCTAAAAAGGACTGTGAGTCAGTACTTCCTAAGTTTCAATTTACTCTGAGTAAATAAGTGGAATCTCCTTCATATAAGCTAGATGCAGACTATTATTATTAACTATGACAGTGGACGAAATTGCCCTTTGAGCCTTAAGTTTTCTTGTTGATAAGATGGGAGCGGCATCTGGGCGCGTGGCTCATGCCTATAAAGCCTAGCTACTTAGGAGGCTGAGATCTGAGGATTGAGGTTCAAAGCCAGCACGGGCAATAAAGAATGTGAGACTCTTACCTCCATTAATCACTAGAAAATTGGAAGTGGCACTGTGGCACAAGGGTAGGGTGGTAGCCTTGAGCTGGAGAGCTCAGGGACAGCACCCAGGCCCAGAGTTCAAGCCTCACGACTGACAAAAAAAAAAAAATGGATGGGAGTGGTAAAAAATGAGCTCAGAATTTATAAAAAAAAAAAAAGGATAAAATAGTTTATTCCTGGCAAAGAGGATTTCATCTGAAACTGAGCACCATAGCTAACCCCTGCATATTGGGTCTGTTTATTCCGAGGATTCAGTGAATATTTGTTGGGGGTGTATAATTATGACAGTAATCATGCAATGGGATATATGCTATATAAATTAGTTACTGGAAAGAAGTTTGAAACTTCTCAAATGTTCTTTCACATTTTTCTTTGTTTCCTGGCTGAGACAGTCTCGAAAGCAGGGATGTACTCATGTAGCCAGTTCTTTGCCTAAATAGTGTGGTGGTTTCTTTCCTAGCCATTTGGACTAGCACACTGATGTTCAACAAATATGCACCTGGGTCAGTAAGACTCCAGGTGAGGGGCTGCGGGGTGGGAGGGGAGGCGTTTGTATGTGGGGAGGTCCTGTCCTGAGTGGGGGTTTGGTTAAAAGCTTAGGATCATGCTTCTTCGTTGATAGTTCACTAGATGTCCAGGAGGAGTGTTGAGCGGGTGAACGGGGCGAGGGAATGTTGCTCTTTGTAGGTCAGATGATCCGCCCTGATCCTTGGAGCTGTGGAGGGTTTCCTGAGTGCTGGCTGCAGTGCGGGAGGCACCGTGTGAATGAGCAGGTGCCACCCCTGATCTCACCTTGACGTTGCTTGGGCTGTTCCCTTGTGGGCGCTCTCTCCTTCCCTCTTAATTCTCATTCTTCATTGTCCTGCGGGGCTGCCCGTGACTGTGTATTATTGCACTGCTTGGCAATCCTCTTCTGTGTCGCAATCAGCTTTCCATAAAAAATCTCTTCATTCGTCTAGGGAGTTGATGGCAAAGATGGACAGGACGTGAAAGCACAGCACAAGCACGTGTAGAAGGCTCACCTGCACGGGATCTGAACCTCCTCCACATGTTCGTCTAACAATGCCGACTTAGCAGTAATTCTACAGATCACTCTATAGAAGCTGCCTCTTGTAAATTTTTTTTTATATTTGTTTATTGTTGGGGTAATGTATAGAGGGGTTACAGTTACATTTGTCAGGTAATGGATGTATTACTTCTCAAACAGTGACCCCCCTTCTCATGGTTTTGTCCCCATTTCCCTCTCTCCACACCCTCCCAGTCGTCTTGTTCCTTCCTCCCCATTCCCTTCTCTATTTCAAATAAACAAACGTATATACAATACACCAGGTAACAAAGTCAGCTACAGTAACCACATGAGATTAACCATTAGGGGAAAAAGGAGAGAAAAGAAATAACATAGTGCCTTAAGAACAGCAATCACAAAGATAAACCTCTTGTTTCCATATCCTAGAGTTCATTTAGTCTCATCCTATATGACCTTATGTACATAGCTTTTGCGCTATTGTAATCCTCTGCTAGGAGAGTCCTAGATGTGTACTAATTATTACAAGTGAGGGAAACCATTAAGCCTGTGTTCCTTTGAGTCTGGCTTACTTCACTTAATATGATTTTTTCCAAGTCTTTTCCTTATGAATGGGGCGATGTCATTCTTTCTGATGGCAGCATAGAATTCCATTGTGTATAGGTGTCACATCTTGTTGATCCACTCATCAACTGAGGGACATCTGGGTTGGTTCCATATCTTTGCTATGGTAAATAGTGCTGCAATGAGCATCATTGTGCTAGTGGATTTAGTATGTCCATGTTTCTGGACATTTGGGTAAAAGCCCAGGAATGGGCTTGCTGGATCATAAGGGAACTCTATGTTTAGTCTTTTGAGGAATCACCATACTGCTTTCCAGAGTGTTTGCACCAGTTGACATTCTACTTCACTCCAGTTAGAATGGCCATTTCTAGAACCTGGCTCTTGAGACCCCCCTACTTCTCTTCCAAATGGATGCTATGCCTTGCCTACATAAATTTATGTGCAATGCAAAAAAAAAGCTTTTAAAATATTAACTCCCTTAAGAACTTGTAAGTAGTTAAATACTGCTAGCAATATAAACATATTCTGAGATGCTTAGAAAAGTTAATTTCTATTATGGTTTAAATCTTTCATCCTGTGGACTAGAAACAAACCAAATCTGAAAACTCATTGTACAGAAGGTGGAACATTTGGGATGATTGTGAATTTTGTCATAGATTAAGAAGTCCACCATTAAAGTTAAAATTATTTGATTTAAAAGGTTGTCATGCAGATACAGTGTTTGGTGCAACACAATTTTAAGGTAAGGCAATCATTTTTACCAAATGAGTACATCTCTAAAGCAAAATTGTATTTGGAGATTAGCTGTAGTGTAGGCATGATTCACAGGTACATCCATAATATCACAATTGTGATAGACTACTGACCAAAATAGATTATTTCCTGTCATACATACATTATATGTATATATATTTGAATATTCACAGGTTAAGTGATTAAGTCTCAACATTTTGGTGATGTAAAAGGGCAGTGAAAAACCTTTCTTAATAAGTTGCTTCTTAGCAATCATATTCAAAATGTTTGGCTTTACAGACAAAAGTCAATTAATGCTTTGAAAAGGTCCAAGTTTATTTAACTTAAAATTCCAAAAGACAGTACAAGAAAACTTATGACAATATTAAAAATGATCAATGTTAATTCCTTACAATTATCATTATTATCATTGTATTATCGACATATATGGCCACGAAACTGGTTGAAGTACTTAATTAAATATAAGTAATAATTCTGCCTGTTATTTTTAATGTGCAGAAAATCAATATGGAGACAGCCTTTTCCTCCCTCCTCCCCGATTTCCCCATTTTGCTCTACTGTTGGTGTATCTGTTTTTAGAAACATTGTGTGTGTATGTGTGTATATGTGTGCACATGTATGCTGCTGTGTGTGTGTGCGTGTATGTGTGTGCACGCACTCATGTGCTAATTTTGAGGATCAAATTCAGAGCCTGGGCTCTGTTCTTGAACTTTTCTGCTCTACTGCTTGGGCCACAGCCCCACTTCTGTCTTTTTGATAGTTAATTGTAGATAGGAATCACAGACTTTACTGCCTACGCTGACTTTGAACCATGATCCTCAGATCTCAGCTTCCTGAGTAGTGAGGATTGTAGGCCTGAGCCCCTGGAGGCTGCCTTGAAAACTCTTATTTTTGGAAAACAAGATTGAACAGAACTATTTTATAGGCCTATCCACTTCATCAAATCATTGTATGCATGTCAAAAATTTTGTAATCCTAATTGTCTGTCACAGTCCTTTCTGCTCTGAAGGTAAATACTGTGGTTCATAGGCTGGTCATTATCCGTCTGCTTACTGGAAGTTCATGAGCTGTGTGAGAGGCATGAGGGCTTTGCAGAGGGAAGTAGGGAAGATGTTGTTTGTCAAAACCAACTGGGCCTATTGCCTTCAAATAGCAGACCAGGATGCAAGTTCTCTGAGGCTCCAGCGCTTCCATTCTTCCTGGCTTCTTAGTTACAATGCTCCCTTCTCTTTGCCCCTAAGCTTGCTCCATTGTGAAATTCCAAGATAGTACCTCAAATGCAGAGCATTTTCTTTAAACATTTCTAAAACCTACAACAACAAGCTCATGTCTCAGCTCCCTCCCAAACAAATTCATGAAGCTTAAATCCCTGTTCTCAGCAGAGTAACCGGAAAGGGAGCAAGACAGAAGCTTTCAAACAAAACCTTCAGTGAAAAATGAGAAGAGACTGTAAAATATTGAATATGCAAGTAGTAGCACTTTACCAGCATCTCTTATCCCTCTACTCTGTGGACTTTTTTTTTTGTCAAAGTAAGTTACAGTTGCCAAAGCAGAGCAGTCACTCCATTAATTATAGAGTAATGGGAAAAAAATGAGTATTGATTTTAAGTAGTTGCCTTCTACTTGTTCAGTATTAATTGAAAGTTACTCCTCTGATGCCATTTGAGAGAAATCCTCTGAGGCAGTATAAAAAATAATGCTTAAAGTATTTATTCTGGGTTAAGTGAACTCCAGGTTGAGCTTTTATAAACATAGTATCTAAAAAATCCAAGCTGCATTGTATATGAGTGAGACAGTGATTTCAGAGTTTCCCTTCAACCTCAAGGTTCAAGAGTGCACCTGCTGAGGAGTGTCCTGGGTGGTGAGATTTCATCCAAGTGCACAGAGGTGGTGTCCAGCCACCATCCAGGAATGGTCCCTGTGAAATAGTCCGCGTCAGCGCATTTATTGGCTTCTTCAAGCACCAAGACCTTGAGTCTATCGTCTGGTAGGACACCAACCTAGCTATGGGAGCCTATATGAAATACATTGATCTGAATGCTGGGTGTGCAGGAATGCCTCTGATCCTCACCGCAGCATCTGAGGGGGAACGGGTGGCCATTGCCACCTGTGTTTACAGAAGAAATGGAGACGCTAGGAACAGAAGGTGTCCCAGCTCACACGTGTGGTAAACAGCATGGCCGAGGCTGAGACTTGAACCCAGCATCCTGGTTTCCCTACCTGGGCTCTTTAGCACTGTCTCACTGCCACTACCTGAAATACCTCTAGTGTACAGTAATGCTTGGGGCGTCCTTTGGTGACTTCAGAACGCTCCAGTTGAGATGATCTTCATCCACATTCTGGATCGGGACTGAGTAGAGCTATGTAAGTGTACTTACGTAGATTAAGCATGAAAAGAATTGGTTAAAAATCCTCCATGCAGAAATGGGTGAATCTTTATTCAAACCAGTCTGGTTACATTGTTTTATTGTTTCTCGTGGGATACTTATGGGAGAGAAAGAGTAAATTTGCCGCTCAAGTTTTCTCCCAAGTAAAATGTGTGTTATGCTTGCAGGGGATGTGGACTAAAAGAGGAGGTGGTTTTGTAACTTCAGAGGTAGCCACTATCCTCGTTTATGTTTTGGTGGTGAGTGTTGGACCCATAACCTCATATAGGGGAATCACCCATTTTATCATGAGCTACACCTTTGATCCCTATCATGTTTATTGTAATTTAGTGCATTATTTAAAGTCTGTCATATCACAGGGGTAGATTAAATATACATTGAGTGATGAGTGAAAGTGCATGACACACGTCGTACTTCACTGGCTCTTGGGTACTTTTTCACACTTTACTTCTCCCGCATGGAGACATTTCTACACTTGAGAAATATTACAACAGATGCCAGCCAGATGTAGTGAGATGAGATATAGTGATTTTGCTCAAATAGCTGTAGACTTTGGTTTTTTGTGTGTCTGCCCTGGGGCTTGAGTTCAGGGCCTGGACACTGTCCCTGAGCTGCTATGTGCTCAAGGCTGGCACTCTGTCACTTGAGCCACAGCATCACTTTGCTTTTTCTGTGATTAATTGCGGATGAAGAGTCTCCTGGGATTTCCTGCTGTGCTGCCTTTGAACTGTGACCCTCAGGCTCCTGAGTAGCTAGGTTTATCTGTGTGAGCCGCTGACATGGCCTATTTTTTCTTTTGTATATAATGTCTCTGTCCTCAAGCTGCTTTTACAAATTCAATCTGCTTTTAACAAATTCTATCATTGATGTCATTTTGGGGTCTGTTTCTATAGGCTAATTTCTCTCTTCATCATGGGTTATGTATTTCTGCTTCATTCCATGCGTGGTAAGTTTTGGTTAGATATCAGGCACTGTAGATTGTTCCTTTGTAGATATTTCTGTATCCTTATTTGAGCCTTGTTCTGGGCTGTAGTTTTTAGAAACATGTCAATATTTTCAAAAGATTTTAAGAGAGATAGTTGTGGGCCCTGTGGCAGAAACAGGATCCTTTCGGTTAGTAGCTGCTGCTTTACATGTGGTCAGATGGTTGGAGCATGAGATGATATGTCTGTTCCTTTCTTTGGTTATTTCTCTGATATCTGCTAATTTTCTTGTATGTTCCAGCACTCGGGTGAAGATTTCATGTGTGCCTATGTAGATCTTCAGAGCGATTCTCTCTCTCTCTCTCTCTCTCTCTCTCTCTCTCTCTCTCTCTCTCTCTCTCTCTCTCTCTTTGTGTGGCATTTTTTTTCCACTGAAAATTGCAGCTTTCTTTTTCTGACTGAACCCACCTCCTAACCTCGAGAGTTCTTCAGACTCTATATTTCTGCTTTCTGTATGCCAGCCTCACTCTCCCTGTTTTTAGGAATCACTGTGTTCCTTTCCTGTTTCTTGGGGCTCACTCTTCTTCCTATACTGATGCCAAGAAATCTGATGCTTCATATAAGGTATCAGTTTGTTTTAATTCAAGGCTTGGGATTTAGATAAAGCCGAATTTGATTTCTGGCTTCCTGCTTGTTATCAGTGTGGCACAAGCTAATTTACTTCTAATTTCTTCCATTGAACGAGTTTCTTCTTCATCTGAAAAAATGGGAGTGGTGAGGGGGATTCACTAAGATCACAAATGTAAAGTTCACAAAATAGCTCAGAGGTACTAAGCCCTTGCCAGGTTTTATTGTTTTAATAGGAATCAGACAACCTAATCTTTCTAACCATCTCATGAGATAGATAGTAACATTTCTTTTTTCAAAGCAGGAATCAGGTGTCAGGAGCCAGCTTTCAGATGCAGGACGTGTTCCCACATAAAGCCAGGCATGGTGGCACACACTGTAGTCCTGGTGCTGAGGACGAATGTCAGGTCAATTCTAGCTTGAGCTTCCCAGAATGGCCTGTCTCAAAAATAAAAGCATCTCTAGATTACTTATAATAACAAAGGCAATATAAATACTGTGCAAATAGTTGTTATGCTGTATAAATATATTCATATTCTGGAATAACGACACAAGTATACGTGTTCAAAGGATGCAACATTCCTTGAACATTTTTAATCTGCTGTTGGTTGAATCCCTAGACACAGAACCAGTGAAGAGACGGGGCCATCTGTATTATCACGACCTGTCTTGGATACCCAGCTTTCAAGTGGAATTGTGCCATGCTGATCAGAAATGTGAATTGGCATTGTGATGCATAAAAATATATTTAAAAAAACTGTGACTTAAATATCACATGGGGATTTAAATATTTCAACACGAGAGTGCCTCGGTATACTTTCTGTGTGTGCACTTCTCACTTGTGGTGTGGGTCTGTGTTAAGATAGGCACATGTGAATGTTTAATTAACATGAAGTTCAGCTCCTCAGTCTCATCAGTCATGTTCAGTAGCTGCATATTCATGTAGCTACATTCAGTCAGTAGCTAGGACCCTGAACAATGCACATAACATGAAGTTTCTATGGGGAGCACTGGACTGGGATTTTTTTTTTTTGTATGTATGTGCCAGTTCTGAGGCCTGAACTCAGGGCATGGGTGCTATCCCTGAGCTTCTGTGCTCAAGGCTAGTGCTTTTCCTTTTGAGCCACAGATCCAGTTCTGGCTTTTTATTGATTAGTTGGAGATAAGAGTCTCTCTGACTTTCCTGTCTGGGCTAGCTTTGAACTGTGATCCTCAGATCTCAGATTTGTTGAGTAACTGTAATCACACATGTAAGTCACCAGCGCCCGATTTGTGTGGGTTTTTAATATTTCTCCTCAACATGAAAATCTCATAATCTTTTGGTTCTTTAATCTACCTTCTTTATTCATCTGATCAACGTCTACTCAAAGTCTTCCCTCTGTTAGGCCTTGATGGATAGGACTACAGGCAGAATTAAGCTAAAGTCATCTTTAAAATGCACACTGTCTATAGGACTCGAGGAATTCACACACAGTGAGACCAAGAGAAGATAATCTTAGGGGAGAAACACAAAGGCATGATGTCTCTGTGCCTCTGCTCATATACAACAATTACCAAAAATGAAAAACATTCTTGTTCTCTTCTACCAACCAGCTTCAACCACTTTCCTACATTCTGTGCTCTATTGGCTTCCCAATTATTTTGGAATGGAAGTCTGGGTATGTTTTGTCCTGGGACCCTTTAGTATGTGTTCTGTAGCCACCCACCAACCTCACTGCTCCATAGCACGGCC
Organism: Megascapheus bottae; assembly: GCF_031878675.1. Lineage (NCBI taxonomy): Eukaryota > Metazoa > Chordata > Mammalia > Rodentia > Geomyidae > Megascapheus > Megascapheus bottae. Next base: position 52,120,978 of record NC_143521.1, read on the forward strand.
GGGAGCTCTCTGGGCTGTGGTGACTTCAAGCCTCGCATCAGGGAGCCTCATCCTGCATCTCGTATCCTCCTCATTCTTGCCCTCTCAGGCACTGGGAGATGGGAGATGGTTCCACAGCTGTCCTGGGGCAGCATCCTCAGGAATCCACCAGCTAGGAAATTCCCATTCAGTGTGATCCCCCCCCACAAGTACAATTAACTTGAATCAAACCAAATTATTATTAATTGTAGGTAATTGTATTAAGGGGTTTCAAGTCAGCCTATCACTGCGTGAGTACAACGCCTCTTCGTTAATGTCAGACCTCTCCTCATTCTCCAACCCTACCCATCTCAGTTTTCTAAAGTTCTGTTGATCACAAACGTACCTTGAATATCCTGGCTGTGTTCTCCTACCCTTTCTCGCTCTAATCACCTGCCTCCCTCCCCTGGTCCCCCCCTCAGCTCCCCAACACCTCAGGCCCCACTTCCTGATATTTATCTTGTCAGACTATAAAGCAGTTGTTTAAAATGAGTGACACCACTGAAATCCTCCCCTGCATGTGCTATGCATTCGTTAATACCCTCGAGTATACGCACACAGGGCACTGTATATGTTTAAATATATATATTTATAATTTAAAGCTAACTTTTACATATGAAAGATAATATGCATCTTTGGGCCAGGCCTACATATTTTTTACAGGACCATCCATTTTTCTGCAAATGATGTAATATCATTCTTCCTAATGGATTGATGAGGAAAATTCCATTGTGTGTGTGTGTGTGTGTGCATTTTCTTAATCCATACACCCACCAAAGGGCATTGGGGCTATTTGTAATTCCCCCTATTGTCCCTCTGTTAAAAACCATGTATGAGCTCCCTGGTCTTTGTATCAGTGCTCCAGTAGCCCATGTGGGAGCTTGTGTTACAGGGCCTTAAAGAACGGTAGTCCAAGTGCTGTTTGCAAACGTCCTGTGTGCCATGCACCATGATTACGTGTGGAGATGCAAAGCCAAGAGGGCCTCTGTTGTCTAGGGACCCAGCATTTAACATAAAACATAACAGACTGTGACATACATGTTGGAAGACGGAGGGACCAGCTGGGAGAGATGTTTGGTGAGCCATGCAGGCCTGCCTGTGCACAGTAGACTTCCCATAGATACTGGTGGATAAGCATGTATGTATGAATATGCATCCTGATGAATATGCATGCACACTGCAATATGAATATGATAATGATGCATAATAACAACGATCAGTAAGCCTTGAGTACATCTTACATGCCTAACTCTCCCTGAGGCAAGTAGCTTTATGTACATCTTTTCATTTTATTTCTCTTTTTTTCCCTATATATTTTTCATTTTATTTCTCACAACTACCTGTGAATGTTTTCAAAGGAGGAGAATGGGGATAAAATTACTTGCCTGTAGTCAGCCTTGCAAGATTTGAGCCCAGGACTTTTAAATGCTTATTTAAAAAAAAATTGTTCTTAGGGCTTGAACTCAGGGCTTGGGTGTTGTCCTTGAGCCTCTTTGTGTTCAAGTCTAGGATTCTACCACTTGAGCCACAGCATCATTCCTTGTTTATCTTATCATTATATACAGATACCTACTTATTCTGAATGTAGAAGGGTTTTTAAGAATGAATAGGAGTTTTTCATGTAGATAGCATCATGTAGGGGGGCATTCAAAGTAGAGGGGAAAGCAAACATTTTCTAAAATGAGGCTCAGAGAGGTTAATCAATTTGTTTAAAGTCACTCAGCGGGGTTGGAGAGTTTGAATATGTTTCAGAGCATTCATTAAAATTAATTAAACTCAAGCCAAGGAGATGAAGAAATGAGAAACAGAAGGTTAAAAAACTTTTTTCTTTGGTTATCCCCTCCCCACTTCTCTCCAACTTGCTATGTAAAAATGAAAAGGTTATTGATTGGTAAAGCAGAATGTGCACTTAATGAGATTCTGTCTGAAAATCCTTTAAAGTCTCCATAATTAATTTATTTGGGAGGTGAACCAGTCTGTGCATGTGACATGAATTAAAATTATGCACAGCCTTGCCCGGGCCGGCGCTAGGAGGCTGCAGGATGGGATGAAGGCCACACACTGCTGGTCTATCACCTGCACTATCGCACTCTCCAAATCCATTCTCATCACACCGGGCGCCTGACTGCACATAGCTCAACCCAGCTCAGCCCTGAAGAGGCCCTGAACTTCCCTGTCCCAGCCTCACCCAGCCAGGTGCCAGGAGGCTGGAGAGGACACTGGGTCCCAGCCCTCTTTCCTTTCCTTTCCTTTCCCTTTCCTTTCCTTTCCTTTCCTTTCCTTTCCTTTCCTTTCCCCCTTTCTCTCTCTCTCTCTCTCTCTCTCTCTCTCTCTCTCTCTCTCTCTCTCTCTCTCTCTCTTTCTCCTTCCTTCCTTCCTTCCTTCCTTCCTTCCTTCCTTCCTTCCTTCCTTCCTTTCTCTTTCTTTCTTTCTCTTTCTTTCTTTCTTTCTTTCTTTCTTTCTTTCTTTCTTTCTTTCTTTCTTTCTTTCTTTCTTTCTTTCTTTCTTGCCAGGCCTGGGCTTAAATTCAGGGCCTGGGCCACAGCACCACTCCTGGCTTTTTACTATGGATGTGGTACTGAGGAATGGAACCGGGGTCTTGGTGCATGCTAGGTGAGCACTCTACCACTAGGCCAAACTCCTCCCCCCACCCCCACTTACTTTTCTGAATCCACCCAGCAGACCCAGCCCTGGGGAGGGCTCACAATGGTGAAGCTGGTTTGGAAATGAATGCTGCACTGTGTTCAAGAAGAGGCAAAGTCCGTGGGTGTGGCTGCAAGTGAGACAGCCGGCGTCCTGGGAAGAGGCAGGATGGGCTGCACCTTCCTCTGGGAGATTGCTTCTAGCATGGTGGTTAAGGTTGGTGCTTTTTTTTTTTCTTCTGGTACTGGGCTTTGAACTCTTGGACCTCTTGTCTGGTAGGCTCTACCACCTAAAGCCTTGCTCTCCCCAGACCTTCTTGTTTTTGCTGGGTGTCACATCTTTAGCTAGGTCAGCCTGGACCTCAATCCCCCTATTTATAATTCCTATATTATCTGAGAGGCAGATGTGTACCACTCTGCACAGCTATTAGTAGAGATGAGGTCTTATTAACTGGCCTGCGTGGCTTCCAGCCATGATCACACCGACTCCTGCCTTCTGACAAGCTGTGATTACAGGTGGGAGCCACTGTGCTCAGCCAAGATTTGTGCATTCTATTGCACGTATCTTGAGGGAAAATAAAAGAGAGAAAAAGAAGCACTGTATTGTGTTTTATCACCTTTCTTCTCCTTGACTACAGAAGTGCTAATTAAAAAGGATGGCCGTGACTAACGCTGAGGACAAACTTCATTTCAGAGCTGGATCCAAGCATTTTTCAGTCTTTCTAATGTTCCTAACAACTCTGTGTGGCGGGTACCAGGATGGAACCCTTGTCTTCATGTCAAGACTCGGAGCAGTTAAATATAATTTGCCTGAGGGTGCAGAGCAGCACAGCCAGGACTGGAGCCCTCTGCTACGGCTCCCCACGCGTCCTGGGGCACTTCTAGGTCAGGGTTTTGTGCATTGTTCAGCTCTTTGGTTCTGAGGGTAAGCAGCAGCGCCAGCTGCGTCCCGGGGCTCCTGGAGCTGTGCAGAGGTGCTTCTGAATGTTTTGGCTCTAAGTTCCACACCTAGGCAGGGTTTCCAGTTCAGTGAAGGCTTGGAGGCCTGGGGACCAAACACCCAGGGTGCAATCTTCCTTTAACCTTCCCTGATACCAATGGAGCAAAGACTGTGAGTGCCACTTTGAGGCCTGGCCTGATGCCCTGGACCTTCCCTATGTCTGTGAGAGGGTAAGCCTGCCCTAGAAAAAACGGATTAGTCATTTCTATCAAGGCAGAGCAGTGAATTAACAGACATTTTATGTGACTGTCATGGAAAATGCCATGCAGGTTACCCCTGGATTTGCCTTTTTTTTTTTTTTACAAATGTCATCATTTAATCTTCACAGCATTTTGTGACAGAGGGATTTCCACACACGTTTGTGGGATCTAGAGAAAATGGGAGCATGAAAAGGTTAGCAGCCAAGGCTGATTTGAAAATCCAGGAAGCCTAACTGCAAATGTGAGACTGTGTCCAGGGTGGCTTCTGATGGAGGAGATTTGTCCCAGGAATCCCACGGGAAATTATCTAGAGACTATTCAAACCTCACAGTCTGCTAGAACAAAACTCACCTAACAGGAAAGCCCAAAGACCAAGTGAAGATGTTTGAATCTCATGGTTTTCTGTATAATGTTCAAACTAGCGTGATGCATGAGGCACAGAGTATGTGGTTCATGCACTGAGGAGTGAGTACAAGCAGGAGACAAGGCCCCCATGGCCCAATCTCTGGTGTGTGCAGAGCCCTGAGCTAATCAATCCCTGTTCCACAAACCTTCCCTACTTACAAGGGTGAGGGTTGAACTGGGGTGCAAGACTGGTAGCTGAAAGTTGCCCGGGACCAATACTTGCTTTATCAAAGATGAAAGTTGGGGAGGGGGGGTGTTATGTAATAATGTCTGACCCACTGCAGTAATTTCCAGAATCTTCTCATGAGCAGCTGTAGAAGATGGATGACTTGGGGGTCAGAATAGATGCTAGTTATGCGTGTCTGATTTAAGAGCTCATCTATACCGAGAGCCCGGGAGGAGGTAACTCATACTCATTTAGTGACTCACAATTACTTGATACTCATTGGCTTTTCTATCTCTTTCCATATTTGGTGCACACAAGCTCTATTAATCTATGTTAATGCCTTCCAGAAGTTACTGCTTCTATATACTTAACACATCTAATGAATATTGTCTGTGTGACATTCGTTTCTATTTGTTTCTGTCCTTAGTTTGATTATTCTTGTGCTCTTCCCATTCCTGGTTTTTCTCTGGAAGAACTGGAGAGCTTAACATCAAACACCAAACCTATTCCAAGTGGATACTGTGTTGGAGTGTCTCTGCAGGCATCTTTGAGGCAACAGGAGAAAAAGTGGGATGTTTTTGTACTAATGGATGTTTAGAGGCAATGGATGGATATTTAGTGGTGTCTGCATGTTTGCTGTGGACTTGCCTTTGAACCCAGCTCTCCTGCTGACTGCTGGAGACAGGTTGCCAGCTTCTGTGACCCTTTTCCCTTGTGTAAAATAAGCGTATTACACACTTATCCTCTAGCTTGCTGATGATTTTATAAGATATTATCTTCAGCATGAGTGTAATCTCTTTCTTACAGAAACGTAGTTTTCCATCTTGATGAGGGTTTTATCTCCCTCCTATTCTTTATAAATCCCACTTCCATTTGCCCCGAAGACTGGCACTGCAGGTTCTCAAGCCATGTTTCCAAACAGCAGATCTCATAGAAGGGAATTTGTAAGTGTTGAGTGCAGGGCAGCTGTTCTGGAGGTTTGAGCTCTTTATCGTGCCTTTATGATTGCCACCATAGAAGGAGGCACAGATGACAGGGACATGACTGTGGAGACACAATTTTCCCAGTTGGCCACAGAGGGGAGACAGCAGAGTAGCTTTTCCTTGAGTTGAGGTTTCTAGAACTGAGTAAGCCTCAAAACTGGTTTGCCCCCCTCACCTCTGAACATCCCTTCCTTGCCTTAGAATATCCATTAATACAGTACATCCCTGAGTACCTGCCCCGTCCTCAACGTACTAAAGACACAATGGCAGAGTAGAGTGCAGTCACTAATCTGGGTCTTTTTAAGCCCGAAAGAGTAAGAACTGAGTCAGGCACTGGTGGCTCATGCCTGTAATCCTAGCTACTCAGGAGGCTGAGATGTGAGGATCACGTACAAAGCCAGCCTGGGCACAAAAGTCTGTGACTCTTACCTCCGATTAACCATTAGAAAATAGGAAGTGGCGCTGTGGCTCATAGTGGTAGAGCACTAGCCTTGAGGTGAAGGGCTCAGGGACAGCATCCAGAGTTCAAGCCCCATGACTGACCAGAAAAAAAAAGTAGGAAGTGAAGGGAAATGAGGGAAGAGGAAGAGGAAGAGGAAGAGGGAGGCACGGGATATTTTTATCATTAGAAAAATGTGTGTTATGCTTCTGGACTCCAATTTGTAATATCAATTGAAGGAAATTTAACATTGTGCCAGAAGGGGTGGGAACAGTGTCTCAGCTTCAGCTTCCAGGATATCCCAGTTAATATGCATGAGGCTGCCAGCATGCAGACTCAGACTTCTCAAACTTGGCTATAGCAGCATTTAAGCAGCAGCTTTGCGCCCCTGCCCCACTCTGTCCCTCTCAACGTCCCCCTTCCCCCCACCCCCCACTTTGTGGAAAGGGAGAAAGGTGGAAGGTTTGGCATCAGCCAAATGCATTCTGATTTCTTCCTGTTGAAATGTATCTCCATCTTCAGGGTCAACTTCAAAAGGAAGAGAGTCTGAAGAGGTGGAGTGGAGGATATTTTTTAAAAAATTGAACTTGAAGAAATCTTTCCAGGAAGTCAAGCTTGGGCCAATCTCAGATAGGTCTGAAGTTTTTTTGTTTTTTGTTTTTTTTAATTGCATTTAGTGGATCTTCCCGGGACAAGGCAAAGGGGCCTGGCCACCTCTCACCTTGACATAAGCTTCTTCAGGAAGGGACATAAAACTTCATTAGGGTAAGTTGAAGGCCTAGTACAACTCACTTTAATGTAACTTTTATTTAGTTGGCCATTTGCTAATTTAATAACAATTGCAATATTCCTAGAGGCTGATATTCAGGAATTTGAGAAGTCACTTTCTGCAGGGGTTGGCAGAGGAAAGCAAAAGAAAAAAGCTGGCTTCCCAGTTTCTAGAGCGGGAGGCAGACCTGCCTTTTGGAAGAAAATGGCCAATGAGAAAAGTACAGTGCAGCAAACAAGTCATTGGCCTGCCCCTGAGTTGAGCTGGCTATGTGATGTCTCTGTTTTATTTTCCTGATTGATTCAGTGAGTTATAACCACATCTATCTTCTAGAACTGTGAACACTGACCAAGCAAAAGGACATCTAATTTGATGAACATAATCTATTACTATCGCTATGTATTTGACATTCAAAACTTCCCAGATTTGGTTTGTGGAACCCTCGAAATCCGGCTCTTAATATCCTCTGTCATGTCTTATCATTGCTGGAGCCATTCCTTACATAATTCAGAGCAACTGGATATTTCAGGTGCACTTTGTACTTTTCTTGTTTTGATCCTGGTCTCGGTTGCTTAAGGAGTCCTGATTCCTTTACTGAAAAGCAATGCCTAGAATCTTCCTCGAGGACATTGGTGCCATGGCTACGGTGATGCTGTTGTTTGCAGGCATGATGACCCCTGCAGCATGAAATGCTGGTGCCACATAAAGTTCAGCATTGTAAATACGTTAGACGTGTCATTCAGTGACATTAAATACGTTCACATCGGTGTGCAACCACCACTGCCACTCATCTCCCAGAACTTTTCATTTCCCCAAATCGAAACTTCCTACCACTAATTGCTAACTTCTAGTTCCTTCTTCGCCCAGCTCCCGACAGCTTTTGTTCTCTGTTCCTCATGGAGTGTGCATATTCGAAATACTTCATCTTGGAAGGAGAACCATATAGTATTTTTCCTTTCGTATCTGGTTTATGTCACTTAACATCATCGTTTCAGAATTCTTACATGTAGCACACGTTAGAATTATATTCCACTTTAAGGCTGAGTAATATTCCAGTAGATATCTGTATTATGTTTATGTTTGGGGTGGTTTTCTTTTTTATTTATTGCAAACAGCGTTGTTATGAACAGTTTATACCTAGAAGTAGAAGTGCTAAATTGTATGGGAATTTGTTTATAACACTTGGTACAACTCTCTTACTGTTTTCCATAGTGTGTGCATCAATGGATTTCAGTTTCTCCACATGGTTGACAAGTAGTTATTGTTAGCATCTCCTTTTCTGCATTTCCTTAATAGTTGTGCCGAGTTCTATTCATGTGTTTCATGACCAAGTGTAAATCTTTGGACAATTATTTGCTTAATTAATAATTGAAAAGTTGGAGGTTTACAGTTACACAAGTAAGGTTCACATCCAGTGTAGTGTCAGTTGAGTATTAATGTTCCGTTGGTTCATCATTTGTTCTGCTGTCACTGGAATTCCCTTTTCCTTCCACATATTGAATAATCTTATATACAAGATACAAGATACAGAAAACTAAGAGAAACTAAAAACAAAACAAAACAAAGCCTACATACAGGACATAATAAGAGCCTTTGTTTCCATATCCTGGAGTTTGTGCTGATACACTTCATTATCTATGGTCCTATACTGACTAATTGGGTTGTTAAGATCCCCTATTAAGAATATCATAGATACATTCTAGTTCTTACAAATGAGGGAAGCCGTACAGCCTGCTTTTCTTTGCGTCTGGCTTACTTCACTTAAAATAGTTTTTTCTAAGTCTTTCCATTTCCTTATGAATGGGGCAATCTCATTCTTTCTGATAGAAGCACAGAATTCTATTGTGTATAAGTACCACATCTTCTTGATCCATTCCTCTACTGAGGGGCATCTGGATTGGTTCCATATCTTAGCAATGGTAAATGATGTTACAATGAACACAGTTGTGGTGGTAGCTTTAGTATGGCCTTGTTTGTGGACACTTGGGTAATTGCCCAGGAGTGGGACTGCTGGCTCGTAGGGGAACTTTCTAATGCTTGCACTGCTGTGGTAAGGATGAGAGACAGTGTGGCTAGTCTGGTGATGCAAGAGCGGAAATCTGGAGGTTCCCATCCTAATTATTAATGCCCCATGGAATTGTGTTCTCCCATGGTATTTTTTTAAAAAAAATTTATTGTTGGGACAATGTATAGAGGGGTTCTCCCATGGTATTTTTGTCCTGTCAGGCAGGTCTTTGACATTCTAGATTGAGCCAGTGGTTCTCTTGAGCCCAGGAGGGTCAAGCTCACTCAGTAGTGGCTCACTCAACAGTAGCATCAAGATCACTTCACTCAATAGGAGCAATCTTTTGAGCAGGGCGAGAACCATTTCTCAGAAGGAAATGGTATTCATTATGTTCCCTGCAACCTTGGCCAGTGTTTTTTTTTCCCCCCAAAGATATTTTCCAATCCAAGTATATAAGGAAGTCCAGTTGTGGCTGCTTGCCATTCTGTCATTGATTTTAAACAGGAAGAAAACAATTAGTAGAGAAACTCATGGATAATTGGACTATTGCCCTGTTAGAACTCAGATGATCTTGGAGATTTAGATTGTTGCATTTTAAACATCTTAAGGACTTAAAAAAAACATTTAAAGGCAATCAATCATATGACCAATCCTAATAAATAAATAAAAACTTTGTAGAAAACAATTATCTCAAATTTCTCTCTTGTTTCTGTTCAGAAACTCTCTAGTAAACACCTTTAAGCATATGCCCACTTGGCTTGTGATTGGGTGGGGCCCAGCTTTTCGCTCAAGGCTCCTTAAAGTAGGCAAGAGGTGGCATGCGCCGGATCTTTTGTTTGTTCTTTTCCAGAGACCACGAGAAGATTTCCCTTCTACCTCAGCACGTAGGTGACACAGGAAGAGGCCTGCTGTGCTTTTTTGATGGAAGCAGAATCTGGATCCAGAAAGGAGTGAAGACAGTGCTTTCCATGGTAAAACAGAAACAGATCACATTACAGTAAGAAATAGGAGTAGAATTGGAAGCAATCATCAAAAATGATAATGAAGAATAATACCAATAGCTAACATTTACAGAATAGTCACTCAGTTCTATCACTGTTGAAGTCCCTTTACATATACCTTGTTGAATTGCCACAATTGTGTGCGATGGTCATTTCCAAGAAAGATGGAAAGGCTGGGAGAGTGTAGAGTACTTGCCTAACATATAGGAAGCCCTGGGTCTGATTCCTCGGTACCACATACATTGAAAAAGCCCGAAGTGGTGCTGTGGCTCAAGTGGTAGAGTGCTAGCCTTGAGAAAGCTCAAGGACATTGCCGAGGCCCTGAGTTCAAGTCCCAGACTGGCAAAAAAAGACAGAATATACAAATTGGAAAGAAGTGGGAAATATATTTTGCTTAAGAGATGAAGTCTGTCACTAAAGAGTAGTGGAGAAAACCATTCATGCAATATGCAGCATGCATTTATTGAGCTCTCATTAGTTCCCAAGCAATGTACTGCTTTCTTTTATAAAAATTTTAAAAACTCTTGGAAACTGTTTCTGGCAATGCTAGCCTTTAATTTCCTGTATTGGTCAGGATAAGATAAGCAATGTTGCATTAATAAACCTTGCCTTCTATCCCCCACACCAATCTCAACAAACCGGTTTATTTCTTACTCACTCATGTCTCGAGTTGAATTTCCTGGCAAGTCTCTGGGATGAAATGGTGATGGTGTGTCGTTTCCCCCCCATCATAGGGCTCTGATGCCTGTGTGACTGACCAGCAGGACAAGACCATGGCAGGGTACAAAGCAAACTTGTCCAAGTTTCCCACCCAATGACATGGATGGTGATGCCATGCAGGATCCTTCTTTATGCCAGGAGAGGAAACCTGCTTCTGAGCACACTACAGGCCTTCACCTTGTTTTCCAAGTAAGAACTTTCATTGTCCCCTTCCTTCCTCCTTCCCTCCCCTCTTCTTTCCTTCCTTCCTTTTCTCTCTTTCTCCTCTCCCTCCTTCCTCCCGCCTCTCCTCTCTCCTTCCCTCTTCTCTTCCCCCTCCCTATTCTGTATCATTTGTCTTCATGATTTGTTCCAGACTTAGGCTGTAAGCCTGGAACCTGATTTCCAGAGACCACTGAGTGGTAGCTGACCTTTGTTTTAATTCCACAACTCTGAATGCAGAAAGTGTAACAACTCGCTTGGGCTGCATTTGCTTGGGGAGGCAGAGGGTGATTAATGATTGTGCTCACATTTGACTACACCGTATTGCACTGTATTTTCAATCACACTGTGCATCGTGGAACTTGAAGATTGATGAGGCGTACCCGCTCCTGGTGCAGTGGTTTCCAGGAGACATGCAGATCTGCTCCAGGCTGGGGCAGGGGCAGCTGAGATGCCAGCAGGTCAGACTTCCTTAGCAACAGATCACTTAGCAACAGGGAGCTGGCTGGTAAGGCTTGGGCTCTGGGAAGCAAGCACCTTCCTCAGCAAGTCTTGATGGAGCTGCTGCCTTTCTTCTGTATTTTTAGATAAGACATTTTGTTTGGGATATCCAAGTCATTTCAAGTGTGAGTGTGTGTGAGTGTGTGTGTGTGTGTGTGTGTGTGTGTGTGTATTATGAAGGCTTATATTTTGGCTAACTCAGTGCTTTCCTATACTTTCTTTTTTTTCTCTCCCTTTATTCTCTTCCTTTCCTGTCTTCTTAGTTTTTATTTTTTGTTTTTGCTCATTGCGGCGCTTGAGCTCAGGATCTGGGCGCTATCCTTGAGCAGTTTTCCTCCAGGGCAAACACTTTATCATTTTGAGCCACAGTTCCACTTCTGGTTTTCTTGTGGTTAACTGGAAATGGGAGTCTCCAGGGCTTTCCTGCCAGGGCTGGCTTTGAATTGTGATCCTCAGATCTCAGCTTCTTGAATATGTAAGATTACAGGTGTGACACACACACACACACACACGCACACACGCACACACACACACACACACCTATCCAACATGTATCTCTAAGGCAAAGACTTTTTGAAGAATGTATCGTAAATCAGAGACTTAGAAAAAAGTTTCTAAATTAGTCTAGTGGTAGAGTGTTTGCCTAGCATACACGAAGCCCTGGGTTCATTTCCTTGGTACCATATATACAGAAAAAGCTAGAAATGGTGCTGTAGCTTAAGTCACAGAGCAGTAGCCTTCAGCAAAAAATGTCCAAGGACTAAAAACAAAAACCACTCAGTTCTTAATGTACTTGATTTATAACAATTACATAAACCTGTCTGTCCAAAATAATACATTTCCATGACCCAGAAAGTTCCAATATGCCCCTTTATAGACAAAACTTCCTTCTATTTTCACAGATCAATTTTGCCTGTTCACAGATTTTAATGAGTGATTGTTGTCCTTAATGTACTATGTTATCTCTCATCTCTTTTGCTGTCCCTTGGTTATCTCATATTGTTACAGTATTTCACCTTGTTATCTGATATATTGGATATATGCATATTTGGTTATTTGAAATTGAATAGGGAAGGGGGGAAAACAAGATGAGGGGCAGGGGTGGGGGGAGGGAAATGGGGACCAAGAAATGAGAAAGGGTATCAATGTATGTGAAGTAATGTATCCTCTATCTAGTGAATATAATGTAACCCTTCTATTAATTACAATAAAAATATATGGAAAAAATTTTAAAAAAAAGATTACAGGTGTGAGCCACCAGTGCCTGGCCTCCTTTCCTCCTTTTTAAAAAAATTTATTTATTTTTATTATTTATTTATTTATTTTTGTTTTTTTGTTTTTTGCCAGTCCTGGGCCATGAACTCAGGGCCTGAGCACTGTCCTTGGACTTTCTCAAGGCTAGAGCTCTACCACTTGAGCCTCAGCACCATTTCTGCCTTTTTTTCTGTGTATGTGGTACCAAGGAATTGAACCCGGGTCCTCGTGAATGCTAGGCAAACACTCTACCACTAGGCCAAACTCCCAGCCCTATTTATTTATTTTTATTAAAGAATTAATTAACATTGATTTTTACATCATATTTCAAATGACATGTTTAACAAACAAGTGCTCAAGAAGGGAATCTCTATATACAATCACTGGCACTTAGTTTTTAGAACATAATCAAAATTAGGCTAAGGGTTTGTATATCATATTAAGATACATACTAATTTATGAGATAAAACATTATATCTATAGAGTCATAGGTTTTTATGTCTATGTAGTTATGTTTATATTTCCAATACCATGTCCATAGCATTGGGTATGCAACTATTGAGTCCCCTCTCTTGTTCCTTTCCTCCTTTTAACCACTGAGTTATATAGATAGGCACGGTGCCAAGGCATGAGTGCTAGGATGTCAAAGGAAAAGGGGATGCAGATGCTCCCTTGAAAAAGTGACAGAGCCCAGGCGATCTCACATAAGCTGTTCCTCTTTTGCAGGCAGGAAAGCTGCCCAGTGTGTAAAGAAAATCTGCTTTCTCCTAGGACAAGGGAAGAAATGAAGGGCTGTGTGAAAACATGCAGTGGCCCAAAGCCTAAGATCACTTGTTGAGGAGAAGAAAAGGGAAGGTGAGATAACAGTCTGGTGTAGGTAAGATTGATTGACAGCGACAGAGCAGAGCCATCTCAAGAAAGGCCAAAAATAGGCCTTGCTGGTCCCAGTGAAGCACAGGGAGGGATTGGGGAGAAGAGGACTACATGGGTATTGAGATCGTTGTTCAGTTCTGAGAGTCAAGCCATCTGGAAGGTCTCCAGGAAGTGTATTTCCTTTTCAAAACTTGCTGGGCATGGCTAGACTCCGGGAGATATGCCTCCCAGTTAAGTATTCATTTTTCTTTGCTTTGACGTGATCATTTCCCCAAGAATCCTGGTGAAGTTTTTATCTGATAGGAAAGAATCCGTGTGTATTCCTGTATTGCTTGGATTATTTCAAAATTAACTCCTGGATAGTCTTTTTAGGGTAATCAAAGAAATGGAAGCGAAGAACTATATTATTCTAACCACCTCACAGAAACGCTCTCATCTATACCTGGTCACACAAACATGTGGTATTGTTTCCTTTTGCTAGGATTCTACTGGCAGGATAACATAATGGTGAAAAGTTTGGTTCAGACCTAGGTTTGTACTATAATTTGATGTCTTGATATCTGTGTAGGCTTATGGATGCAACTCCTTGACTCTTGATTTTCTTCATCTATAAAGTCAAGTACCATTTTTTTTTTTTGGTCAATTGTGGGGCTTGAACTCAGAGTAAGTACCAGTTTTGGTCTCACAGAAGTACTGTGAAAATCTACTAACTTAATGCATATAAAATATGTAGTATAGTCTAGTATTTAATAAATGCTAAAATTGTACTGATTTTTTTATTATTAATAAGCTCTATCTTATGATGCTTGTGGAGAGGACTGGTTCTAGTTTGTGTCTTGGTCTGATGAAACTTTGGAAAAGGCTAGGTGGTATATATCTTTAGCTCCTTGGGAGGCAGAGAGAGAAGAGAGAGAGAAGGCTTGTGATCTGAGTCTAGCACAGCTAGAGCTCGCTCTTTCCTTCCTTCCTTCTTTCTTTCTTTCTTTTTTTTTTGTGGGTCCTGGGGCTTGAATTGGGCCTGGGCACTGTCCCTGAGCTCTTCAGCTCAAGGCTACTGCCCTACCCTTGAGCCAAGCCCCACTTCCTTGTTTTCTAGAGGTTAATTGGAGATAAAAGTCTCAGGTCCTTTTGTGCCTGCTGTCTTTGAACCTTGGGATCTTCAGATCTCAGCCTCCTGAGTAGCCAGGATTACAGGCGTGAGCCACCTCACCCAGCTACAGCTAGATCTTATATGAAAAAATAAACTAAAAGCACAAATGAAGACTAGGGGTGTGGTGCAAGAGATAGGCTTGTCTAGCTAGGAGAAAGCCCTGAGTTTTAACCTCTATATTGTCCAAACAATATCTGACATAAATCATTAGTAAACTAACACCATTTATTTATCCCTTTAAAAATGTTAAAACAGAAAGGCAAAGTAGCAGAAGGTATCATGGAACTGTATGAGGAAATAAAGACTTCCTAGGAAGGTGGCGGCCGGCACAGGCGTTTTCCCTGCTCAAAGCAGTGTTTGTCTTGTATTCAACCCGATTTAACTGCTAACACTTAGGAATCAAGAGATTTTCACATAAAAGCAAGTATCTCCTTCTGGGCCCAGTCTGGGCTGCTTTACTCTTTTATATTAGCTGCTGTAGTAGTTGGAATAACGATTCCTCCAAGACAGCCTGGTCTTGATTCCAAGAGCAGAGGAAAATGAAGAAGGTAGCTGAGATTAGGTTGCAGAGGACGTCAACGTGGATGACCACCCTCCTTCACCCTAGTGGGCCACCCCATGTAACCCAGCGGGGAGAAAAACACTGGGAAGAATGGTGAGCGTGACACATGGCTGCTGGCTTTGAGGACACCGGAAGAAGCCATGTGGGAAGGAATGCTGGTGGTCTAGATAGAAGCTGGAAGAGCAAGTGCACAGGCTATTGTAGGAGATCTCCTCGAGTAAAGAGCAGCTGTTTCAGCCTGTGAGACCCACACTGGATTTCTAACCTTCAGGACTATGAGATAATACATGCAAATTGCTTGTCATTAATTGTGGTAATTTGTGATATTTGCAATAAAATCTAAATACTTTTCATTATCCCTATAGGATAAGATTGTTTGCCTCACAGGCTCAGTGGCTCAGGCTTGTAATCCTAGCTACACAGGAGGCTGAGATCTGAGGATCATGGTTCAAGGTTCAAAGTCAACCCAGGCACTAAAAAGACCATCAGACTCTTATCTCCAATTAATCACTAAAAAACAGGAAGTGGGGCTATGACTCAAGGGTAGGGCAGTAGCCTAGGGCTGAAGAGCTCTGGAACAGTGCCCAGACCCAGGCATCTGAGTTGGTTCCATATCTTCCCTATGGTAAATAATGCTGCAGTGAACATGGTTGTGTTACAGGCTTTAGTATGTCTTTGTTTCTGGACATTTGGGTAAATGCCAAGGAATGTGCCTCTTCTTAATCTTATTATTTTATAGTTTATTCTTTTTTTTTTTTTGTGAGTCTTGGGGCTTGCACTGGTCCCTGAGCTCTTCAGCTCAAGGCTACCACCCTACCCTTGAGCCAAGCCCTACTTCCCTTTTCTAGAGTTAATTGGAGATAAAAGTCTCAGTTCCTTTTGTGCTGGGGCTGGCTTTGAACCTTGATCCTCTTATCTCAGCCTCCTGAGTAGCTAGGATTACAGGCATGAGCTACCATGCCCCCTTTGATTCTTTTTAATTTAAAATAATTTTCTTCCAGTCTTGGGGTTTGAACTCAGGGCCTAGGCACTCTGAACTCTCAAGGCTAGTGTGGTACCATGTGAACCACAGCTCTTAATGGTCAACTGGAGTCTCATGGATTTTTCTCTCAGGCTAGCTTTGAACTGTGATCCTCAGATCCCAGCCTCCTGAGAAGTTAGGAGTACTGGTGTGAACCACTGATGCCCAGTTTAACTCTTTGAGGAGCTTTTAAATCTTAGCAAAAGGTGCTTGATTTCCTTACTGGTAAAGACAGTACGTGCACACACTGCCTCTGATGTGATGCTTTTGTTGGCGTTTGTAAAGAGATTTTCAACTACATGTTAGATGATACTTCTGGTTAAAGAAAAGATTAGGTGAGGGGATGGTAGTTTTGCCTAGAGGTACAGTGCTTATCTAGCCTGCATAAAGATCCAGGTTCAATTCCTCAGTACCACATAAATAGAAAAAAGTCAGAAGTGGTGCTGAGGCTCAAGTGGTAGAGCTCTAGCTTTGAGAAAGTCCAAGGACAGTGCTCAGGACCTGAGCTCAAGCCCAGGACTGGCAAAAAAAAAAAAAAGAAAGAAAGAAAGAAAGAAAAGAAAAGAAAAGATTAGGTAATAATGTTCCCTTCTCTTGGAATTTTAGCAGTAGGTTCTTTTTCCTTCCTTCCTTCCTTCCTTCCTTCCTTCCTTCCTTCCTTCCTTCCATTCTTTTTTTCCAGTCCTGTGCCTTGAACTAGGCCAAACTCCTGGCTCCTCTTTTTTTTTTTTTGGTAGGTCATAGGGCTTGAACTCAGCCTGGGCGCTGTCTCTGAGCTCTTCAGCCCAAGGCTACCCTTGAGCCAAGCCCCACTTCCCTGTTTTCTAGATGTTTATTGGAGATAAGAGTCTTGGGTCCTTTTGTTCCTGGGTTGGTTTTGAACCTTGATCCTCAGATCTCAGCCTCCTGAGTAGCTAGGATTATAAACCATGTCTGGCAGTAGGTTCTTTTTCTTTCATGTGTTTAGAGCATTTTCCTTCAAGCCTAGCTGTATGGGATGCAGAGCACTCGATCACAAAGCAGTTGGGGTGAGTGGTAAGACTTCTTCATCGGAAGAAGCATAGTGTCCTTGGTTCAATTTCAGGAGCACAAGGACAGCACTAGAATGAAGCATGGAAATACTATGCTATATGATACATGTCTGTCACAGAGGGATTGGCCCTGTGTGATCCTGTCTAAACGAGGTACCTGGAGCAGGAAAATGGAAGGTACAGCAAGTAGAATGGTAGTTGCTAGAGGGTGGGGATAGGGGGTAATAGGGGATTATTGTATAATGGGCACAGAGTTTCAGTTCAGGAAAATGGAAAGTTCTGGAAATGCAAGGTATGATGCTTTGTATGACAAGGTGCAAAAATCACTTAATGCCACAGAAGAAATGGTTAGCATGATGCATTTTATTTGATGTATATTTTACCAAGTTCAATAGAAGTAATTAAAACAAGAAAGATGGCACACATTTGCACCTTTATTTTTCCCTAGTTAAATTTGAACTGGCTATTGCACTGTGCACATCCAGCATCTCATATTTAAATGATTTGATTGGTATCAATCCTTAACTTGAGAAATTAAAAAAATATTGTTATTATAAAGGTGGTATACAGGGCTTGTAATGTGGCATAGTGGTAGAGTGATTGCCTGGCATGCACAAAGCCCTGGGTAGCACATACACAGAAAAAGGTAGAAGTGGTGCTGTGGCTCCATTGGTAGAGTGCTAGCCTTAAGAAAGTTCAAGGACATGACCCTTGTATCAAATACTGTCTGTATTAAGTAATCTAGGCTTGGCATGTGACTTGCATTGCCAATTGATCCTCCGATATATATATATATATATATATATATGTGTTTATAAATAAATGTGTTAGATGGTTTTCTTCTTAAATTTTGCTTCAGTATAAGATCAGGGTAGTTTTCATGAATTGAGTGACTGTTTAGGGAAGAAAGGTGCAGTCATCCCAACAACTCAGTTTAAAAATTCACTTGCTTATAGCATTTCTACTCTATGAAAACAGTCCAATAACTACATCTTTGGTTCACAGATTAAATTTTATAGCATTTTGGTATGCTGCAGTAAGTGATGGGGTTTAATATTTTTCATATGGACAATAAATCAAAATCAGAGTCTTCATTTTATTTATTTAGTGATTGGGTCTTCAACATAATAAGAATAGAATTCATAATTATAGGCACTGGTAGACATGGAGAATGACTCAAAACCCAGGTGAGTAGAAAATATAAAAATCTTTGCCTAGGTTCAGATAACAATGAATATTATTCTTGGGAAGGATTTAAAAATTTTATTCTATTTATATTAAAATTTTTATTATCTTTAAGTAGTTGTACAAAGAAATTGCATTCCAAAAACACATCTTATGAGTCCAATGTATCTTGATCAATGTTATTGCTTTTAACATTCTCATTTATCCAGCTTATTTCATGCCTTCCCTCACGTTACTTAGTTTTGTAACGTGTACATTGAATTCTCAATAGATACTTTTGGCTTTTGTTCTTAAAAAAAAAAAAAGAAAGAAAGCTCAAGACAGTGTTCAGGCCCTGAGTTCAAGCACCAGGACCTCCAAAAAAAAAAAAGGTGATATACATAGTGGTTATAGTAATTTAAGTCAGGTAGTGATTCCATTCCTTTTTTTGTACAATGTCACACCTTCCCTTCCCCTCTCTAGTTCATCCCTCCTGTCTGTACCCAGAAGTTGTGTGGTTCAGTTTCAGCTAGTGTATAGTTAATACCACTGCTGCATTTGCTCACCTTTTGTCCCTCCATTTCTGTGCCCCCCCTTATCCTCCCGAATACAGAAAAACAAGACAAAATGAAAAGAAAACAGAAACAACAATGAAGGACAAAAAAAATCCCCTCTTGTTTCCATTTTCTGGAGTTCATTCTATATGTATTATTTAATATGATCAGAGGCACATAGTTAACTTGAAAACTGACGGCAAAGCATAACCAAACTTGCTACTAAAAGGCGTATTGATAATTTGTCTATATTTTTAGAAAGCTTATGACTTAAAAACAATGTCCTCTCTCCAGCATTTGTATTATGAACTGAGCTTCCCTTTGACACTTTCAATCCCTTCCTTCTGCACGGAAAATTTTGAATGGATCTTTCTAGATGCACAGATACATCAGCAGGATCTTCCAGTGAAACTGTAAAGCCAGCTTGATGGAGGAGTCCAGCTTACTAGCTTGGACATGGCTTTAGCAGTGGCTTTCGAAGACCGTGACAGAGCCCAGGTTCAAATCTGATGTGTGTGGGAGAGAGCTGGAAATAAATGTCACTCACCAATAGATCTCAGAAGCACAAAGCCCCTGACCCAAACACGCATCTGCCCTTCTTCCTGTGGTGGGTAGAAATGTAAAGACTGTGGGGGTTGGTACTAAATAGAAAAAGGAAAAAGAAGAAAAGAGAAAAGCAGAGGAAGGGAGGAATCTGATAATAATTACCTTTTGCACAGACATTATTGGTCTGAGATCTCTAGGCAGGGAGAGGGCTTCCCAGCTCAGAGAGGAAGCTGCCAAAATGAGATTTGGAAAGCAAATCTGAGAGCTGGGCTTGATGCAATGGATTTATGCATGCTGTCAGCTTCTAAAGCAATTTAATTATTGTCATTTCTGCTTGGAGCTAGTGCCCCTGGTTTCTGGGAACAGGCCTAGAGTATTTCCCCTAATCTTAGCTTGGTGACATTTATTACCGCTGCACCCCCCTCCCCTTACCTCCCCAGCAAAGTTTTGCCTTCAATTCCCCTGGCCCTCCCTCCATAAGTACCACATTTAACATGTATCCCCAGTCCCCTTTCCAATTGTTAGCTTGAATAATGGATCAGGTGACAGGGACTCATTTGTGCAATACCATATTGAGGTAGCTTTCTGTGTCTCAGGCAGCTGAAACATTGCTGACAGCTTTAGATTCCAGGAAGCATCTGGGATGATGGAGGCTCAGACATGTGGACAGGTCTGGAAAGTGAGCTCATGGCTGGTGCTTCATCCTGGAAAGGCAACTGCCTCGAGATGACTGACTTCCCAGATGGAAGGTTCCCTCTGTCTCACCTCCTTCCTTCCATCTTCTCTCTTCTCTCTGTCTTTGGCCCAGGCTTGGTGTTGGTTTGGTACTCAGGGGTTCTTTTCTAATTCTGAGTTGAAAGTGGGAATCACTTCTCAACTCTCAGAGATGATAAACAGTGGATTATGGGTAGGTATGCAGTACTGGCCTTTATCCCCTTCAGTCATTATCGTCATCATCATCTTCATTACCACTGTAATCACTATCATCATCATCATCATCACCCTCATTATCTTTATCCTTATCCTATTATCATTATGACCACCGCCTCTAACATTTATCATAAACGTTTATTCTGTGCTTGGCACATCAGAAGGACATTTCATTTATAGATCTTATATAACTCTTGCTATTATTATAGCCATAGCAAGCCAAACATAGCTCAGTGGACCGAATACCTTACACGAGGATGCAAAGCGAGAGACGGGTTATGAGATTCGCATATAACACTGTTGGATTGCGAAGTCTACATCCTGCATACTACACTGCCTCTTTTAAAGACTGAGTTAACTTTGGTTTTATAATATTCTGAATCAATGGGATTGGCATAACTGGATTAAATTTAAAAAATTTCTTAAAGGCAAGTACTGGAATGGATCAGTTGGTTCATCTCCCTCATTGTAAATTTGTATCTTGCATTTTAATTAGGGTTTGCTTTGTTTTATTTTATAGCCATATTTATATTTTTATAAATATTTTAGAATCAGACTTTACTGTTTGCTGTTTCTTTGATTATAAAAGTTTCCTGCAAGGTCCTTCAAGGGACATGTTTGCAATGAAGTTTTCTTCCTCATCAAGGACTATCCTGTTTATAATATACCTGACTATTTTATTCAGGAAAGGAGGCATTGGTAAGACTCCCAGCTCTAAAACATCATAGAAATCAATGGCTATGGGCAGAGAGTTTGGCCTAGTGGTAGAGTGCTTGCCTAGCATGAATGAAGACCCAGGTTCGATTCCTCGGTACCACATACATAGAAAAAAGCTGGAAGTGGCTCAAGTGGTAGTGCTCTAGCCTTGAGAAAGTCCAAGGACAGTGCTCAGGCCCTGAGTTCAAGCCCAGCACCGGCCCCCCCAAAAAATCAATGGCCAGAAAAGTAAACAAATAAGCAAACAAATGCAAAACGGCCAGTGCTCCCTGATTCTACCTCAGTTCTATCCCTGAGTGGCATGTTGTGGTGGCATCTGTAGGTATCGCAAAGCAGATTCTCTTGTGGGATAAAATCTAATATTCATGGCCCATAAACTTTTTTTGGGGGGGGTGTCTTGGGGCTTGAACTCAGCCTGGGGAATTGTCTCTGAGCTCTTCAAGCTCAAGGTTAACACCCTACCCTTGAGCCAAGCCCCACTTCCCGTTTTCTAGAAGTTAATTGGAGATAAGAGTTTTAGGTCCTATTGTGCCTGGGGTTGGCTTTGAACCTTGATCCTCAGATCTCAGCATCCTGAGTAGCTAGGATAAACTTTTTATATGAGCCATTTCCCACCAAACTCTGTGTCTGCGTGTTGGCACTGTGAGGAGCTCTGGTCTCATTCATGTGCTCTATAATTGAATCTTGGCAGAAGGTAGATGCAAAAGTCATACTGGTGATTGCCTGGAAAGAGAAGTAGAGGTCTGATCAGGAAAGCATTTAGGAGAAACATATAAACTGTTGTTTGCATTTTTTTTAAGGATAGGAATTATTGTCAATGAAAAGGCCCTGCCTCCATAGAGCGTTCTTCCTTTTAGGGTCAGCTTGCATTCAGTGACTAGCAAATAGCTGGGCAGAGAAACAATCATTTACCTCAATCCCAACAATTCTCAGCTCCTGTGAGATTTGTTACTGTGCGTTGGCTGAAGCCAGTGTGTGTTATGGTACCACGTACCTCACTCTGTACGCCTTCAGGCATCCTAGACTATTTTGTGCTACTATAACAGAATACCTGACACTGATTATTTACGATGGTTATAAATTCATTGGCTCATGGTTCTGGAGGCTGTGAGATCCAAGAACAAGGAGCCTGATCTGGTGAGGGCTTTCTTATTGTTATGGGAAAGATGGAGATCTAATTCATCATTTTGTAAGGAATTCAGTCCTATACTAATTGCCTTTGCAGTAGCCCCATCTCTTATCCCTATTTCATTGGCTATTAAGTTTCCGGCACATGCTTTTCAGAAGATGTTATTCAAATCATAACACTAAAATACTTTTTTAAAGTAAGCATCCCAGTGACAACTTAGGATGCTAGGATATTTTTGTTTTTATTTGGAAAATGTAGGAATTATGGCTTAAGGGAGGGCTGTGTGACTTATGCCAGATCACAGAGCCCATCAATGGTGTGGTTGGAGCCCATCGTTCCTCCCTGACTGACTTCTGCTCATGTTCTAAGCACCTTCCTACCTTACCCCAAGGTGGCAGGTAAACTGAGGCTTAAGGGAAGATCAAGCACTGGGCAAGCTTGGATTTCTCTGAGGACAATTTCTCTTCACTCTAAGAGTTAATCTGGATTTGACTTGTCTCTGGTAAGAATCAAGTCATTTATTATTGATCTTAAAAAATGCCACTGTCCTTTATTTTTCTTCTGCTAAAGTGTCTGTAAATGCAGCCTATTGATTTCTGAAAGAAAATGTAAACCATTTTTTCAGAACTATGGAAATATAGATTTTGTTAAAAACTCAAATCCATATAGCCATTTGGACTGCTTAATGACTGACCTAATCATTGACTTCCATCAAAGAGCAAAAGCTATTGAAGGACAGGAAGGGCTATTGAAATTCTTTATCCACGTGGAGCTGGTGCTCTTGACTAAAACACTGAGTTTCTTCAGTGCCCTCTTGTATTTAAGTATGTCATAGCAGCAGCATAGTTTTCTATTCACTGTCTCACCGTTGAATCTCATGAAGCTGATGCTAGGTTTGAGTAACTCTCAATTTCAGGTAAGCAACCTGGGAGTTTAAAGGATTCCAGGTTACATAGCTAGAGAGAGGGAAAAGAACACGGCTCAAAAATGAATGTTTCTGTCTTAACTTCCAGCTTCTGAGAGGTCATGTGACAAGTCAGCTGACTTTTGCCACAGCTCAACTCACTGTTTTTGTTTGCTTGATTTAGTTTGGGTTTCATGACTATTACTTGAGTTCCTGTGTGATGGTTACAACCCAGAGATATTTGCTGCGATTAATGACATGTTTGAACTTACTCCTGTTATTGTGTGTCATGATTTCTCTCCCTTCCCCTCCCTTCCCCTCCCCTCCCCTCTCCTTTCCTCTCTCCTCCCCTCCCCTCCCTGTCTTTCCCCTCTCTTCTCTTCCCCTCCCCTCCCATTCCCTCCTGCCTTCCTTCCAGCCTGCCTTCCTTCCTTCCTTCCTTCCTTCCTTCCTTCCTTCCTTCCTTCCTTCCTTCCTTCCGTCCCTCAGCTGGCACTGGATAGGCTTTTTGGCAATATTTGGCTTTTAGTCACTTTTTCTGGTCTCATTTTCTCCTTGTCTTTCCCACTGTGTCTTGTATCTTGAATATCCCAAATATCCTTCCTTTTTTCTTGCTTTCTGTTTTTTTTTCCCTTTCTCTCCTCATAATTCTTTCCTGCTTGTATGGAGTTGCAAATAAGATCATTGTTGAACAAAGGCTTCCCCCCCTTTCTTCCGCAGGGATTATAGTTAATATGAGGAATAAGAATTTGCATAATTTAAAATGAACATAATTAAGATTAATTTCCTTGCAGATCTGACAAAAGTATTTCTGGTAGTGTATATTTTTGTTTACCAGCTCAAGTAGAAGCTGTGTAAATACTGCCTACAACCCACTTTGCATAACAGCATGGAAAACAAACAGCTCCTGATGAATTCAACAATGTTTTGGAAATTACATCACCTTGAATTTTGTGCATAAGTTATGATGTTATTAATATTTTTGTAGCATAGGCTTTCAAATCAACTCAGTGTTGTATAATATGCAATTGCCCTTCATTATCCTGTCTCGGATTTCGCATTAGTGCTTGATTATATCTGGGATAATAATTGCAATCGTGCAGTCAGGGAGCTTCCTACATTCTCAGGGAGGCAGTGCTGCTCAGGGTGCAGCCTGAGCACCCTAGGCCAGGAGTGTGAGGGGTGTCACAGGGCCTGGGTGGACGTTCACTCTGTGCTTGGCTTTCCCAGGGTGGCCTTTGTTATTACATTACTCTCTACATTGTCTCCTGTCTCCTGAGTCAGGTCTGCTCAGAGGCAGGATCCTTCTGCTACATCAGATTGCAGATCCAGTATTCCTGGATCTGACTTATCAACCAGCTCTCCTCTTTTTCTTGCTTCTTTTCTCTTGCAAAGCCCTGTCTTCCTGGGTCTCAACTGGAATTCACTTGACAAAGACGTGGTCCCTGGGGTTCAGGTCTTCATGGGGTATCCAATATTTTCTTCAGGTTCTCATCTTCATTTCCATTAAGGTTTTCTTTTTTTTTTTCTCTGAATCATTTTAATTTATGAACTAGAAGAGATTTCAGAACTCACCAAGCCCAACCCTTTCATTTTGTAAAAGCATGAATGAAAGGGCAGTGAATTACTCTGAGACATAGTTAATTAAATTAGAGCAAAACTGTGGCCTTCTATCTCCTTATTTGTCTTCTGGTTGTCTTCTCATTTAACCAACTTGCATAAAATATTGTTGCTTAAAGTCACCCAACCAACCAACCGATTTTTCTGTCAAAGTCAGACAGGACTGAGCTAACTAAATGTGAATAGCTTACTTTGTTTTAAGATTCCTTTGAGTCTTTAAGATGACAATGAGAAATGAGATACTTTGAGGTGAGTGAAAGTATACTATGTTCAGTAATTTCCAACTTATTTAAAGTGGAATTCCATATTCTCCCAGAATTGTGTAAAGCTATCATTTTTTTCAAGGTGAGAGGTCCCAGCATATTTCCATGTATACTAAATACCCTAAATACTCTTAAAAGACAGACAGATATATATATTTCTTTTACTTAATGAAAATTCTTCTTTTAATAATAGACTGACCTGACTCTTGGGCCATCTTTACTCAATGAGTTCAAAAGGCCAGGTATTTAAAGAAGATATTCTTACTAAAAATATTTTCCTCTAGAGTAACACACATAGGGTTTGAGGATAGTTTTGCTTTGGGTTGAAGATGGGTTCCTATTATTTATCAAGCGTTCCGGTTTGCTTTGTAAATGTCAAGGTTAAGTGTAGGTGAAATCCAGCAGTTCTAGGGAAGCCAAAAGGAAGTAAGTGCTCATGGTTAATCCTTGTCTGTTCTCAGGCACTTGGCTTTCCCCACCATTAGCATGCAAACACTGTTATTAGCATGTAGACAGCCAATCACATCCTGTACATTAGCCAAATTAGATGTGTTGATTAACGATACAAATTATGTGACATGTGTTTATATATCAAAATAAGATAGTTTTAGCTTGACAGGAGGATGTTGCTTTGCTTTGCAGTGTGTATAATATGTGTATGTGCATGCATGCATATGTGTGATCCGCGTGTGTGCACACACACATGTTGTGTGTGTGTGTATGAAAAAGAGAGAAGACTGATGAGTTAGGAAAATATTCATTTTGCGAAGTTAAAAAATAGTCATGGCAAAAAATTATTTTCCCCTCTTTATCATGGTATCACAAGGAGGTTCAAAAAATATTAGTGTGACTGTAGTGTGAGATTTCTAGTAAGTGTGAAATCAGCTGAGACATCAAATAAATTAAATATTACAGTAGCCAAGTGAGACTTTGAAGTGTACCGATGAATATGATAACCCGTAGTTTCTGGTAAAAAGTGTGATTCTGGCTGGAACCTTGCCAGTTTAAGGAACAGTTCTATTTGGTAGAGCATAGCCTCTAATAGAACAAATTAACTGCATGTCACCTTCACAATGCAGCCATTCATTCACTCAGGTGGCCATTAGGCAGAGGAAGGGGTTAGCTAGAAAATGCTCTGTAGGACAGATGAGCTCTCTCTCTGTGTGTGTGTGTGTGTGTGTGTGTGTGTGTGTGTGTGTGTGTTGTGTTTAAATCTTTTATATTTGTAAACAGGATGGAAAACATGTAAGATGATCTGTATTAGGAAATGATAAAAATGATAGTGGAGAATGATCCTGAATGTGACCACAATAGGGGCAGCCTCTGCTTGTCTCCCGAGCTCCATGCTGTGAAAATGGCATTGTGCACAGGTCATTCCAGGCCCAGGACAGCAGAAATTCCCTTTAAGGTCTTTACAACCCCTCACATTCAATTCCTCACTATGGAACAGGCACAACCTCCTGACCTCTAGCCCGAACAGTTTCTGATATTTCCTTTAAGGAAGAAATGCATACACAAGAATCCGTTTCCTTTGGCGTTTATATCATCAAAACTGGAATACCTTGCATATTGTGTGCAAAGATTGAGTACCTAATTTCCATTTCCCAAGTTGATGTTGGAGCTGGCTACTTCTAGGTCAGGACAGTGCCTCCTCCTCCTCCTCCTCCTCCTCCTCATCCTCCTCCTCATCATTATCATCATTTATTTTTTTCCTTCTTCCTTCTCTTCCTCCTCCTTCTATTCTTTCTTCCTCCTCCTCCTTCTTCTCTCTTCCTCCTCCTTCTATTCTTTCTTCCTCCTCCTCCTTCTTCTCTCTTGCTCCTCCTTCTATTCTTTCTTCCTCCTCCTCCTTCTTCTCTCTTGCTCCTCCTTCTATTCTTTCTTCCTCCTCCTCCTTCTTCTCTCTTGCTCCTCTTCTTCTTCCTCCTCCCTTTTCTTCTTCCCCTTCTCCTCCTCTTCTTTTTCTTTCTTCTGTATTTTTTTTTTTTTTGCCAGTCCTGGCCTTGAGCTCAGGGCCTGAGCACTGTCCTTGGACTTTCTCAAGGCTAGAGCTCTACCACTTGAGCCTCAGCACCAATTCCGGCTTTTTTCTATGTATGTGGTACTGAGGAATCGAACACGGGTCTTCGTGCATGCTAGGCAAGCACTTTAACCATTAGGCCAAACTCCCGGCCTCTTCTGTATTCTTTTAAAAATTATCTTGAAGCTGGGAATGTGGCTTAATGGTAGAGTTCTTGCCTGGCATGTATGCGTCTATCCTATTTCAGTCATTACATTTGTATACACTTGCATATCACTGAACATATTTGTTTAGAAGTCATAAGCTAAATCTAGCTTACACGCGTAAAGCAATGCTTCTGTTTTAGTGCCATTGTATTGGGATCTATGATGGAAATATTTGCACCAAGGATATTGGCAAATGCTTTACCTCAGGCTTTCTGCATCTCACTCTTTTGGATTATTGATTTTTTTCTGGTTTAAAAAAATGTGGGAAGAAGTTTTTTTTCAACAATACACATTATAAACTTGTATTAAACCCCTAGAAAATGCAAAACTCAAAGTGAATGTTGGGAACAATAATTTGCATTGTGATACTTGAGTCTTTCTTCTGATGCTGATACAACTGTAATACTGGGTGGGTGACTGAATGGACCATTTGGGCGTTCATTTTCCATAGACTCTCTATCCAAAGTTGAAGCAAACTGATCCACTAGACAGGTTGTTTATTTTGTCCTCAGACCAGAGTGGGCTTTCCACACTCAGTCAGTTTTCAGTCATGGCTTCTGGCCCTAGGGTCTCCTTTGCCACAGGCTCTGTAAGACATCCAGTGATTGAATTCTCTGTGTATCTTCACATGTTCAGACAGAGTCTTGGGAGCCTCTTTCCTTGCTTACCTGGGCAGAGTCTGAGATGTCAGGTAGGAGAAACTAGAGCATTGTTTACAGAACATAAAATCTTCTGTCAGCTTCACAGAGTCAACATTTTCTACCCACTTCTGCCCTGAGGGAACCTGGAAGAAGTGTTTCTGTCAGCTCTGTTTCTTGGCTGTGAAGCACTGCTTTGAGCCTTAATTTTGTGGGAATCTCAGAGGCCAGAGGCCCACGATAGAGCGGAAAACCAGCCCAGCCCTGAAAACAGCTCAAATCTCGTCCTGTTGATGTCAGTGGATTGCTCATTCTGTGGCTCGCGGGGTTTCTGACCCCAAATTGTGCACCATGCACTTGGTATGGATCTTTTCCTCCCTCCTCCTGCTTCTTGCTCTTCCACTGCTGAGCACTCCTCCTCTTTGTCTTTTGAGGGAAGTCAGTGTGAAGAAAACGGCCGCAGGGCTTCTAGAAAAGCAAAGATCTGATGTAAGACAGAGCTGTGTGGCTCCCCTCACCAGCTGTGGGATCCAGGACCAGTTGCTCTCCACGCTTCACTCTTTCAAACACAACCAGCCATACCTGATCACCAATGTGAGTTTTGTTGGAAGGATTGAATGGAATTTAAATGTAAAATGATGAGCCATGGACCTGGCACACCGCAGGGACTGTAGGAATGGCAGCTCCCTCTAGTGGCTAACCCTTTGAATAGCAGTAACAAACACGCATAGTATGCTTTCACTATGTGTAGATAGTCATGATACTCGGCATGTTACATGCACTGATTTCACCTTATATCCTGTAGAGTTTAGGTGATCAAATTTTATCTCTTCAATAAGACTTGTTTTCTATATAGATTCATAAAACTGTTTTGAGACAAAGCCTTTTGTTTTTGGTGTTGGTCTTGGGGCTTAAGTTCAGGGCCTATCCATGAACTTCTTTTGCTTAAGATTAGCAATCTACCACTCAAACACAAACCAGACCATGACTTGGGGGTCATAGAATAACAGAGCCCCAATAAAAATCCCTTCGTGGAAGTTATGTTAACACAGAGCTGCAACACTAAGAAAACAGAGATTCTAGACTTCTAAACTTGAAAACTAGACACTGAACATTTTACCTCATAAGGTAGGTTTTACCAGGGAAAGCCAGTGAGCTGATGCCTAGGTCGAATGTTGACTTTGTGTCTTTTTATTTTATTTTATTTTTTTTGACTTTGTGTCTTTTGTTCAAACTTTCAGCACTTTCAGTGGAAACAATTTGTGCATCAGAAAGAGGAGTGGAGTCCGTGAGAGAAGGAAGCGAAACCGGACCTTTTAAGCAATGGTACCAGACAATGATTTGTAGTAGTTAAACTGCTTGGAAACTGCAAGTGGTGGCAGCCGCAGCTAGTGACAGCGACAGTGCCATATTAATGAGTGCCAATTGTGATTTTAGGGCATTTGGCAGTGGGATGCAATAGTATCCCCAAATTCATTTAGACAGGAGAAGCATAATGACATAATTTGGCCCCAAATCCTCAGCAAACCACAATAACAGTTTAGGAGCATGTATCAAATCTCAGATCTTATTACATGCAATAATTTCTCCACATCTTCTTGTCCAATCCAATGAAACTTCATCAGGGCTTTGGAAATCCATAGAGATGTAAAATGATGAGCAAAACTGAAGCCTTTTAGAGATTCTACTACTCTGTGATCCCTAACGTTTTCCATAGCTCCATGATTTTTCCACTCTTGATCCCTCTCTGACATTCTTCATGCTCTTTCCATCGCCACATTAGAACTTTTATTTGAGGCTGCTTTATAATTTATTCTTTTAGATGCCTATGTCTTCTACTAGATCAAAGGCAGGCTGGCAAAATATATATTTATATATTATACATTATATCACTCTATTATATAATGCATAATATATTGTTATATAATGTTTAATATAAGATACAATATATAATTTTATGTGATGTATTTATATATTTTGTATAATATTAAGATATAATAAATATTCATATTTGGCTGGAAAAACTTACATTGTGATTTGTTTTTTATTTACTTGTGTCCTGCAAGGGTCCACATGTTTGAAGGGCGATTCTCAGTGCCGGTCCTGTTAAAAGGAAATGAGGTCTTTAAATGGTTGGAAGTCCTAGAGAGTAGGTATGTAGGCTTTGTGATCCTTTCCTAACTATTTTACTGTGTTGTATAGTCCATTCACAGCTGTAGACAATGCATCATGAATGCATGTAGATGTTTCCCAACAAAACTTTATTATAGAGACTGAAATTTGTATTTCAAACTCTGCCTTAAGTTTTGTAGCCATTTTATGTGAAAGTCATTTTTCACTTGTAGGCCACACAAAAACAGGTGCCATGCCAGATCTGGCCATGGGCTGTCATTTGGCTATTATGTTACATTTCTTATGACTGAGGAACAAAAACCACTTCAAATTCCACAGCTGAAGGCAATACAAGCTTATTGTCTCATAGTTTCTCTGCATCTGTAGATTAACTTGCTTCTCTGTCCAGTGTTTTATAAGGGCATAATCTGAGTTTTGGCCAGGCTGGGTTTTTTTTTTTTGCCTGGGATTTAACTAGGGAAGAACTTAGTCACAAGCTCATTTAGGTTGTGGGCACAATTTACTTCCATATGATTGTGTAACTGAAGATCCTGACTTGGTGCTGTCTGTCCTCCCTTGCTGTGTGGGTGTCCTCAATTTAATGTCTTACTATGTTAAATGATAGAGGAGTTGTGTACAATTTAATCTAATAGCAATGGCATCTCATCTTTTTTGCCATGTTCTGTTGATTAGAAGCTAATTCTGTATTCTACATGCACTCAAGGTTGGGGACTAGACAAAGTCATGGGAAGAATTGTGGAAAATGATTTATCTCTGATCCCAATCCCTGACTTAGATGATAGTTCTGGAGATAGGGCCTGGGGGAAGGAATATGAATGATTTTCATGTCTTTAGCATTTAATAAAGCATAAGGAACAGCTTACAATTTCAGCAAATGTTGATTGAAAGAATGCATGGATTGTCATTAACACTCAGTCCTAACAGTAGAATACATTCCTTTAATACATGAGTAAAATTTAGTCATAATGTTGCTGGTATTAGTAGTCCTGATGAAAGGATGTTGGTGACATTAAGATATATCTGTGAGAATATGATTTTAAGCAAATACCTGTGTTTAGCCTACATACTCTTCTTGGAATTAGGTTCATAGTTGTTGGAATTCACAGGTTTTGAGAGCACTTTACATGTGGGGAATAATGAATGATTCAAAGTACATTTGAGCCAATCCAAATGAAAGTAAATTGAAATAGGGAAATCTATCCAGCTCCAACCAAGATGCTGATAATTACAAAAGCAGGTTTTGAAAATGTGATAAATGAAGCTTTAATGGCTTTCATTGCTATGAGTGAATGAGGGTGAAAACAAGGTAAATTTTAGTTTAAATAAAAGCTAAAGATATTAATGAGCAGTAGGAATGAATAGAGATCCACAATCTGGATTCAGAAGAGCTAAAATAAGAGCTAAAGTAAGTGTCTATGGCGTGAACATGACCATGGTTGTAAGCATTGGACCATTGGACTCCACCCCGAAGTGGTGAGAAGTCACTGAGCATCTTGTGATGGAAACATATGGACTCAGTCTCCACACCTGCTCCATCTGCCAGCCGCCACGAAACACCTACAACTCTTGCCATCGATTGTAATTTCTGCTGTGTTATCCATCTAATTACCTATCTATCTCTTCAGCTCCAGCTTTATAGTCCACCTGATTCATCTCATTTGGAGAGGAATTTGGGGTAAGAGCTCCCTTTCATGTAGTTTACTTTGCATCCCGATTGGAACAGATGGTTTCTCTAAGCGCACATCTGGTTGTGGACTATAAAAGAACTCAAATTGGGCTCTGCCAATCTAAAGTGAGTCTTGGCTTTCCCTTCTTTGAGAGAAATTATCATGTTTTATTGGGATTAGGAAAATTTTTCTTTTAATAAACAGATTGTAAAAGCTATGGACAGAATTTTTATATTCAAATAGACCAATGGTCTAGCATTTTTTTTTCCTGAGTGGTTTTATTGGAGAAAAGTAAGAATCTCCCTGACTTTTCTGCCTGAAGTGGCATCAAGTTGCAATCCTCAGATCTGAGCCTCCTGAGAAGTTAGGATTACAGGAATGAGCCACCAGTGCCTGGCTAATATGTAAAAAGTTTTACAGCACAGGTTGTTGCTTTCAGGAGTGTGTGTGGGGGGAGCAGAGCAGTGTTGCTAGGGATAGAAGTGGAGGGGAATTTCTGTATGTGTTTTTGTGAATCTTCACATTGCTTATTCATAGAAATTAAAATTATCAAGGAAAATTAAATTAAAGCTTAATCAAAATAAAGTTAAACCTGATTGGATAAAAATCAAGGAAGAAATATATAAGATTAAAAACATCTAATTAAAAAAATAAAACCTTTAGACTTTCTAGTGACCTCTTTTAGTCATAACATTAGAGAAAAGATGGACTTTTTTTTTTTGCCAGGCTTGGGGCTTGAGCTCAGAGCCTGAGTACTGACCGTGGGCTTTCTCAAGGCTAGTGCTCTACCACTTTGAGCCACAGCATCACTTCTGGTTTTTTTTTTTTTTAATGTGTGTGATACTGAGGAATTGAACTCGGGGCTTTGTGCATGCTAGGCAAGTACTCTACCACTAAGCCAAGCTCCCGGCCCTGGATTATTTGTTTTTGTGCCAGTCCTGGGACTTTAACTCAGGGCCTGGGCACTGTCTCAAATTTGTTTTTTTTTTCTTGTCAAGACTAAAGCTGTACCACTTGAGTCATAGCTGTACTTCCAGCATTTTTCTGATTATTTGGACATAAGAATGACTTGGACTTTTCTGCCTGGGCTGGCTTTGAACCTAGGTCTTCAGATCTCAGCCTCCTGACTACCTAGGATTACAGACATCATCCACTGGTGTCTGGCTGGGATGGAGCAGTTTTTACTCTATTAAGCTATTCAAATTTCCTTGGGGTAGGCCTTTGAAAGAAGCTGGGCACTGCTGGCAGACACGTGCAATCCTAACCACTCAGAAGGCTGAGATCTGAGGATCACAGCTTGAAGCCAGCCAGGCCGGAAAGGCCCTGAGACTCTTATTTCCAATTAGCCACCAGAAAACCAGAAGTGGTGCTGTGGCTCCAAGTGGTCGTAGAGGGTTAGCCTTCTGTGACAAAGCTCAAGGACAGTGCTCAGGCCCTGACTTCTTCAAGCCCTCTGAGCAAAAACAGTAACAAAAAAGGAATTACATAGGAGCTACATATACATGAGATACATTTATAAACATATTTATTCATAGTCATGCACATCGAATAAGGATACTTTTTGCAGTTGTGTGAATGGGCAGTAGCTATAGATTTTTCACAAACTCAGGCACACAAAAATGGTTATGCTCTGAATCGCCTTCTCATTTTATATGGCTTAAAAAATTGATTTCACTAAGCGCTAATACATTAAAATGGTGCAACATTCAAAGGGAGTAAAATTATGGAGGAAAAAGAAGGCAGTCAAGTAGATGACAGCTTTTAATTTTAAAAATTCCATGCAATTTTGTTTTATTTCACAGTGCATCTGTGCTTATTTTTGAGTAAACATAATATTTATCTCCCCACTTTGTTAGGAAAATTGATGCTCTGGGGAGGTCAATTGTGTCTGTTTCTTCTCTCTCTCCACCTGTCATTGAGGCCCACAATTCAGCAGTTTTGGGCTTTTCACCTCCTCACTGAGAGTTTCCTGTTTTACCTTCAGTAGAAACAAAGTGAATTAATGAAAGTCATTCAGGCCTCCTTGCTTGATTTGAGAGAAACAAAAGTAATTTAAATTTTATTGCAGTTTAAATGATTTACAATAAATCTTTTTATTTTTGGTCAAGTTTTAATAGTTGAGTACTTATTCAGTAAGTTTATTTCCACATTCTAACCATAAACACGAATCTAATTCTGGCTTCAACTAATTACTTCTTAACTACTTGAAGAATGTAATGTGTTTATCTAAGTGCTTAACAACTGTAATGGTGGTGACGGTTTCTGATTTTGCTTTCTATGGGTTAGGATTCTCATTTTCTTTTTGATTAACTGGGTCAAATAAGCCCATAACTTTGATTTTTATTTTAGGATTCTATTTATTTGACAAAATGTGATGACAAACTGAAACAGGTCTATAGGTTGGATTTTCCATAATTCTTACTGATGGGTAAAGGCAATTGATAGATGCTGGGACTAAGTTTTATTCTAGAATATTCACCTTTATTTCTGAATCTTATCCTTACATATTCACCTTAAATTGCCTAGATCCCTTTACTTGTATGTTATAATTCTTTCTTCTAGATAGTGACATCATTTTTGTTTTGGAAAAAATAATTTGTCCATCAATACAGACAGCTCAATGTATACTTTTAGCTCACATTGCACATACAACTATACATTCACTTAGTTTAAAAGTTTGTATAAGTTCTAATGTAAAAATACTTAGAATTTAGAGCTCCCAACAAACTTTTAAAAAATGTGTTCTTTAAGCTTAAAGAATTACAGGCAGTTTCCTTATAAAAGACGAGGAGCTCCTCATAGATTTATTGTAATGCTGAAATGATGTCTATACAACATGCTTAGAGTGTTTCCTGGCACAAACAAAATACCTCTTTCTCTTCTTGCTTCCCTCTCTTTCTTCCTCCTCCCTTTTTCTTTTTCCCTCTCCCTCCTCCTTTTCTTCTTCTCCTCAGGAAAATTTGTAGGGAAAAAATGGAAGAATATCTTTCCTCATATATCACAAGAATTACAGCTGACACTATTAGAGCATAAATATGTTAACATGAGGAAATGTAACAAACTTAAAGTTTTATGTGACATGAGGCCTTTAGGCAGAACATAAGTAAATAGGGGGAAAAGTATTTGATGGTATGCTTATGTCTGATTGTATAGGGACAGCTGTGTAAAAGCAATTGGATGAAAGGGTATATATATATATAGTATATATAGTACATAAATATGGTGGTATATGTCTATATGTGTATCTGTCTATCCATCTATCTATCTATCTATCCATCTATCCATCTATTTATCTATCTACCTATTTATTTATCATCAGCCTGATAGGAAAACCCAGCAAGACTTGTCTGTCCAGATTTTTCTTGACTTCTGCGTGGAGCATTCGTTTCTCCCATTATGGGGCAGGACCCTTCTAGATTGAGGGTCTTAGCTTTCTTTTTAGAGCTGTTCTGTAGAAAGATAGGAGGAAAGTCAGAGTGGCAATATTAGATCTTATAGAAGATTTTTTGGGGAAATATATTGTGGTATCAAAGACCTCCCCTGGGAAAGATGAATTCTGGAGACAGGAGACAGAAAGGAGGTCAGGGAAGGACTTGGCTTTGTGAGGCTAGCTAGGGACTTTTCATCTCTTAGCATTAAGCACTGAGCATGCCATACTCTCATGTATTGTTTTCCAAGCTCCGAACATGACACCGGTGAAGGACAACAATAGAAGTCTTCTGGAAGGTGATGTGTAAGATGGCATGAAATTTCATTGATTGAAAATAACTATCTAAAATAGCTATGGTATGGAATTGTTTTGTAAAATACATGAATACACACACACACACACACACACACACACACACACACGTGGCTGTGCAAGGGAAAGTCTAGAAGGATGTATACCTATGTGGCTATGCAACTTGACCTTTAGACTCAGGCCCAGATCCAGGAGGACATGAGCCCTATAATAAAGGGTCAGGGTAAAGAGCAGAGAAAGAAGATAGAACAAGGCAGTCATGGGAAGACAGCGCTCCAGTGTGTGATCAACCATCTTGGAGGCCTCAGATTAAAAAGGAAGAATTGGAGGTAGGGGGTGAGAAAAGTACACAGAGTTAATACAGGGCCAGCTCACGAGTGTGGCCTGCTTGACCATGAGCGCCATCTTTTTCCTTGGAGAAGTTGTTTTCTCTTTACCAGGTAACAGTAGATGACAGAGGAGGAAGAGCCAGAGCAGCTTGCCTGGTAAGTGGACTCCTCAGCTTTTAAGTCTCCTGTTAGATAATAAGAAGAAAGCATTGCTTGATGAGGGGGAAATTTACCTGTTGTCCTCGTGAAGATCATAATCCTCTTCTTTCTGGGACCTATGCTAGTTATAAAGGGACTGCAGCACGGAGAGCTCCAGTCAAAGAGTGCATATGCTAAGTGCAGCTGAGTGGCCAACTCGTAATAATTCCGAGGGCCAGTAAAAGCATCTTTTAAGTGACCTTGTATTTACAGTAGTTATCTCTTGTTTGGAGAATTCTGGGTAATTTTAATTTCATAATTGTATTTTCCTTATCTGTTAATCAGTAATCTTATAATGCATGTAAATTAATGGTTTGATTAATATAAAAATACCACTGTCATTCCTAAATGAAAGGAAAAGACCTCTTCTATAGGAGAGAGAATAGTTTTAGCGGGGAAAGCAAATTGGAGTGAGTGGGAGGTGAGCAGACAGAGATTTAGAAAGATGGCAGCTGTGGGAGGGACCCCGGGGTAGAAGGAGGATATTCAGAGGTTAGGGAGGAAGAGGGCTTATAGGTTTAGAGTTCACTGCAGTGAAATTTCCTGGAACTACATTTGTCTTTCTCTGCCTCCCTCCCTCCCTCCCTCCCTCCCTCCCTCCCTCCCTCCCCCCCCTCCCTCCCTCCCTCCCCCTCCCCCTCCCCCTCTCTCTCTCTCTCTCTCTCTCTCTCTCTCTCTCTCTCTCTCTCTCTCTCTCCTTCTTTCTCTCTCTCCTTCTTTCTCTCTCTCTCTCCCTGTTGACACTCTGGAAAGCAGTATGGCTGTTCCTCAAAAGACTAAACATAGAGCTCCACTATGACCCAGCAATTCCACTACTTGGCATTTACCCAATTGACCAGAAACAAGGACATACTAAACTTACTAGCACAACTATGTTTATTGCAGCATTTGTACCATAGCTAAGATATGGAACCAACCCAGATGTCCCTCAGTAGATGAATGGATCAAGAAGATGTGGTACCTATACACAATGGAATTCTATGCTGCCATCAGAAAGAATGACATTGCCCCATTTGTAAAGAAATGGAGAGACTTGGAAAATATCATAGTAAGTGAAGTAAGCCAGACCCAAAGGAACATAGGCCCAATGGTTTCCCTCATGTGTCATAATTAGTACACATCTAGGATTCTCCTATCAGAGGATCACAATAGCTCAAAACCTATGCACATAAGGTCATACAGGATGAGACTAAGCAAAATGAACTCTAGGATATGGAAACAAGAGGCTTATCTTTGTGATTGTTGTTCTTAATGTACTATGTGCAGTTATTTTTCTCTTTTTTTCCACCTTATGATTCTAACCTTATGGTTAATCTCATGTGAATACTGTATCTGTCTTTGTTACCTGGTGTATTGTATATAAGTTTATTGGAAATAGGAAAGGGAAGGGGGAAAACAAGATGATTGGAAGGAGGGAGGGGGAGGGAAAGGGGGATAAAAACATAAGAAGGGATACTTGACAAATGTAACTTTAACCCCTCTATATATTACCCCGACAATAAAATAAAATTTAAAAAAATTGCCTGTTGAGACTAATTCTCAGCTTGCCTGCTGCCACATTATCAACCTCCTCAAGTGTACTGACAATTTTTGATTCAAAGTATAAAAATGTATTTTTTTTGCCAGTCCTGGGCTTGGGCTCAGGGGTTGAGTACTGTCCTGGGGCTTTCTCAAGGCTAGAGCTCTACCATTTGAGCCACAGTACCACGTCTGGCTTTTTTTTTTTTCTATGTATGTGGTACCAAGGAATCGAACCCAGGTCTTTGTGCATACTAGGCAGGCACTCTACCACTAGGCCAAACTCCTGGTCCCAAAATATATTTTTGTTATGGCTGTACATCATGGTAAGTCTGGAATATAGAGTGTGTGGCATTCTCATTGGAATAAATTCCAATTCCATAGTACTTTTGAATTTTTTGTACATAAACAACATTATATATGCTTGACTAGAACTATGAAATGCAGGCATAGATTCCATTAGCCTTGCTATGTGACTATGGTCAAATCTATGTGCCACCAGAACTTTGGTTTCACTGTAGAATGAGTATAAGTTAAAACATCTATTGTGTAGACACGTTGAAGTCTAAAGTATATGTGATGGTGCGGAGAAAAATCCCAATTCAAACAAAGATTTCTGGAGCGTATACTTGCTAATGTACTAGATACTGTTCCAAACCAGCATGTCTTCATATAAATTAGTCAATAAGATTTTACATGAAAAGTATCTATTTGAATATGAAGCTTAAGTTACTGACTTGTTGAGATGTTATCATTTATGAACTGTTTAGAGATCAAGTCTTAGAAACTGAGTTAGTGAGAACTTGGTGAATTCCGTGGAATTTTTAAAATTAAAAGCTGTCATCTACTTGACTGCCTTCTTTTTCCTCCATAATTTTACTCCCTTTGAATGTTGCACCATTTTAATGTATTAGTGCTTAGTGAAATCAATTTTTTAAGCCATATAAAATGAGAAGGCGATTCAGAGCATAACCATTTTTGTGTGCCTGAGTTTGTGAAAAATCTATAGCTACTGCCCATTCACACAACTGCAAAGAGTATCCTTATTCGATGTGCATGACTATGAATAAATATGTTTATAAATGTATCTCATGTATATGTAGCTCCTATGTAATTCCTTTTTTGTTACTGTTTTTGCTCAGAGGGCTTGAAGAAGTCAGGGCCTGAGCACTGTCCTTGAGCTTTGTCACAGAAGGCTAATCCTCTACGACCACTTGGAGCCACAGCACCACTTCTGGTTTTCTGGTGGCTAATTGGAAATAAGAGTCTCAGGGCCTTTCCGGCCTGCGCTGGCTTCAAGCTGTGATCCTCAGATCTCAGCCTTCTGAGTGGTTAGGATTGCACGTGTCTGCCAGCAGTGCCCAGCTTCTTTCAAAGGCCTACCCCAAGGAAATTTGAATAGCTTAATAGAGTAAAAACTGCTCCATCCCAGCCAGACACCAGTGGATGATGTCTGTAATCCTAGGTAGTCAGGAGGCTGAGATCTGAAGACCTAGGTTCAAAGCCAGCCCAGGCAGGAAAGTCCATGACTTTCTTTTTTTTTTTTTTTTTTTGCCAGTCCTGGGCTTGAGTTCAGGGCCTGAGCCCTGTCCTTGGACTTTCTCAAGGCTAGAGCTCTACCACTTGAGCCTCAGCACCACTTCCAGCTTTTTTCTATATGTGGTACCGAGGAATCGAACTCGGGTCTTCGTGCATGCTAGGCAAGCACTTTAACCACTAGGCCAAACTCCTGGCCAAGTCCATGACTTTCTGCCCTTGCTGTCTTTGAACTGCTATCCTTAGACCTCAGCCTACTGAGTAGCTAGGATTACAGTTGTGAGCCACTGGCACTGGCTCAGAGTAAGGATTTTTAACTGCTGAAATGTGGTCTTTTGTGATCCAGAGTTTGCATTTCTGCCTATAAGACAGGTGATAAAGAATTGGCTTTGGTGTCCAAAGGGTTATATGTTGAGAACTGTAATTCAAAAGTGATTTAATTACATTATGAGCCTCCAGTCACCATCTCTGTCCTTAGAAATAGCCGAATTTTCTAGCTGAATTAAATTAGCCAATGTTTTGGGGTAACATAAAGCAGAGTGTGGGTTTATAGAACTTTAGCAACATTGTGCGAAGTTTCTGCAATTACAGCTGCTACAGTTTTGACCTAGTAATTGAGCAGGGGATCTTTTGAAGTGCTCTAGAAACAAACTTCAAGGGTTTCCCTATTTGAAGATTCACAGTAAGTGTCTAAGTAAGGTCTATTCCACGCAGCACTAGTACGTTTGAGTGACAGTTTCGGCATTAAAATGTGTTCACATTTATTACTGTTCACATCTATTACTATTACCTATAGATGCACCAACTTTATTACAAACACTATTCGAAGGGAGTATGTATATATTAGCCAACTCAATCTTTTAACAGCCCTAGAACATAGGACATTTACTTTTCCTGGTTTTACAATGGAAAATCTAATATGTATCCAGGTTAAATGAAGAAATAGGTGAATGAAGAATTTGCCCCAGGTTCTGTCTCTAGAAGATAGCGGAAATGGAATTTGAATCCCATTGATCTTGTGCTAGAATTGGAGCTCTTAATCACTATTCTGAACTGCCTCCCACATTTCACCTTTTTTTTTGCCAGTTGTGGGACTTGAACTCAGCACTGTCCTTGGGTTTCCTCAAGGCTAGAGCTCTACTACTTGAGCCACAGCACCACTTCCAGCTTTTTTTCTATGTATGTGGTACCGAGGAATCAAACCCAGGCCTTCGTGCATGCGAGACAAGCACTCTACCACTAGGCCAAACTCCTGGCCCCCCACATTTCATCTTTTTTGTTGTTGTTGTTGTTGTTGTTGCCAGTCCTGGGCTTGAGCTCAGGGCCTGAGCACTGTCCTTGGACTTTCTCAAGGCTAGAACTCTACCACTTGAGCCTCAGCACCACTTCCGGCTTTTTTCTATGTATGTGGTACCGAGGAATCGAACCCGGGTCTTCATGCATGCTAAGCAATCACTTTAACCACTAGGCCAAACTCTCGGCCCCCACATTTCATCTTTATAATGGCCTTTGAAATAAGTCAGAAAAGAATTGCTTGCCTCACATTTTTGGGTAAGGAATTTAAATTTCAGTAGATCTAATTGATTCAACTCAGTGAAGGTACCCGTCAAATGTAGCATAAACTTCTCTTGTTTGCACTAGATCTTAAGTAATTTTTGTTTCCCATAGGTCCGAGGCAGGTCATAATTCATATTTCCCTCTCACATGGGGTAGGGTAGCATCTTCTCACATTAAACGGGTAGTATAGTGAGATGGGAGGATAACAGCAGTAGAAGCGTGTTTGTATCCAGGGTCATGAAGGGAACATTGGTGTCTAGTCCTAAAAAGAGAGAAAAGATCATAAATTATGACCCCATGGTGACAACTGTTTAGATTTAAACTTTTTCCTTTTTGAGTAGTTTAGGAAACAAAATAGATTTCTAAATGAAGAGGCTGTTGGACAGGAAATTTGCGGATGATATTTATTTTCCTCTCTGCTTGTAGCCATACGGCCATTCAGAAAGAGCTGCCAGAACCTTGGCATTCCTTGCTTTCAGGTCAGTGTTCAGTGTCAGTAATCCAAGAAGTGAAATCACAGCCATCTCATGTGTCACTAGGAACCTAGGAAGGATATCTACCAACAATCAAAACAAGTAAGAGCCATTTCTATGACCTTGAAGTACCTCTTTTGATCCTTTCACAGTTTGTTCAGAGTCAAGTCACCTCAGCTAGTTTTCTAGATTGAAGCTTCTCATTTGCTTTACTACATTCAACTCCTTTCGGCCCAAGTTTCCTCTGTCAATTAAAACCTACCTTGAAAGCCAGTGGCTGCCGACTGTGATTCTAGCTACTCAGGGGGCTGAGATCTGAGGACCTGGCTTTGTAGCCAGCTCTGGGGAAAAAAAGTCCTCCTGGAACTGTTATCTTGAATAAACCACTCAAAAAGAAAACAACCCTCAAGTGGAGCTGTGGCTCAAAATGATACAGTTCTAGCCTTGAGGAAAAGAGCTCAGGGGGAGTGCCCTAGCCCTGAGTTCAAGGCCCACGATTGACAAAACCCCTCAAACAGAAAACAAACCTACTTTGAACTTGAGCCATCACTGTACATAAAGTGCATAGAAGGTGTGAAAGAAGGTAGACAGTAGTT
Organism: Megascapheus bottae; assembly: GCF_031878675.1. NCBI lineage: Eukaryota > Metazoa > Chordata > Mammalia > Rodentia > Geomyidae > Megascapheus > Megascapheus bottae. The sequence continues at coordinate 52,162,359 of NC_143521.1, forward strand.
ATTGCCTTTTGCCATATAGACTCTCTCTTGGACTGTGGTAACCGCTCTTGGAACTTGCTGATATACCTGAAGGATTGTACTTGCTGACAAGGCATTTGCTGAGGGTTATAGAATTGGAGCTTTTTTCTGGAACAGTGATGTGGTCTGAGCTTGTCTGTCTCGCAATGTACCTGGTATAGTGAACTAGGATGGAACTCAAGTAGCTGGACAAAAGAGTTTGAGAAACAAATTTATCCTTTTTGTTGAACTACTTGTGTGACTCATTGAAACTTTTTCTTTAGTGCCATTTTGAGGGTCGTCAAAACCTCTTACTCCCTAAAACAGCATATTCTGTTTTCTGCCGATGCTCCCCAATTGCAATTTTAAGATTACAAATAAGTGTGTGTGTGTGTGTGTGTGTGTGTGTGTGTGTGTGTGTGTTTGTTTTGGCAGGAAAACTGACATTGTGATGGTTAATTACATCAGCTTGCCTGGGCCCAAGAGATGCCCAGATAGCTCGTTATACACTAATGATTATTTCTGTGAAGGTGTTTTTGGAAGGGATTAGTTTTTGAATTGGTGAACTGAGTGAAAAGATTCACTTTCACCAATGGCATCGAACAATCTGCTGAGAGCTTGACTAGGTCTCGGATTTGCTGAATTTTCTCACAGGAGTTGTTGAGACACTGGTCCATTAGTCCTGTCAAGCCGTTGGTCAACACCACTTCTCATCCTCAGGTGTGGATGACAAAGTGTGGTACTTTTAGTCACCATAATCATGTGAGCTAATACCTTGCATGAGATTCACCCCCTCCCCTCACTCTCTTGGCCAGGGGTGGGGCTTGATCTCAGGGCCTGGGCACTGTCCTTGAGCTTTCTCAAGGCTAGAGCTCTACCACTTGAGCCACAGCACCACTTCCAGCTTTTTCTGTATATGTGGTAACCAAGGTTTCGAACCCAGGACTTTGTGCAGGCTAGGCAAGCACTCTATCACTAAGCCAAACTCCTGGCCCCATGAAATCTCTTTTCCTTTCTCTTTATATCCTGTTAGGTTCTGTCTCCCTGGAGAACCCTAATTCTGATATCTTTCATGTATCTTCCTCTCTATGCACTGAATCATATTTATTATATCATGAACTATTTACTTAAAACTACTTGAGGTTGTTACTGAGTTGAAGAATCTGAAATGGACAGTGACAAAGGATGCAAACCATCTTCGGTTTGTTTGGAAGTGCTAGTTGCATGGTTTCCATTTCTTCATGCCTTCCGTAAGTATTTGACTGCTGATCCTATTCCCCAAATTTTACATTTACAACAGTCCTTCAAGGGTGTAAAGATGGAAATAATTCTGATGAAATGGAAGATGACAAACATATCTGAATCATACATTGGGATTCAGAAATATTCCCGGAAGGCCAGTTTAAAATTAAAGTTGTTTTGAATTATTATGTGTTGGGTTTGGTGACTGAGAAGAGCTGTTATTAAAGGGCAGGGTAGGAGAAAAGATGGCGTGAAATAAGAGTTGGTAGGTGACCCGAGGTGAGATGGTTATGAACTCTTCTCTCTTGGATTTCCTTGACATGTGAGACTTTCAGTTTCTGTGCCTTCTTGTGTTTCATGGCTGCTAGGTCAAAAAGCCTTGTTCTTTCCATATCCTGGAGATCCTTTCGTTTAGCCTCATCCTATAGGCCTTATGTACCTAGGTTTTGTGCTATTGTAATCCTCTGCTAAGAGAGTCCTAGGTGTGATTATTACAAATGAGGGAAACCATTGAGCCTATGTTCCTTTGGGTCTGGCTTACTTCACTTAATATGATTTTTTCCCCCAAATCTTTCTATTTCCTTAAAAATGGGCGATGTCATTCTTTCTGATGGCAGCATAGAATTCCATTGTGTCTGTCTTGTGTGATTGTTGTTCTTAATGTACTATGTTATTTCTCTTCTCTTTTGTTGCCCTTTGGTTAATCTCATATTGTTACAGTATCTGACTTTGTTACCTGGCATATTGTATGTATGTTTATTTGTTTATTTGAAATAGGAAAGGGAAGGGGGGAAACAAGATGATTGGGAGGGGGTAGAGGAGGGAAATGGGTACAAAAACATGAGAAGGGGTATCAATGTATGACAGGTAATGCACCTACTATTTGGCAAATATAACTGTAACCCTTCTATACATTACAATAAAATGCAAGAAAGGAAGGAAAGCCACAGTTAACATGCTGTTTTAATTCCAACAAAGAGTCTGTAATGTTTCATTGTACAGTTTTGGGCAAAAATTGTTTTAATCTGCTATACTTTTTAGTAACTCCAATTAAAAAATAATAAAAATAATCCAGTTCCAGAGACTGACATGTGTGATTTTGTATATCATTGTAGGTAAATATGTTTTTAAACAACAGAGAACAAATTTTCTTTCAAGAAATGAAGAGAATTATGAGAGCAGAATGCAATAAAAAGTCAATGTATAGCCTACAAAATAAAAATGAGAGAAGTGATGGTTTGGGGGATGGGTGAGAATTTTGAAAGTGGTGACATTGATCAGGATGCATTGTATTCATAAAATGTTTCAATGAATAGCAACTTCGTACAACTACTTAAAGATAATAAAAAAGAAAAGAAAAAAGGGAAATAAAAGCTTTGTTCTTTGTAATGAGAATGCGATGACATGTGGATGGATTTTTTTTTTTGGCCAGTCATGGGGCTTGAACTCAGGTCCTGAGCACTGTACTTGAGCTTTCCTCAAGGCTAGAACTCTACCACTTGAGCCGCAGCATCACATCTGGCTTTTTCTATGTATGTGGTACCAAGGAGTCGAACCTGGGTCTTCGTGCATGCTAGACAAGCACTCTACCACTAGGCCATACTGCAGGCCCATGGATGGAATTTTATTAGAGACCCTGCCAACTTAGTGGATCCACAGAGTTGACAAGACTGGATTTACCTCCCCAAGTACTTAAGCTGAAGCCATCTAAGTGTGACTTAGGCTCTATGGTGAGAGAGCGGCTGCATGAGGGACTGGCACCTCCAGGGACGTTCTGTCAGGCAGGATCGGTGTGTCTGGTGCTATGACATGTATATCCGTTTGGTCTTCTTTCTCTAGGAGTATTCTCTGGAACAACTCAGCAGCTCTAACCCATTTCTCTTACTTGCAGGTTCTTTACTTTTCAAGTTCTTCACGTACATCTTCTTGAATACCCAGTTTATTTCTTAAATTAGCTCATTCTTCTGCATGCCTCAGTGGGTAAAAGAATACAATTCTATGTAGAACAAATGACCTATTTCTGCTCATTTCTTCAGTGATTCCTCCCCAGACAACACTTTTGGATGCTTTTGTGTAAGCCTGATTGTATCCTGAGCACCAAGGAACTCTCAGATTGTTCCTGGAATGTTGAATGCAACCCAGTGAGAGACCATAAAGGTAAAAAGAGAGTGGACACAGTGTATTATTTGAAGGAAAGGGCCATCAGAAGAGCCTGTGAGGGTCATGAGAGAAAGATCAGTGAGGAATTTAAAGACTCTGAGACTTATCAATGATTGGTACAGAAGAAAAAAGCTGAGTGTTTTCCCACAAAATGGGGTCCTGTAAGTCAATTTGTCCAATGATGATGAGTTTACTTAAAATTAAAACAATTTCCCAACTTCTTCCAAATCTCTCTTTTTTTTTTTTTGCTGGCTGTGGGGCCAGGGTGCTGTCCCTGAGCGCATCAGCTCAAGGCTACCCCCCTACTCCCTGGGCCACAGTAGCACTTCTGGTTTTCTGGGTTAATTGGAAGAGATAAGAGACCCCACGGACTTTAGTGCCTGGGCTGTATTTGAACCGAGATACTCAGATCTTAACTTCCTGAGTCGCTAGGATTACAGGTGTGAGCCACCATGCCCAGCTTTTACTTTGAAAAATGTACTTTTTTTCCCTCTCTCTCACATCCACATATTTTGTTTTTACTGGCAATTTGAGAGTAAATTGATCATGTAGTGACCCCAAGCCCAATATTCTGGTAGGACCCTTCTGTATACTAAGGTGTTCTAATCCACAATCAAAGTACCACTAACACACGTGTTATTATTGTTTGTTGTTCTTATGTGTTTGCCATGATCTTAAAGTACTTTATGTTGTTTAGTCTTTTTGGGCTTAAAAAACCAAAAATAAGGCAAATGAAGCTAATAGATTAAACAATAACAAAATTTACTGGGAAAGGAACTCAAGTGGTTCGGCAGTATTTGAACTAAAGGACTAGATTAAGCAAGCCCTCTGCATTGATGACATGCTCCAAATTGCTATACATGTGTGAGAAATGAGCTGGAAATTCAAACTGCATAGCTGTGCTTTGAGCTCTCGGGGAGCCTGCTTCCCTGGAGAAGGTAAGGCTGGAGTGATTGGGGATGCCTGGGAAAAGGGGGTTGTCCGGGCTGTGGGTGGAGGCAGCAGCTGAGCAGGAGGTGTTGGCCATTGCAAGAGAGAAGAGAATGAAGGATAAAGACACTGACCAGACGACCACCTGCTGCAGGCCCCCTGGCCTTCTGGGAAATGACTGAATTGTGTCAAATTGACACAAAGCAACCCTGGGGGATCAAAGGTGCTAATAGTATCTCTTCCTGCCATGCTCTTTCCTTGACACAGTCCTTATTTTGGCATAGAGGAACCTCTTCCATATCCCTCTGGCTGTGTCCACTGCATGCCTGAGGTCTCATAGCTCTTGGGGGGAGGGTATGCTCGCTGAGTAAGGACAGGAATATTACCTACCTCCCTGTACAATTAATAAATGAATTGTGGTAAGATTTACATATCGACCTTTTTTTTTCTTCTTCAAAAACACCTCTCAAAAGAGAAAGTATCCTTTAATCTTAGCGCAGATAACTCTAGTTGGAGAAACAAACAGCCTTGCACCTGAACAAACAGCCTTGCATCTGAAAGTGTACTGTTATAGGCAAGAACTTTATCCTTCTTAACTCACAGAGCCCATAAGTGACATCACCTTCCTTATCAATGTATTGATTATATGTGGAAAAAGGTGGACGCTGTGGTCACTCATTATAAGTCTGTGCTTCTGTGTCTGCAAGCATGATGCAGCTGCCTGGGCGGCCGTCTGGATTGGATGAAGGTTGTCATTGGAATGTTCAGAAACCAAATGGTGTCTAAGTGGCAGAGAGGCTGGGAGTGAGGGGTGAGATTTCACGGTTCAGGCTTCCTCAGTCTTCCCTGCATGGTGTTACAGCAGAGTGGGAGAATAAAAAGACACACCAGTCAAGGTAAGCAACTGAGTTTGCTGACTTTTAAGTTTGATGCTTGCTTTCCTGCAGATGACTCACCCATTTAAGGGAGGTTGTGTGGAGATAGTTCTCCAGTGGCGTGAAACAGGTTAGATGTGTATAGGAATTTCTAAGGGAAACAACATGATAAGCAGAAAGCATTTTTCCTGAAGAATGTAGGAACTGTTATATATATATATATATATATATTCAACTTCCATTTTTCAGCAATCCCCTTATATGCATTTCTCAGATCTGAAATTAATCAGAAATTAATTGCCACAAACATGGGATCTTAAAACCATATAAATTGACTTCCTTGTAATTCTGGGAGCCAGGTACCAGCAAGTTTGGTTCCCTGTGCTAGTTCTGAGCGTGACTCTATTCCATGCCTCTCCATTAGCTATGGGAAACTGCAGTCCCTGCATTCTTGGCGTGTACATACCACACATGACCTTTGCCTCTGTCCTTACATGGTTTTCTTCCCCGTCTCTAATAGCATTCTCGTTTTCTCTTCTGAGCTTGAATTTAGGGCTCATGTCTAGGAGGTTTTATACTGAGATGTTAAACTTAATCGCACCTGCAAAGACTTTATTTTCAAACAAGGCCACATTCGTAGATACCACAGTGAGATGTGGACATACCTATTTGTAAAACCTCTAATCAACCCAACAAATTCTATGATCAAGAATGAGAATACAGTAGAGTTTATTTATCCAAGTTGTGTGCCATCCTTTATGTAAAGGTGAGGAAAGGACAAAAAAGACACAGCTGCTCCCAGTTTAGTGGCAAGGCCTAGGCAGACACCTCTCCTCCATTGTGGTGTGGCTGAGGAGAAGGTATGTGCTAGTTGCTAGGAGCGGTGCCTCGCTCAGTCTGGAGTAGGTTTGAACTGGATCTGAAATTGTTCCCAGAGGAAATGTAACTAGGAAAGAAATGGACAAAATGGAAAAAGTAGAGGAAGGCTGTGCTAGTAGAAGACATGGCTTATATAGAGGTGCTGGCAGAGCAGGAAGAGGGAGCCTTGTGCAGATCACAGACTGACTGAAAATCAGAGTCTGAGGTGGATAGAAAGAGACAGGGCCATGAGATGGGGAGAGGATGAGGACATCAGGTCTCTGGTATGACATGGCCGGGCCTGGGACATCGCCTTGAGAGCAAGGGGAAAGACCCTGGAGGGCTTTGGCAATGACCATATTGGCTAGAAATGTGAATACTTTTTACTGTATGCTCACATTTGTACTCAGTACCGAAATGACATTTGCTGGAAATAATGATTTTGGCACTAGAAGGAAAATATGAGTGCTTTGGTATCGCTAATATTACTTTTCTGTGTCAGTCTGACATTAAATTTCTGAAACAATATATATTAAGAGGGATGATTGGAAGTGGACTGCCTCCTCTGGTAGAACAACAATTACGATGGTTGTGTGTCATGGCGGGGGTGATTCTGCTCTTCTGGGACAGGGTACCACGATGGTGTGGGAAGTCTCAATAGATCTCCAAGGGAAGGGAGGAGGGCAGGGTGGTTCACATCTGACCCTTGGGTCGGGTCAACTTGGTGTAGTCTTTGATACCAATGTTTCTGATGTCCTCTCTAGATAATATAGCTTCTGTTGTTCTGGGTCATAACCAGAATACCAGGAAGAAATTTGTCTAACTCCTTCTCCCTTCCCCTCACCCATCCCTTATTTGCCTCCATTCCTATTATCACGGTGTGGTGTTTGGACATCGTCCACTGTCACATAGACGCAAGTCTTTTTTCCTGGCTGGACCTCACACTGCCAGCCAATCTACCTTCCATGCACCGGTCAAGCTAGACTTTTCCAGATGTTGTCTCTCCAGTTTATTTACCACCTTGCCTCTATGGGTGTCCCAAAGGTCCTACCACTAGTCCCTCGGTAGCCTTCGATCCAGATACCTCCTCCTGCTTCTCGATGTAACTGTTGGCCATCTTACCATCTCTACCAGAATGCTCAGTTCATCTTCAGTATTAGCTCAGTTGTCCCCTCACAACCTGTACCCACTAGATGCTGGACTCCCATTTGGACAAGGCTCATTTCCTTTCACTGTGTTGTCTTCAGCTGCCATCCCACTGTTGGACCTAGGATGATGTCTCAGGGAGTAGAAGGCAAGTATGGGGGCATGTATTCACCTGCGAGTAAGAGCCTTGGTAGCACTAACTTTCCGGCAGGAGTATGTGAGAATGTCAAGGAAACATCTCGTCGGTGGCATCATGCTTCCGCTGTTAGTTTCTAGAACTGTCCTGTCCATTTCAGGTGCCACTAGCCACATGTGGTTATGAAACCCTTGAGATCTGGTACTAATGGTTTGGATGGGGCTTTTTTTCTTATTTGTTTACTTGGTGCCAGTCCTGGGGCTTGAACTCAGGGCTTAGACATGATCCCCGAGCTTCTGTGCTCTAGGTTAGCACCCTACCATTTTGAGCCACAGGTCTACTTCTCATCCCTAATAATTTTTATATTGAATCCACTTGAAAATATTCTGGTATTCTGTGTTAAATAAAATATATTACTAAAATAGTGTAATTCCTTAGAAAGGCAAAGGCTAAGTTCAGCAAAATACAATACTAGGAAGCAAGTATTCAAAAGGGAGGTAATGGGGCTAAGGGCAAGGAGGTAGGCAAATGACGAGGAGAAGAGGGGGAGAATGCAGTCGAGAATTCAATGCATATCTGACAGAATTAAGAAGAACGAGGAAAGGGGTGGAGAGGGGAAGGACGAGCGAGAATGTTGCTAGGGAGACATTGATCAAGATCTATTGTGTTTATAAATGAATTCGTTAAGGGTACAACTCCATGTGTTAGTTGCCTGGAAGTTTGTAAGCGAGAGTGAAGATCCCTGCCCCGTGGGTGGTCTAGCTATGGGATGGTATGTTACTGGAATGCTACTTGGACGATGGTGTCAATGCTAACATTTGTTAGCATGCAGGACCCACAGCAGTCACAGGGCTGGTCCTGAGATCTTGAAGCAGATCTTGAAGATTGCTCCTTAGCAATCTTCAGAGCACTTAGTTGCAGGTAGGTGTGGCAGGTGGTCAGATGAACCAGCTTTCTCCTTGGGTGAGAGATTAGAACTCTTAGTCAGGTGATACAGCATACCATTCAAGCAAGGTCTAGGTTGAAGTATTCCACTGAAATGGTCCCCTTAAATGTTAGCACAGTCGTGGGCATAGACATGTGTGCAGTATTTGTAGCCAGGTCACATTTTTGAATGCCACTCTTTCAACCACGAGAAAATATTTCTCATTGCCTTTATGCTTTGTTAATGAATCATAGTATAGATGAAGGATTTGATATTTTAAGTGATTGTCACAGGCTTTCTGGATTGGAACTGCTGATTAAGACTCTGAATGCTAAGGAACATTTCTGATTAGGGTTCTTCAAATAGTAACTCACCCACCCTTTAGGATAAGGTAAAATTAGTTTAGATACATAGACACTTCTTCTATTGACATACCTTAAAGTAAATGTAAGACATTATCATATGTGAGGTTATAAAAATTATTACATTATCATAGGATCCCAGACTTCTCAAATACTTTAAAATAGAAAAAAATTGGGTTGGAAATATTGGAAAAAGTAGTTTTATTCATTCATAAATTTATTGAATCAAACTGTGAGTTTGTTGTCAAAATAGAGAAAGTTGAGCTGGAATAGGTTGTGGCATGAAATATATTTTTCATCCCCAGCCTATTTTAGCATTTTCTTTAGTGTCAGTTATTCAGGAGTGCAGGGATAAGCTGTTAAAAATTGTGTTAGAAACACAAAATAAAACAAACATTTTCACAAACCCAAACTGAACAAACGGTAGGTGTATGAACAATAAGGCCGACCATTTCTCATCCCAGATGAATTAGCTTTGCTATTTTAGACATTGCAGTTCAGGTTTGCCTGTCTTCTTGAGGCGCTGCATGGAGAGCTTAGTGTTATTTATTTCTCCAAGTGCGGTGTGATCTGAGATTCCTGGGGTAGCTTCTTTTATGAACTGAGTAATTAGTCCATGTGGTTATATTCTCAGAACTGTGCTGGGACTAGGGAATTCACCTCAATTCTTACTTTCCATGGCTGGCATGGGAGTTAAGAGATAAGGTTTTTGAAAGTGCTTTGTAAACTGTAAAGAACTGTTTTATTTCCCATGATTATGATTAGCAATAGCTTCATAAACCCTCTCTCTGCACATCCTGCCTGCTGTGTGCATGCTATTATCAACTAATATATATATATATATATGTACCTTCACCTTTCCATGTTTATTTTTCAGTAACCCATATCTACATGTACAGTGCAAGGACAAACTACAGCTTCTGCCTTGAAAACAGGTAGAAAAGCAAAACATACAGGTATTTTTTTGTGAATAAGTCACTATATGCTTCAGTGTTAAGTCTGGGTGTTGGATTTAAAAACTAGAAAAAGTAGCCAAAGGCTCGTGGTTCATTCCTGTAATCCTAGATGAGCTCTGAGGATCGAGGTTTGAAGCCAGCTCAGGCAGGGAAGTCCCCGAGACTTGACTCCATTTAAACACTGAGAAGCTGGAAGTGGAGTTGTGGCTCCAGTGGTGGAGCACTAGTCTTGAGTGGAAAAAAACGAAAAAAACTCAGAGACAATGCTCAGGCCCTGAATGGAAGTGTGCATGCGTGCGTGCGTGCGTGCGTGCGTGCGTGCGCGTGCGTGTGTGTGTGTGTGTTGCAGCCTAGTGTTGTGAATTTGGGGTTCTCTATTCTGTTGCTCTCCATCTTCAATTGCGCATTTCATTTCTGCTTGAGAACTTTAAGATCTTGAGGTTTTTATAGAACAAACTTAACAAACATGCAGTCATTATGAGGTATGGTAATTATCTGTGTGTGCATGTGTGTGGGTACATGTGCCAGTCCTCAGGGCCTGGGCCCTGTCCCTGAACATTTTTGTCCATGCCTAGTGCTCTACCATTTGAGCCCCAACTCAATTTCTGACTTTTAGAGGTTAACTGGAGTCTCAAGGACTTTCTAGCCTGGACTGGCTTTGTGGTAGGATCCTCAGATCTCAGCCTCCAGAGTAGCTATGGTTCCAGGTGGGAGCTAACTGCATCTGATGGTAATTTTTTAATTTTAATTAATAGAAGGGTTACATTATATTCTACAGAGAGAAGGAGCATTTCTCACACACATAGAAACCCTTCTCATATTTTTTCCCCATTTCCCTCCTCCACCCCCTCCCCTCATCTTGTTTCCCCCCCATTCTGTATGATGGTCATTTTATAGCTATTGTTACTCTTCAAACGACAAACCCTCACAGCATCCCACAGGAAAGATAAACAACCAGGCTCCCTTTTGTTTTTGTTAAAGTGTTTATTAACGTTGATTTTTTTTTTTTTGCCAGTCCTTGGCTTGAGCTCAGGGCCTGAGCACTGTCCTTGGACTTTCTCAACTAGAGCTCTACCACTTGAGCCTCAGCACCACTTCCAGCTTTTTTGTATGTATGTGGTACCAAGGAATCGAATCCGGGTCTTCGCACATGCTAGGCAAGCACTTTAACCACTAGGCCAAACTCCAGGCCCACGTTGATTTTTCCAACATACCAGTCTCCCTTTTTTTGAAGTTTGTCCTTTATGGGATGGGAAAGATGGGGAGAACTATGGAAGGGGGTGCCATTATTCATGATGTAATGTGTGCAGAATCGGACTTCGTACAACTAATTAAGTAACACAACAGTAGCAGCGGCAACAACAATAATGGTTTGTCTTTTGGAAGAGATGTCTAAGTCCCACAAACCCAATCACTAGACTCTTCCAGTTTCTCCTCTCGCTACCCATGTCACTTAGTTGGATGGAGGAACACTACAGAATCCGGGGAGTTGGCTGACCTTGTTTAGTGAGTGTGTTTATGCATCTGCAGCTGTCTTCCAGAGAGCCCTTGCCAGCTTCTAGCATTCACCATCAACGAATGATCCTGGCTATTTCTAAACAGCTTTGAATCTTTTGCATTCTTCATGGTCTGATCATTACAGATCTGGTGAATGGAGATTTCAGATGGCCACCAAGGCTCTGCTTTCAGCATTTATTAGAGCTGGTCTACTTCTCATTTATGTGATCGATATATTAGCTACATCCAGCCCCAGAATGCTGGTTCTCTGAGGGGAGGAATCTTGTTGCTTGAATCCTTCCAGAAGATGGTCTACCCCATAGTGGAAGGTTATAAAAAATATTAATTGAATACCTTTCAAATTTGTATTGATGCAGCCTTTCCACCAGGGAGAAGGAGAAAAGCACATGCATGCAGGCAGGGAATGTGGCTGTTTGCCAGGCTGGTGAGACTCGGAGGAGTGTCTGAGACGCTGCAGCACTGCTTGGGTCAGTTCTACGCCTGGACTGCGGAGCTGTTGACTGAACAGCAGCAGGTAGACAAAGAGGGGAGGCAGGCAGACTGGAGGATGCCAAGATGGAGAAGGGAGGAAGAGAGCAGAAATGAAGAGGATTTGGCCTGACAAATAATATCAGCCTTTTGGGCAGCAGGGTCAATATCTTAAATATAGACAGATGGCTTATTTTATTTCTAGATTATGGATGAATGCAGAGCAGAAAAGAAAATCAGCATCAGTGCCACCACTCACACCTAAGCACCGAGTGTTTGAAGGGTCCTTGGCACTACTTTCCTCTTTGCACACTCATGTTTCTCTCCAGATTAAAAGCGCATAATCACATAATTTATACCTTGTGTTTTTCACTTAATGCAATTTCAATTCTTTTTTTAATGTTCCATTAATGTCCTTCCAAATGCTTTGCAAACCTTAGTGTTAATGGTTTCATAGCTTTCCATTTTTTTTGGGCCAGTTCTGGGGCTTGAACTCAAGGCCCAGGTACTGTTCCTGAGCTTCTTTAGCTCAAGTCTAATGCTTTCCCACTTGAGCTACAGCACCACTTCTGGCCTTTAATGTTTATGTGGTATGAGGGAATAGGACCCAGGACTTCATGCATGTTAGGCAAGCACTCTACCACTAAGTCACATTTCCAGCCCTTGCCTTCCATTTTATGGATGCATTTTAGGTCCAGTTCCACCACTTGTGTCCATTTTTTGCAGTTATTAGTAAGTGTTGAATATCTTCATAGATAAATTGCCACCCTTGGTTTGGTTATTTCAGTTAGACCAATCAGTAGACATAGGGCAGCGGGACCAAAGCCCAGGGCCCATGTGCTTCTCAGAAGGGCTGTGAGGATTGACTGAGGGTGCTTTCTATCCTGAGACTCTCCAGGGATAAGATAGAGCTGCTGATTTTTGAGAGACAACTTCAGGTTAGCCCATGCCGAGTAAATTAAGCTGATTTTAATTGTCTCCCACTCTGTACCTTCTATACTACTGCAGGAATTTTAGAAGCAGCACACTGGGGAAATTTCAGAGAGTCTCCATGTTCTCTTGGTGCCTAGGACTAAGCTGGCAGGAGGGGTGAGAAGCCTGCTTGGGTGGATCCAGCCTGTCAATGGCAAGCAGAGAGGATTGCGAGGCCTCCTGGGAGCTGCAGGCTGTGGGGGGCAGGGGAAATGAAAGAATGGAGAGACTTGAGCTAGAATAAAAACTTAGGAGGTCTAGATTTTGTTTTAGGGAGAATGAGTTTTCTTGGTCACAAGTTGAACTATGCAATGCTCTTTCAGATTTCTTTTCTTCCCCCCGAAGTGGTGTTTGAGTTAAACAATATTTTAAGCCCATTCTGCACCTAATTTAAAACTATGCTAGTGGCAGCAATACATCACAATAGATCCACCCAAGTGTACCTAGAATGTCATGTTTAAGTACCATCTAATCTCCAGGGTAGCTAGTTCTTTCTTTTTTTTTTTTAATTGGCCATGGGGCTTGAACTCAGGACTTGGGCTCTGTCCTTGAGCTGTTTCCCTCAGGGCTAAGATTTTCCACTTTGAGCCACAGCACCACTTCCAGTTTTCTGGTGGTTAATGATAGATCAGGGTCTCAAGGATTTTCCTGCCCAGACTGGCTGGCCTAAAATGTGACCCTCAGATCTCAGCCTCCAGAGTAGCCAAGATTACAGACTGAGGCACTAGCGCCCGGCTGTGGGGAGTTCATAACTGATTTAGGAGCATACTTGGACGAAGGGCCTATGGACACTTCAGCAGGGGAAAAGGATCCTGAGCTTAGTTAGACACATGATTTGAACAACAGCAGTGTTAGTATTTGCTATTAAACCAAATCAAGCCCTTCCCATTAAGAAACTAAACACCAGAAGCTTAGACTCTTTCTGCGCCAGACCTTTAGAACCCCTTCTTATCTTTTTGAAGCCCCATTTCCTGTTAAAATGGGAATAACTAGAGCTGGGGATGTAGCTTAGTGTTGAAGCGATTGCCTTGCAAGTGTGAGGCCTCAAGTTCCCGTCCTGGACTTCAGAATGCGGGTGGTGGTGGAGGGGAGTCGGGTAGGAGGCCTTAGCGACCATTCCAGCTGTGTAGCTTTAAAATTTGTCCAGGCTTTGGGAGTACAATCTGGACATGAAAGCATGTGGGAACGAAATCTTTTCTGCAGCGAACGGGAGCGAAGTGCCATGGTTTTCCAGCCGACCACTTGGGGTCGCTAGCGATCTTAGAGACTCCGGGTTGAGGGCGGCAAGTGCTTGGGCCCCAGCAAATGGATTTTTAGGGGTGGTTAATGAAATTTTCTTCCTTCTTTCTCCTTCCTTCCTTCCTTCCTTCCTTCCTTCCTTCCTTCCTTCCTTCCTTCCTTCCTTCCTTCCTTCCTTCCTTCCTTCCTTCCTTCCTTCCTTCCTTCCTTCCTTCCTTCCTTTTTTTGTCTCTTCCTTTAACTCCCAAATTCTCCAGATTTGATGGAATCATTAATGGACCCTCCTTACCCAGGGCCTCTGGGGTAAGGCTCTCAGTGGAGGTCGCCTTCTCCCTGGCCTGGGAAAGTCGGCCATGCCTGTCCTGCAGGAGTTAGCTTGTCTGGCAGTTGAACCCGGGTCTTTGTGCATGCTAGCCAAGCACTCTACCACTATGCCAAACTCCCGGCCTCTTTTTTTTTTTTTTTTTTTTTCCTGCCAGAAGCTCTTTGTAAACTTCCCTTTCCTACAACCCATCCCATGGCTTTGGGGACCCAGGAGTGTGTGGAAAATGTCTTAATGGAGACAGATTTCCATCTCCTGCTGTCCCTTTCCAGATCATCAGTTACGGTTAGTTACGCTTCCCTCTCTCAGTTTTAGAAACAACAAAATAGAGTCTGCAGGGGGGGTGGGGAGACCCCCTACTTACCTACATCAGGCAAGTGTGGCTTTCTTCATTACACACACACACACACACACACACACACACACACACACACACACACACCCTTCTGGAGTTTTACTGTTATAGCAGTAACAGTAGCCTCTGCAGAGCCTTCATTTCTAGTTTAATTTGAAAGAGAAAGGTGTGTGTGTGTGTGTGTGTGTGTGTGTGTGTGTGTGTGTGTAAGGGGGGGGGTATTGCTTTCTCTCCCACCTCCTCACCCTGGAGGCTTCACCAGCCAGTTGTGTGCATGGGGCTTGGGAAGGAAGTTGTCCAGGATACCCCAAGATCTCTGCAGAGTCTTCCTATCCGGCGTCTCCTTGTTTTATAGCGTTTGGGTGTTTGCCCAATCAGGACTGTATTTGCATCCCGTTGACTTGGCTTTGTAGTCTCAGTGCCCTCATCTGAGGAATGGAAGCCATCACTGGATTATTAATGGAGATAATAATGGTATTTTTCCAAGGACAAGGTTGGATTAGAGCAGCATTGTTATAGAACTGGATTCAGGCTTGGTGAGACCTCAGTAGAGGTCACTGCCTGATCTGTGCTGTCCAAGACAGTGAGTACACCTGAGTATGGCTACTTAACACTGAAAGTGCTATGACAAGGAAATGCCTGTTGTAAAACACTCACTACTCACGACAGTATATATACTGTAAATTTTCTTATTAGCAGTTGTTAATGCTGATTATATATTGAAAAATAATAGGTTGTAGAGATTTTAAAAAGTTAATTTCAGGGGCTGGGAATGTGGCTTAGTGGTTAGAGTGCTTGCCTAGCATGCATGAAGCCCTGGGTTCGATTCCTCAGTACCCCATACACAGAAAAGGCCAGAAGTGGTGCTGTGGCTCAAGTGGTAGAGTGCTATCCTTGAGCAAAAAGAAGCTCAGGGGCAGTGCCCAAGCCCTGAGTTCAAGCCCCAGGATTGGCAAAAATTAGCTGTCCAAATGATTTTTTTAAGTTAATTTCAGCCATGTGGCTCACACCTGTAATCCTAACTACTCAGGAGACTGAGATCTAAGAATCACAGTTTGAAGAAAGTTTGTAAGACTCTTTTTTTTTTTGTAATTAGTAAAAGGGTTACATGATATTTGCCAGATAGAAGGTGCATTAATTCACATACATTGATACCCTTTCACATGTCTTGGTACCCGTTTCCCTCCCCCCCCACACCCTCCACCCGTCTTGGTATTTGTACACAATGGAATTCTGTGCTGCTGTCAGAAAGAATGACATTGCCCCATTTGTTAGGAAATGGAAAGACTTAGAAAAAATCATATTAAGTGAAGTAAGCCAGACTCAAAGGAACTTAGGCTCAATGGTTTCCCTCATTCGTCATAATCAGTAGAAACCTTGGGCTCTGCTAGCAGAGATTTGCAATAGAGCAAAATCTTGATACATAAGGACATATAATGTGAAGCTAATTGAAAGGACCTCCAGGATAGTGAAACAAAAGCCATATAATGAATGATTGTTGTCCTTAATGTACTATGTTGTCTCTCATCTCCTTTGCTGTCCCTTGGTTATCTCATATTGGTATAGTATCTCACTTTGTTATCTGATATATTGAATTTATTTGTATTTGGATATTTGAAATTTGATAGGGAAGGGGGGTTTGTAAGACTCTTATATTCAATTACCTACCTGAAAGCTGGAGGTATAGCTGTGGCTCAAGTGGCAGAGGACTACCTGTGAGTGAGAAAGCTCAGGGACAGTGCCCAGTCCGAGTAATGAGCCTTCATCTGTTTAATTGTTTACTTTTCAAGAATGGCTGCGAAAAAATTTAAAATTATGTGCATGGCATGTATTTGTGGCTTACAATATTTCCCTTCTTCAATATGCTATCTTAATCCTTCCTAGACCAATCTCTCCAAGGTCTCAAATCCTTTCCTTCCTTGAAGGCCTAGACCAAGCGTTGATGATTCTTGGCTGATCTTTCTGTCTTCTTCAAAATCTCCTGGACTTTCTCTTGACTTTTATTGAATTTGAGCAGGACATTCATACGAAGTGTTCAGACTAAGTACAAATATATATTGTGAATCATATTTTTCTTGTTAGGATCATTAATTGGGTTATCTAGTCCAGCACTGCTTCTTTGATAACTTGGATCCTTCCTATGTGTTTAATTTTGCTGGATATGGCCTAGAGAACAGAACTAACATGTCTATTTCCAGTTTGGTCCTAACCCAGAGGGCCAGTGGAATACAGTGAGCTCTGGCCCTGCTCCGATGGTGACACAGGAGGAGCTGCTGGCTGCCATGTTGTGTTCTAATTACTTCACAGCTTTTTCTTCATGCATAGAGACTTGTTCTTCCTAGAATGCTTTGTGCCACCTCATCTTCTTCATCTGGCTGACTCTTTTGCATTCTGAAAACTAGCACAGAATGCCCACAGGCACGCATCCTGTGTGAAATGGTTTATGTCCTGTCCTAACTGATTTTATTCCTTATAACTGTTCTGCACATTGGGTGTTGGTCTTACTCAGATGAGGAAACTGAGGCACAGGGAGATTAAGGACTAAATTTAAGACCATGCAGTGGGAAAGTGGTATTAAGATTGGAACTCAGGTAGTTTGGTCTCAGGATGTTTGGAAATCTACCATCTCCCACCCGTCATTCCCTGGCCTGTGTGGGAGTGGCCCTATGTCAGAGTCCTTGTCACCTGTGCCCGGCATGTTGGGGCCACTCATCAGTGTCCTCCATGACCTGTGATGACCCCAGGACTTCAGTGCTGAGGCCGTGGAAGTCTTGTGAGCTGAATGTCCAATGAGAGCATGGCTCCCTCCAGGCTGGTTCTCTCTGGATCCAAAGGGGGGGATTAATGGGAAGATTCTCCTCTTCCATGTTCTCATTCTGCTCATTCTTTTCATACAACTTACGGCACTCTATAAGCATCTCGTTTGCTTTTATTGATTAAAAAACACAAACAAAAAGACTCCTTCCTTAAGGAAGGCAGGCAGGTGGCACTTGATTTGTTTACTCCTCACGCCTGTGGTTGGCATAGAATACAGATTCAGTAAGCATGTGCCTAGTGCGGAAATGAATGAATGAATGCGCTGAGCCCTGCTTGTTGCCTTCCCAGGGTGGATTGTTCACAGGACTTGGGGGAGGCAGAGGAGACAGGAGTTCTGGAGAGGAAAGGCAGGGGAGGTTTCCCGTTCAGCAGGGGTGAGAAAAGTCCTGGGAGGATCTGCAGGAAGTGACAATTAAGAAGGAACCCACAATATAAATGGGAGACAGCCAAGCTGAAGGAGGAACAAGAGGAGTGATGGGGTGTCAACTTTTAAATAACAAACGCAGAGGGAGACTCTAAAGAATAACGACATCTATTTAGGGATAGGAAGGGAGTGTTGCATGGCAGAATATGCATGGTGTGAACCAGATTCCGAGGAGGAGCTCAAGGAAAGCTTACAGGCAAAACAGGAGGATTGCAGAAATCACACGGAATGAATCATCTTTGGCCATGAATGAGTTCCGAGGGTCTTCAAGGATGGGTGTCCAGGGGGCACCGTTGTGCAGCTGTGCAGTGATTACACTGATGTACTTGTGCAAGTGCATTCTTTGTGACCATAGAGGCCTCTGTGGGCGTTTGTGGTCTTGTCAGTCTACTTGTTAGCAGTTCTTGTGCATGAGACTTCCTTCCTTTCTCCCTCCCTTCTTCCCTCCCTCCCTCCCTCTCCCTTTTCCTTCCTTCTTTCACAAGTGATTTCATTTTTACTGTGACAAATGTCACAGGAACCAAGAGAGGGTTTCCAGATAGGCAGAAAGAGAGATGAGGAAAAGCTTGGCAATTTGGTGATTGAAGTCTTTTGGCTGCAAAGAGTGGTTGAGAGGAGCTGTGAGCAGGGCCTGAGGACATCCTGTGGTGAAGCCCTGCTGGCACTGGATGTTCCCTTCAGAGATTCCCTTCTCCACTTCAGCAACTTTTCCACTCTTGTTGCTCTCAAAGCCTCTTCATCCTTGTTCCTTGCTTGCTTGTGTGCAATCATTTTATTCAGACTGTTTGTGTTTCTGCACTTACTATGGATCCTCTTTCCTACCAGTTGTTTGGGTTATCGTAATTCCTCACCTTAAAAAAGAACAAAACAGCAAAACCCAGTACTAGGGTTTTAGGTGAAGACTTAATCCATGCTTGGCTTACCTAGTTGGTGCTCTACCACTTGAGCCATTCTCCCAGCCTAGTTTTTTGCTAGTTATTTTGGAAATAGAGTCTCATGTACTTTCCTTTCTGGGCTGGATCCTTCAAATCCCAGCCTCACAAGTAGCTAGGATAACGGGCTTGAGCTAACAGTGCTCAGCTATAAGTCTTCATATTTAATCTGAAGACCTATATGGTTTTTTCTACTTTTGTTTGGAATCTTTTGCTTCCTGGAGTAACTATATGAGTTCTTTAAGTTGTTCGCCTGGACCCAAAACTTGTATATTATCAATTCATTACTGAGATTATGATGATTGTGTTGCTTGTCTTTGCTTTTTTCCACGCAGATTACCCCCTCTCCTCCCCTTATCACTTTGTGCCTTCTCTTTTCTTCCTCTCTCTGAGTTAAGAACTCCAACTGGAAACTATACTGTCTGATGATACTTGGAGGGCAGTTAGTTATAACATTAATGAAATTAGGCTTCTGATTTTATATTTTGTGTGTGTTCTTTGTTTTGGAGACTAACATGTCCACTCATACCAAATAATTATTTTTTAAATTAATTTTGGAGAACATATAGTGGTAAGACAAAGGAATGCTGCTGTCAAGAGAATGGGGGAGGGGTGCTACACCCAACAGCCCCTTCCCAAAGTGTCACAGTAGAGCATCTCGTGTGGAGATGATGGGTAAGTGACCAAGGTGTCTAGAGGAAGGCTGGGGACACCAGGGAGTCTAAGGAGGCAGTGTCACGGTGTCACACAGCTACTCAGAAGACTCCTTCATGGTGGGTGGGAGCAGTATGAGCATATTGTGATTTAGGATGAGAATTAGATGAGTGTTTTGAGAGTTTGTATCTATTAGTCCTATGTCTCAGTTACTTTGGAATGTAATTTAAAAAAAGAGCCAATATATGAGAAAAGAAATGGAACTGCCTTTCCTTTCTGAGCAATAGAGATCTCAAAGCAGCTCAATAGAAACAACTGGCTAATACTGGATGCATTCTGGTTTAAGTAATGTTTCTTATGACCCCCTTGCTAGGAAAGAACCCCAAATTCAAGATGACAATGCTTTGTGAATTTTTAGCCAGAGGAACGTAGGTTGACTAACAAATCCAGAGACAGCCAGACTGTTTAAAAATTATATTCAAATTCTGGTTTCTCTTTGGTATTAAAAAAACAAATAGAAAATTAAAGACGTCACCTTTGACAGTTTAACTCTTCTTCTCCTTTTTTTTTTGGTAAATACAAATAGGGGTTTTTCCATTTTCATTCAGCAATATCAAGATACCCTGCTACATTGAATCTACCAGTAGTGTTTGAAAATAAGCATAACAAACCAGTAAAATATCGGAAAACCCACTTTTAGGGTTTTAGATTCATGGCGTTTAATTGTTCGTCTATTTCCATGATAAGGTGAGACAGGGTTTGTGTTGCTGGAGGGACTGTATCCTGCTGTTTTTTCCCCCCATCCTCATTTACAATGATTATGTTATCAGGCTAGCCAGGCAAAAGGGTGGAGCAACTATAATTTCAAAGCAGGATTAGGTTGAAATAACGAGGTCACCAAGTTGTGGTTACCAAGGCAACGTCACATCTAAGAATATGGGATGTTTCTAGGAGATGAGGCAGAGCCTTGAGCCTTTTCCCCTCCCATGCACAAAAATCGTCCATTCCCTGTATAAAAATTGCTTTAAAACACATTTTAAATATTTCCTTTATTTTTAGGAGCCACTTTATAATTTATAGCCTGATTTAAAATCATTGTTTTCTTTCTTTCTGGTATTTCCTAGGCAGTAATAAATATCAGAATAATCATTTGGGCTATTCTTACCATTTTTTTTCTTTTGGATTCAAGCCTACTTTTTTCCAGTGTATTTCATTCCTTTCTTTATTCCCCCTCCTCTTTTGATTCTTCCCTTCCTTTCTTCCTTCTTTTTGGTTTTACTATTGTAAGGAAAAGAAATGGGAACAAACAAAAAGCAAAAATGGAGAGTTTAATGCTGCAAGCTGATGTTTGAGATGACAACATGGCAATATATGGTGAAATCTGTTCCCTCTTCCCTCCTGAAAGCGGCTTGAGAGATAATAATCATGCTCTCCCTTGTCTTTCTTTAAATTTCACTCCACTCTTAAAATTGTGGACAGTGAAGAGTTAGGGAGACAACGAAGAAGATCCAGCCATCTGTGTTTTCTGCTCTGCATCAGCTGTCAGTCTCAAGTTCCCAAGAGCTGACCTCTGCTTTGCTTGGAATTTTTGTGTCTGATTTCTTCCAAGAATAGCTTCAAGTTTTTCCATTTTATAAAAATCAGGCTTCTTTCAATATGGGCTTGTATGTATGAAACAGATTTTTTTTCCCCCCCACAGGTCTTCAGAAAAAAAAAAAGAAAAAAAAGAAACACTTGTGACCTGATGTTGAATCACTGGGTGCAGCGCGGTGTGTGGGAATCTTTCAGCTCTTTCCCATTACAACTTGACAGCTTTTTGGGGTGTGTTAGCTCCTTACCTTTTGCCCTGGCTTTGCATAAGGAGTATCAGCTATGCTTGCTAACAGGACCATACCAGTGTGTAGTCATTTCTACCTCTTGGAAACCCACGTCTAAATTAATTACCACATTGCTTTGTGATAGCCTTTAGCTTCCACCCCAGAGGGCTGGTTAAAAAAAAGCCTTGGAACCTTCTGGAACTTGAATTTGAGTCAGTGCTGTGTGATCTTGGGTAGGTGACTTTCCTAGGCTAGTGTGAGGACTGAATGATAGAGAGCAACAGACCCTAGATCAATGCTATATTGCTAGGATCCCAAAACATACCTGTGTTTAACAAATAATTGGCATGCACTTAATTTTCATTCTTCTAATCTTGCCTCCTCCATCTTTCACTTCATCATTACAGTAGATCTATTTTTTAAAATTAAAGTGTGCCATGCTCCATCTGTTCTGGGTTGAACTGTATCCCTTCAAAACTGATGTCTGGGTAGGACCTATAAATTTGACTCAATCTTGACATGTTTTTTTTTTTAATGTGTAATTAAGATAAATTCTTATTGGATCAGGGTCCTAAATCCTGCATCGCTGGTGTCTTTATAAAAAGAGAGAAGCTTGGTCACAAAGATGTTCCTTTCAAGATAGGTGAAGGCTGTGAGCCAGCAGGTAGAGGCAAGAGTGATATCCCAAACAACCAAGTTTGCCAGAAAACTCCAGAAGCTGGGAGTTCAGCTTGGTTCCAGACTTGGGGCCTTCAGAATCATGAGAGGATGGATTCCTGTGGTTTCTAAGCCACGGAGTTGGTGGTAATTTGTTGTAACAGGGAAACCAATGTCCCCTTATCCTATCCTGGTTCTCCCCATCACTGAAGTGGGTCTTGAAGCTTGGCTTCACATGTCTCAGGATCTGCACTCTGATGTTCTGCCAATTTTCTCCCCTGAACTTGATCCTCCCTGGGCCCTTTTGCCTGCTGTGCAGTCTCTCCTGCCAGAGCTCCTTCACCACTTTTGAGATGGCACCATCTGCCCACCTTTGCTTAGAGCACAACTTCTCTCATTTGTCAGCAGCTAGACCCACAGATCAGGTTAGATAGCCTTTCCTCAGAGACTTCCTGAGGCACACCAATGAGTGCACACAACTTTGTACACTTCCTTTCATGCTCTTTGCTTCTGCAGTGACTTAGTTGGAAGATGGGTTCTTCCTGCCGGAGCTTGCATGCATGGATGGCCTTGCTTACTGCTGCATTTCTACGACCAGTTACAGACCCCATCCCAGTGTAGCTTCGCAAGGAGCAGGAAAAAATTGTTCAAGGGAAGAGCGGAGTGAGGGAATAGCTGTTGGACGTGTGGCTAAAACTTAAAGAGTGGTGAGATCCTAGATGCTAGTATGAGCAGCGATAACATCAGTCACTGAGTTGTTGTCATTTAGCCAAAACCAAAAGGGATTTCGACTTTTTCTCATGGCATCTGAGTTACCAGTCGCCTTTAGTTGTAATTAAAATGAATAGATGTTGTGGTAAAGCATTCCAATTTCCTTCCATCTCAGAATCTTGTTTCCCATTCTTTCTCCAGAAGCACTAGCTATTATGAGTTTTCTTGCAGAACCAAGTAGAATGTAGTGTTCTGAAGGTGGCTTCCTCCACTTAAATGTATCATAATCCTTTTCATATTTGACACATGTGCATATAGTTCCCTTTTTTATTGGCTTCAAGATACTGTTTTAATCTGCCTGCTGTGCTACTTACTTAAGTAGACCACTAATGTTGAAGACTTCTATGGCTTCCTTTGTTTGATGATAAAAACAATGTTACAAGTTGTGTCTTTGCTAGGCTCTAACTTGGTGTTAAGTTTTAAAAGGCAACATTACTGTGCTCTTGAGAACATTATTATTCTATTATTATTTATTATTATTATTATTATTATTATTATTATTCTATTCTAACAACCTGTATTAAACCAGGACATAAACCACAGAAAAAGAAGACCTTTGAAAGGAAGTTCAAAATGATTGTTTTCATAGGTTTGTTCTTATCATCTCCAAGTAATTGTACAGAGTTTTACAAAGGAGTTGCCAGTGAACAAAGCAGTTTATGAATGTAATGCATTGTGATCAGTGCTACACCTTTCTGCATTCTCACTCATCTCTCCCCTACCTACTCCTTCCTTCACTCTTCTTCATTTTGTTGGAAATACATTGGACTCTTGACTGCATTCTTCCCTATTCTCCTCTTCATTTGTCTACCCTTTTCCCCTTGAGTATCCTTGTGCTTATTTTGTTGAACTTTGACTTACTAAGGAATCAGACAACGTGAGTTCTCCCTTGAATTTCCTATATTTCAGTTAATATGCTTTACATGCACTTGCATACCACCCAATGTACTTACTTATGAGTTCATAAATCTAGCTTCCACATATAAGGGAAACATGCATCCTTTGTCTCTCTGGACTTCACATAATGTGTTTTTTTCTAGGTCTTTCCTTTCCTTTACAATTGGTACAGCATCATTCTTTCTAAAGGATGAGTAAAAATCCATTGGGCATATATGCTACAATTTCTTGATCCACTCATCCATTGAGGGGCATCTGGTCTGATTCCATGCATTGGCTATGGTGATAGCTCTGCAATGAACACAGTTGTACTGGTGACTTTACTGTGTTCTGGTTTGTAATCTTTTGGATAAATTACTTTCCAGAGTGTTTTATTTAGTTTTAAATTTTAAACTCTGTTTAAAATTCTCTTTAAGTAGTTGTGCAAAGGAGCTTCGGTTCAACCTATCAGTTTGTAAATACGATGCACTTTGACTACCTTCACCCATTTCATTGTTCCCTCCGATCTCTCCCAACCTCACCTATCCCTCAAGCCACCCGAGTGCTATTTTCACAATTATCCATTGGATATCCAATTCTTCATTTTCCCTCTCATTGCCTGGTAGAAATGGAAATTAGTACAGTTACTATGGCAAAGGGTGTGGAAGTTCTTGAAATTAAAAAATGGCAGTAAAACTACCATAGCTACCACGTATGTATTTGAAAGAAGTAAAATTAAGATGTTAAAGACATCTGAGCTGGACGTAGTGATGCAGGTCTGTCGCCATCCCACTAGAGAGGCAGAGGCATCATGATTGGGAAGACACGATCAGACCCTGTCTCTAAAAATAAGAGTGAGAGCAAGGGAGAGAGATATTATTAATGGATGAATGGGTCAAGAAAATGTGATGTATCTACAGAAAGGAATACTTTTCTTCCTAGTATGTCTTAAAGAAGGAAGACAGGCTTTTGTTACAACATGTCTATAACTTGTATTTTGAGTCCAGAATTTTTGAAGGAGAGCTGTGTATAATTGCAGTAATTTCTCCATATTTTCAGATCAGTGATTTTGGGACCTCTGTGGATACCAAAATTATGGGATACTCAAGTTCCTTATATAAAAGGTATAGTATTTATGTACAGCTTACACACGTCCTCTTGTATATCTTAAATCATCTTGATTGCTTAAAATGTTGAAAACAGCATGATGCTGTTTAAATAGTTGTTAGACTGTGTTGTTCAGGGAATACTGACAAAAAAGTCTGTACATGTTCAGTTCAGATGCAAAATTTTTTTTCATTTATTTTTTATTGTAATTAATAGAAGGGTTACATGATATTTGCCAGATAGATGGTGCATTAATTCCCATACATTGATACCCTTTCACATGTCTTGGTCCCCATTTCCCTCCCCCCTACCCCCACCCCTCATCTTGTTTTCCCCACTTCCCTATGCAATTTCAAATAACCAAATACAAATATATCTGATATATCAGGAAACAAAGTGAGATACTGTAACAATATGAGATAACCAAGGGACAGCAAAAGAGATGAGAGATAACATAGTACCTTAAGAACAACAATCATTCATTATATGGCTTATGTTTCTATATCCTAGAGATCCTTTCATTGCCCCATTTGTTAGGAAATGGAAAGACTTAGAAAAAAATCATATTAAGTGAAGTAAGCCAGACTCAAAGGAACTTAGGCTCAATGGTTTCCCTCATTTGTCATAATCAGTAGAAACCTTGGGCTCTCCTAGCAGAGATTTGCAATAGAGCAAAACCTTGAGACATAAGGCCATATAGGATGACGCTAAATGAAAGGATCTCTAGGACATGCAAAATTTTTTAAAGTATGTTTTTGTCTGCATTTGGTTGACTCTATGAACAAGAAATATTAGATGCTGCTGGGCGTGGTGGCACACGCCTGTACACCTGACTATTCAGGAGGCTGAGATCTGAGGATCAAGGTTCAAAGTCAGCCCAGGCACAAAAGGACTTGGGACTCTTATCTCCAATGAACCTCTAGAAAATGGGAAGTGGGGCTTGAGTCAAGGGTAGGGTGGTAGCCTTGAGCTGAAGAGCTCAGGGCCAGCGCCCAGGCTGAGTTCAAGGCCCATGACCCACAAAAAGAGAAAAGAAAAGAAATATTAGATGCTTTAGGCTGTGTTGTAAGCCTGCAAATTTCCTTGGTGTCTTGAAGCTGTACCACCCGAGCCACGCCTCCACCTCAGTACACTCTCCACCTGACAGCTGGGATGACAGACAAGCACGCTTCCCTCTTCAAGCGTTCTAGAGCATGAGTTATTATCTATCATTGATTTTGGAAAGTTTCTGGCCATATACTTTTAAGTATTTCTGTTTTTGTTTTCCTTCTTGTATAAAATCACATGCATTGTACACTTTTAAATGGTCACAAATTCTTGACTAGTTTGGTGGTGTTATTACAAATTTTTCTTACCATCTCCTTCCCCTCACCCATCCTTTCTTACATGAAACAAATAGCAACAGGGGGTTGGGGTGAGCACTTTTTTTTTTTTGCCAGTCCTGGGCTTGAGCTCAGGGCCTGAGCACTGTCCTTGGGATTTCTCAAGGCTAGAGCTCTACCACTTGAGCCTCAGCACCACTTCTGGCTTTTTTCTATGTATGTGGTACCGAGGAATCGAACCAGGGTATTCGTGCATGCTAGGCAAGCACTCTACCACTCGGCCAAACTCCCGGTCAGGGTGAGCACTTTTTAAAACATTTCCTCAAGGAGATTGGACTTACCTTCTAAATTTTTATACCTAGCACACACGGAGTGCTTTTTATTACTTATTCTAACTTGGTTTGCAGGACATACATTGGGTTAAAATAATAGTCTATATGCTTGTTTTGATGTTTGTCCTGAGTATATTTGAAAGAATTCTATTCACCTGAAGCTTCTACTGCAGCAAACACAGCTAGTAATCAACATGCTTTTAGTATGAGCCTTGCCTTATTCAGATTACTTCACCTGGCATAAGTTACTGGATCAACAGCACAATTTTTTTTTATTTTTTTGCAGCCCAAACTGACATTTTGGCCATCACTCACTGGAGATGCTCACTGAGATCAATTCCTTTCCTTCTGGGCATTACATTTATGTACTTCATGGAGCTACACGACTAACCGAGTTAGTTTTTTCTGTCACTGTGACAAAATGCCTGAGGAAAACAAAGGAGAGGACATTTAGTTTGATGCATGATGTCAACGGCTCCAGTCTGTGAACAACTGGCTCCATTGTTTTGGGGTTCTGAGGAGGCTGAAGAGCGTAGTGGAGAATGGATGGCAGAACTCAGCTGCTCACCTCATCTTACCAGAGAGACAGAGCAGAGAGAAGGACAAAATCACATTGGATGGTATGCCTCCTACTACCCAATCAGGTCTCACCATCCATTAGTACCACCAACTCTGCAGTCAACTCAATGACCAAATCCACCAATGGATAACTAGAGCTGCCAGGAGAGAAGTAAAGCACACCTCTGGGTGGGTCACGACGGATCTAACGCGTGACTGAGCCTCTTGACAGGTGTGTAATTGGATGGCATTATTGGGAATTGGGGAAGAGCAGGAGCTGAGGCTCAGTTGGACGGAATGGGTTAGAGTTAGTCCTGGTGAGCTGCATGTTCCTCCAGTCTCTTCCAGTGTTTCCCTTCCTCTGCTTCCTGGCCACTCTGGTGTGAGATGCTGTATTCGACACTTCCTTCCTTGCACAATCAACTGAGAAATGAGCCAAAAGAAGTTTCTTGCCTTTTTGTTGTTTTAAAAAATGTATTTTTTAGGCTGGGAGTTTGGCCTAGTGGTAGAGTGCTTGCCTAGCATGCATGAAGACCCGGGTTTGATTCTTTGGTACCACATGCACAGAAAAAAGCCGAAAGTGGTGTTGAGGCTCAAGTGGTAGAGCTCTAGCCTTGAGAAAAGTCCAAGGACAGTGCTCAGGCCCTGAGCTCAAGCCAGGACTGGCAAAAAAATGTATTTTTATTCAGTAGTTGTACAAAGGTGTTGTAATTCAACATGTCTCTGCTTATTCTTCAAGTCATTGATTATATAAGAATTCAGGGGATTTGGGGCTGGGGGTTTGGCCTAGTGGTAGAGTGCTTGCCTAGCATGCACAAAGACCAGGGTTTGATTCCTTGGTACCACATTCATAGAAAAAAGCTGGAAGTGGTGCTGTGGCTCAAGTGGTAGAGCTCTAGCCTTGAGAAATCCCAAGGACAGTGCTCAAGCCCTGAGTTTAAGCCCCAGGACTGACAAAAACTGAGGGGATAACATAAACGAACATGAGTTCTGAGTTTTCCTCCCTTATATATGTATTTTTTTGTTGTTGCTCTTTGTTCAGTGAAGGGTTTCTGCAGTTATTTTCTTTCTTTTTTTTTAAAGAATTTATTAATGTTGATTTTTACATCGTATTTTAAATGACAAGTTTAACATACAAATGTTCAAGGAGGGAATCTCTACTTACAATCACTGGGACTTAATATTTAGAACTTAATCACAATTAGGCTAAGGGTTTGTATGTCATAGAAACATATTAATTTATGAAATAAAACATTATGTGTATAGAGTCATAGGTTTTTATGTCTATATAGTTATGTTTATATTTCCATTATCATGTCCCCATAGCTTTGGGTATGCAGTTATTGAGTCCTTGATCTTGTACTCTTTGGATTTAATAGCCACATATTTAGGATACCATGTGCCTTTTGATCCTTAGGTCTTGACTTGTCTCAGTCAACATGATTCGCTCTAGATTCATCCACTTCCCTGCGAATGCCATTATTTTATCTTGTCTGTTGGCTATGTAGAATTCCATTGTGTATATATACCACATTTTCTGCATCCATTCATCTGCAGTAGGGCATCTGAATTGTTTCCATCGTCTGGCTATTGTGAATAGTGCAGAGATGAACATAGCTGAGCAGGTATCCTTATCATATCTTGGGTTATGCTGTTCAGGATAGATGCCCAGAAGTGGTATGGCGGGATCATAGGGAAGGTCTATTTTCAGTTCTTTAAGAAACCTCCACACTGCTTTCCAGAGTGCCTGAACTAGTTTACATTCCCACGAGCATTGTAGTAGGGTTCCTTTTTCTCCACAACCCCACCAGCAACTGCCATTGTTGGAGTTCAAAATCTTGGCCATTCTTGTTGGGGTAAGGTGGTATCTTAGGGTTGTTTTTATTTGCATTTCCTTTATGACCATAGATGATGAACATTTTCTCATATGCTTTTCTGCTATTTTAATCTCTTCTTCTGATAGGTCTCTCTTTAGTTCCCTTGCCCATTTAGTGAATGGTTTATTGGGTTTTGGGGGGATTAGTTTCTTGAGTTCCCTGTAGATACTGGATATTAAGCATTTGTCAGATGTATTATTGGTGAATATCTTTTCCCAGTTGGTTGGCTGTCTCTCTACTTTTGCGACTATGTTTTTATCTGTACAGAAGCTTTTTATTTTTAGGTAGTCCCATTTATCGAGTCTCTCTCCAATCTGTTGTGACCCTGGGATTCTGTTCAGGAATCTTTTGCCTGTGCCTATGAGTTCCAGTGTCTCTCCTACTTTATCATGTAGCAGTTTCACGGTTTCCGGTCTGACGTTGAGGTCTTTGATCCACTTTGAGTTAATGCTTGTGCATGGCGAAAGGCTAGGGTCAATTTTTAGTTTTCTGCATGTGGCTGCCCAGTTTTGCCAGCACCAATAATTGAATAGACTGCGTTTGTTCCACTGTATATCTTTGGCTCCTTTGTCAAATACAAGTTGACTATAGGTATGTGGTTCTATTTCTATTTTCTTGTTTTGTTCCCAAGGAAAAGGCCCATTTTTTATGACAGTTTTTTTTTAAATTTTCTTGTGTTGACTCTATATGACTTTGATTAGTTAGACATGGAAAAACATTTCAATGATAGAAAGCTAAACACACACTCAATTCATTCCACCAGGAAATATCTAGTCCAGGACTTCCTGGCTTGTTAGTTAAGTATAACTCATCACATGGAATGTGCCTTCATTACAATTGTCATGAACATAAAGTGGTATCTAAGTATTCAAGTAGTATCTAAGTCTGTTCTTACAATTGGCAGGCAGACCTGGCCTATGCCTTCTGCCCATCTCCTCACCTGGGGAATCCTGGGAGATGTTGCCATTTCCTCTGTGCCCATCACTCTCCCTGTTTCTCTAGTAAAAGAGCTTTGAGGTGGGTACGGGGTCCACCCTGGACTCCCTTACAGTAGAATTGTTGGGATGAGGGATTTGGAAAAAAAATCAATGGACATGATTATTTTAACCACGTGGAGTTTCAATAGATGCAAAAACTTAAGGAAATCAAGTTATTGCTCCTCCTTCCTTTGCTGGCATTTCTTCTTCTTCCCACTTTCGAGTTTTTCAAGATATAGGTTTCAGCTGAGAGACAGAAGCAGGAGCATAGGATCTGGCTCCACTCATTTAGCATGTGTGTTCAAAACAAGGTGGAATAAACATGCTACAGAGATGGAGGAACAACTAAGTTCATCAAATGTTAGAAAGATATACAACTGCCAATAGTTCTTTAAATATAGCAGTAGTATGGTATCGAAATAATGATTTTAATGGTTCTAAGTATAGTGGGAAAACATAGTATTATATACTCAATATCTGTTTTTACCAATGGGGCTATAACTGATATTTATGTTTCATCTTAGTTCAACATCAGTGCATCTTGGAAAAATTTAATAATTCCACAGTAATGCCTAGTCAATGGGTATTTTAAATAATTCTGCAGATAAGTATGGAGCCTTTCTTAATGAACTTTGGTGACATGCCATTATTATGTTACTGCAGAGGAGATTAAAAAACAGAACCAAATTTCTGTTCAGCCACAATTAAGGGTGAGGTTACAGCCTGGTTCATTAATCTTACAGATAAGAAATAAACTTGTTTTTCCTAAAGTGTTATGAGATTGACACCCGGGCTACAGTGGCAGTTTGTTTATTTGCATGTAAACTGTCTGGGCTTGTGGGTACTGTACTTGATTTGTCACCTCAAGATAAGATAATTTGGGATCCTTCACATTTCCAGATTATGTCGTCCATCAGGAGTTGGGCCAGCTGACAAATGTGATGTGTCTGTCTTGTGGTTCCAGAGGGTGGGTACTGTGAAGGGGTTGATGGTTTGAGAGGCAGGTCGGCTTATTAACAGACACAGTTGATTCCAGAGGTTAATGCTTCTGCACAAGAGGCAGATCGCTCAGCGCATGCTCTGCATCCTGGAAGCAGACGTAGCGGCCGAGAGCTTAGCTGGGGACTTGGTTCCTCTGAGATTCTGTACCTCATGCGAAGTGTCATGGGTACGCCATGCTTTTGGGTTTATGCAGTTGGACTCTTTAGAGTCCACTGCATTGTGTGAGCCAATTGCATTTTAATTTTTTTTATCTTATTATCAGGATGATGTGCAGAGGGGTTACAGTTACATTTGTTAGGTAGTGGGTGCATTATTTCTTGCACATTGATACCCCTTCTCATATTTTTGTCCCCATTTTCCTCCCTAGATGTAGTACCGAGTAATATATTTTATTTTTTCATGTATTTTTATTGCAATTAATAGAAGGGTTACATTATATTCACCAGATAGAAGGTGCATTACTTCCCACACATTGATACCCTTTCTCATGTCTTGGTCCCCATTTCCCTCCCCCCACCCCCACCCCTCATCTTGTTTTCCCCCCTTCCCTATCCTATTTCAAATAACCAAATAAGCAGATATACAATATATCAGATAACAAGGTGAACTACTGTAACAATATGAGATAACCAAGGGACAGCAAAAGAGATGAGAGATAACATAGTACATTAAGGACAACAACCACTCTTTCTATGGCTTTTGTTTCTATATCCTGGAGGTTCTTTCATTTAGCGTCATTCTATATGGCCTTATGTATCTAGGTTCTGTTCTATTGTAAATCTCTGCTAGGAGAGCCCAAGGTTTCTACTGATTATGACAAATGAGGGAAACCATTGAGCCTATGTTCCTTTGAGTCTGGCTTACTTCACTTAATATGATTTTTTTCTAACTCTTTCCATTTCCTTACAAATGGGACGATGTCGTTTTTTTCTGACAGCAGCATAGAATTCCATTGTGTACAAATACCACATCTTGTTGACCCACTCATCAACTGAGGGGCATCTGGGTTGGTTCCATATCTTTGCTCTTTGAACCTGGGTCTTTGTGCATGCTAGGCAAGCACTCTACCACTAGCCAAACTCTCAGCACCACCAATTGTATTTTTAAAATGCAAAATAAAAGTTTGGGGCTGCCACAGAAGGACACAGCCTGTCCCATCATCATAATAACATGTTGATGATCTTATATTAATCTATGGAACTTTTAGGTCAGGTAATTGTGAGGAATAAATAATATCATTCACTGAGTGATTAGCATAGGTGAGATATTGTTCAAAATGTTCTCACATAGTCACGTGTATTATTCTAGCATCAAGATGGGGTAGGTGCTGTTGTTTGGAGACAGTTGGTAGCTTGCCTTAAGCAGTAAGAGTTGTTACTTGAGAAAATCTAAAGGAATATCTGGCCAACCCAAATTAAGGGCAGCCACAGGGTAGCAGGAAGGAATTGCCACCATTCTTGAATTCTGGTGATGTTTGTCTCTCCCAGGCTGGGAAATCTTGAGGTCGTCTTGAATTTATTTGTCTCATGAAACTCTACAGGTTGTCATTAATTATGATCATAAGCATCTCCCTTAATAACACACGTGAGAGAGTTTCTTGTTTCACATTAGTTCATAGCACACAGCTCTGATTCAAGGTATTTATGTCACTGGCAGAAAATCCTTAATCTCTTTCAATATATGGCTCCATCCAGTGGATTTCTGTAGCTCTAGGTTTTTCCAATAGTTACCACACAAATCGGAGAAGCTTGAGACAGAGACAGTAATTGCATTTCTGTTCCCATCTGTTTCTTCTGTTCCTTTTCTTGTGCCTTCCTCTCTTTCTTTTTCCTCTACCTTTTCTTTCTGCTAAAGTGCCATGCACCTTCAAACTTTCACAGATTTTCTTCCTTACTTGGAAGAGCTTTCCCCTCCCCACCCCAAGTAAAAATGGCTTCTGGTTTGACTATAGTCCAAGAAAGATTCCCACCTTCCCAGAAGTCATTGAATCTATGTTATGTGCTGTGCTACCTCTTTGTCTTTCTCCTTCCCAATGGCATTGTCAGGCACTTGGATGTGTGGTCATTTAGATATTTTATTTTTATATTGAGTGAATGACTCTAGAATAGAACTCAGCTACTTCAGCTTCTCAGTTTCAAGATTTCCACTTGTCCGCATACTTTAACATCCCTGAAATTGGAGTGTGTCTTACAATCAATAATAGATAAAATTTAAACAAGGGCATTTTTTTTACAAATTTCTTAGAGATAAAATGGTGGCATGCCATATAATCAGTGCTAATAAGGTTTAAAGGTGCATAAATACATAAATATTTGAAGACCCCAAAAGGGGGAAATCTTTCTTCCAACCAGTATTTGTTAAATATCTGTTAGCTACACGGCTTTTGTCAGATGGTGGGGCTAAAACAGGAAAGAGCCCTGCTCAAGAAGTTCTTAAGCTGGATAGGAGCAAGAAGTTCTTCAGCTGGATAGGCTGAAGCAGTAAGGACTGAGATGCATAAATATATACAAAAGAAAGGTTATTTTTAAATTGTATTTTATTGTCAGGGTAACAAATAGAGTGGGTACACTACTTTTTGAACATTGATTCCCTTCTCATGTACAAAAAAAGTTTTAAGTCATCTATCCATGTAAATTATTTCTCGAGTTCTAGAATATTAAAACTGCCTTTAGAACTGTAGCGAGGACTTGTCAGTCTTCAAAGCTGCTGGTATTCTGCCTCGATGCAACGTTTTCCTGACAGGAATGTGCAGAAGGAAATGTGTCTCAGGAGCTTTCACTCTTAGGTTTTCTCTCAGTCTAATGAGAGGCCCTTTATCTTAATTAGGTTTAAATATATCTTCTTTCGACCCTAATCAACCTCTAGCATAGAGCTATAAATTTCTTAGATTTTTTTTCTCTGCTATCTTTTGATTGACTTTTCTTGGTAAAATCCTTTCAGCTAGAAATTTCCTTTTAGAAAATGAAGAGGCAGAAGGAGGAGGAGAGGGAAACAAACATTCATAGAAGTTAGTCATCTTTCTGGTGCCTTCAATCTCCAAACTCTGACTGTGGTCCAGGGGCCAGCAGAATTACTGTCACTCAGATACTTTCTAGAACCATCCCAGAGTGATGGAAGCAGAATCTACATTTTCACTAGGATCTCAGAAGAATCTGAATCTACATTAAAGGTTGACAATGACAACCCTGCACCATGATCCTGTTTACTTTTAATAGCTAGACAGTGAGTTAAATTTTAGTATTCTTAATTTCTAGCTATGAGAAAAAATACATACGGTGTGTGGGTTTTACTTATTTTTTTGACTTTAGGTAGTATAAAAGTGATATTCATTCAGCAGAGATCATGCTTTGGAATTTTCTCTTTTTCTGGTCCAGCCATATGTTGGACAATACTATCATTGTCTCCTCCTCATCCCTTTCTCCTTTCCCTCTCCTCTTTCCCCCACCTCTCTCTGTGTCACTGTCGCTTCCAGTAAGCTATAGGACCATGAAAGCAAATAATTCACCCTATACAGTATGGCCAGTATACCATGCTGGTAAGCTGTGATATTTGGTGAATGAGGTGTACCAAGTGCATTTTTGACTTAGGATATTTTCAATTTTTGCTAGATTTACCGATATATAGCCTCAGTGTAAGTCAGAGGAGCATTGGAACAGTACTATAGAAAGGTTAAGTTACTTGTTTGACATCATGTAGTTGAAAAGTACAGGGAGGCATTGCCAAGTTCATTTCTCCTAGTGTAAATGATCATTTTTCATTTTCATTTTTCTAAAATGTCAATGAATGTCAAGTGAAATATTATCTCTATGTTTTTATTTGCACAGCTCTTAAACATTACATAGAGCATATTATATCATACAATAAAATTAAACATGCACAATGATGTGCTCAAAACATATTCCATGTACTCAGATATCCAGAAATGTGAGGACTTTGGGACAGAATGACTGGATTAAAGAAGGTCGAGTTAATGGGACAAAATCTAAATGACAGAGCCTCATTTTACAGACAAAGATGAAGTCTACAGAAGACATTGAGTATGAAGCCAGGTCTAAATAAACATAGGTATCCTGATTTAAGTGTTTATTTTTAGTATATTGACTCATGTTCCTTAAATATGAACCATTTGGGGTCATTCTTGCTGTATCTATACAATACGGGTGCTATTATTTACTGAATACTTTTTTCTTTAAACTTAGAATTGGTAAGTACTCACATATGAGAAATAATTGATTAGATGTACTTTGTCACACATGTTTTTGAAATGGGTGATCACAATAGATATATCACTCTCTGAAGTTTGGCTCCTCCAGTCAGCATTCCTGGATGAGTTTCATGTGGGGAAACGTGCCTTGGTGCCATGTTGCCGGTTGTCTTGAAGTTTATATCTGGAAATAAATTTAAGCTGACAGAAAAATTATGAGAAGAGTACAATGAATTTGTCTGTATTCTTTATGACCTATGACTATATTTTCTTTAATATGCTTTCTCTTACAATTAGAAAATTGAGACTTAGTGCAATGTAATTTTCTTGTCGATAGCCCTTATTCACATTTTGCTAGCTGTCCTCAAAATGCCCTTAATATATATTTGAAAAATTCTGGTCAAAATCCAAGCTGGTACTACAAATGACAATTGCCCTTTGTATTTCTTGAGATCCTTTAGCATGACAGCTTCCTTAATGTTCTCCTCCCCTTTGCCTTTTAGGACATAAGAATTTAGAAAGATTATAAACGAATTTGTTAGAACACACTTCAATTTTGATTTGTGTGATGCTTCCTTATGGCTAGATTTAGGATATGCTCTTTCTCTTCCTTTCTTTCTTTCTTTCTTTCTTTCTTTCTTTCTTTCTTTCTCTCTCTCTCTCTTTCTTTCCCTCTTTCCTTCTTTCTTTCTTTCTTTCTTTCTTTCTTTCTTTCTTTCTTCCTTTCTTCCTTCCTTCCTTCCTTCCTTCCTTCCTTCCTTCCTTCCTTCTTTCCTTCCTTCCTTCCTTCCTTCCTTCCTTCCTTCCTTCCTTCCTTCCTTTCCTTCCTTCCTTCTTCCTTCCTTCCTTCCTTCCTTCCTTCCTTCCTTCCTTCCTTTCCTTCCTTCTTCCTTCCTTCCTTCCTTCCTTCCTTCCTTCCTTCCTTCCTTCCTTCCTTCCTTTCCTTCCTTCCTTTCTTTCCTTCTTTCTTTCTTTCTCTCTGGAGAATCATAGAACTGGTTTTGGATCTTTCCCAGTGCAGCATTTTACTTTTGGCCATGGTTTCCTATAGAAAGGAAGCAGAGAATGTCTAATTCCAGAGCTGGGCAGTGAAAGAACAAGGTCAGTATGACGTATCACTTTGCCCCAAGACTCAGAAAATGCTGACATGGTTAGGGGAGCCACAAAGAGACCATTTGCGGCCAACATGGGACAATATATACATGAAAAAGAAGTAATAATTGTGGATAATCACCCACTGAGTAAAATAAACAGCCATACTCAACCATGACAAGCTTTCCTGATGGTCTCCCAACCAGGGGCTAGAAAAAGGTTGATCCCAAATAATGAGAAGAAAACAAAGAAATAAGAAAATAAAAACTCAAAGATGCTGGAGATAGGCAATCACCATTTTGTAATTGTGGCAGTTCTTAAATTGGTTTGGGAAGGCTCGTGATGGATACCAAAACTAGGATGGAGGAAAGAACAGAGCATATGAAAGTATCTCCCCCCCCACCCCTGCATAGTCTGTTGTAACCAAATGTATTTCCACTAACTAGAAACAAAAGTTGAATGCTGAAACACCAAGATTCCAGGTGTGCCAGGCCAGGTGCATCAAGCTGGAAGTTCTTGGAGAAGACCCCCTTTTGCTTCTAATCTCCGGATTTCCCAAATTCCACCCTTGTTGTCCTCTACCTCTGTCTCCAGTGGAGCGGGGTTGGCACTGATGAGCATCGCAATCGCCCATTTGGTTTCCTTCTGGCTCAGATCATCTCAGACCAGTGTGAAGCTAACTGCTGTCATATTAATGGGACACGACTTAGATAGGTATAGTAGCTATGGCAAGATAAAACGCTACAGTGTCTGGCCTATCCTGTTTTTTTCCCCAAGGGTGACCGACGGGCCTGTGGTCAAACTGGAACACACCGTGTGAACTTCTCTGCTGGGGCTTGGTGGCTATGGTTTCCTTTCCTTCTGTAAGTGAGACTTGATGTGAATCAAGAGCTGCTTATTCTTGGCTTCCTGGGGAGATCGGCTCCAGTTCTTCCCTGTTACGTTACCATAGCTTATGAACCTTTTGTCAGCACAAATGCCACACTGTTAATATTGCATGTTTCTCTTTTCCCCGGGGCTGGACGTTCCTGAGGGCAGGGAGTTCCATCTCTGTTGCTGATATGCATTTGACAGGAAGTGCCCAAGAAACAACTGCACATGCTAAAACCATGCCCCAGTCTGTCCTAGGGAAGTCTTCACCCCTTCAGCCTTGGGAGCTGTCCTTTATATGCACTGCGTGTTCTTTCTTTCCTCTTCCCTTTGACCCACCAGAACATGTAGCAGTGGCAGCGCTGGATCTCCAAGGCAGATCCTTCTGATCTGATGCGGCACCATTCCCTTTGCCTTGCAGCACACATTGTGTTTGGGAGTTCTTCTGGCGGTGGTTCCTATCAAATCACCAGCTGTTTTCCTTTTGTTTCTTATTTTTCTATCCCTAAAACTAGTTTCTAACTGGCGGCAGCACCAGGGCAAGAAAACCCCACCGTTGAACAGCCTGCTTACTCAGCTGAAAGCAGCAACTGTTCCAATAAGCAATTCGGTGTTCAGCACCTAAGATTGACTCCCTCCTTCCAGAAAGACTGCAAGCTCAACAGAACGCAGAAGAGCATGACAAGTTCCCTGGTCTGTTTCTCTGATGGCACGGAGGAAAAGGCAGTAGTCACCGAGGATACACACGAGCCTTTTCAACAAGTAGAATGACCTGGATGGTTCGAACTGAATTTCTTCAGATGAGGTCTAGGGAGTTGAGAACGGTTTGCACATCAAGGGCCATGAAGGAAATACTGTCTGAGATAACATGTGGTTTTGTGGTCACTCCATCATCTTTCCTAAGTTGTGTGCTTGTCAAGGGCAGATGTTTCCTCTTCCACGGTCATGATGTGTGATGGCTGCCCATTTCCCTGGTGTAAATATTTCCATCATGGCTGATTGCAAGCTAGCATGGTGATTAGCACCAAGTAAGAGGAGAGGGGTAGAGTGGAGATGAGATACACACACACACACACACACACACACACACACACACACATAGAGAGAGATCCAACACAAGATAGACTTTCATAAATTGCTAGAAGCTGATGTAGCCCCTCAGTCAGTCTGGATTCCATTAATAGAGCTGCTCAGGTAGGGCTTGGGTTTCTCTTGGGAGATCCTGGTGGGTGGCTAGAGACAAAAGAGCCAGGCCAAGACAGTGGATATGGTAGCAAAACCAGGCATGTGAACTAGG
This sequence comes from Megascapheus bottae, assembly GCF_031878675.1. Taxonomy (NCBI): domain Eukaryota; kingdom Metazoa; phylum Chordata; class Mammalia; order Rodentia; family Geomyidae; genus Megascapheus; species Megascapheus bottae. The sequence goes on from NC_143521.1 coordinate 52,200,406, forward strand.
GCATTCATAGGAAGACATCACACGCGAGAGTGTGAAGCCCAGAGGTTTATCACTAGAGGCTGCCATGGTTGACCTCCTGGGTAAATTGGCTATGAGTCTGACACTCCATGCTTCAGTTGCTTTCGCAACAAGGAAGAGATCTGCAGGTACAACCGAGTTTGGTTGTACAACACGCAATTCACTTTGTCGACCACAACCACGTGAACCTGGCCACAAAGTGAGCCACAACTTATTACTTCCTTTATTTATTTTAGATTCTTAGGGCATATGAAAATTATGCTACTATACTGTAATCTATTAAATTATTCTACTCTATTGTACCCTGTTAAATGTGAGATAGCATTTTTTTTTCTAAAAAATGTACCTACCTTCGTGAAGAAGACTAGCCATTACCCGAGCTGTTGGAAAGATGGTGCCTGTGGATTTTCTCATGGTGGGGTTGCCACAAGCCTTCAATTTGTACCAAACACACAATGTCTCTGAAACACAAGAAAGGAAAGCACAATAAAGTGAAGCTTGCCTGTTTGGCAATAGTTCCTATCTTAAAGGGTTTTTGAAATGATGGGTTATTGTAACGTATGAAAAGGGCTTCGCAGGCATGGTGTTTTGCACAGGACACGTGTTTAATGTAGAGTAGTGATTAGAACAAGCTAGAAGGCAGACGAGTGCCTATAGCTTCCTAGGAAATAATCGTGGAGCTACCAAGTACTGGCCGCTTAGTTCTGGGGGGCTGGTCCGATGGCCAGAAGTGGGGTGGCAGTGTATCTGTTTTGTATGACTTGTTGCTGTTGCTTTGGGGACAAGGGTTCCCTAGGTAGCTCAGGCTGTCCTGGAACCCACTCTGGATCCCAGGTAACTCTGCTGCTTCCACCTCACAAGGGCCGGGATTCTAGGCATGGACTACCATGCCTGGTTTGATGAACTAAGCAAATAAAAACATATTTTGATCGTTCGTATCTTTTTCTCCTTGGCTATCATGCAAACTGTTAAAAATATCATTCTCTTTTTCTTTTCAAAAAGATCTTTAAAAATGGATTTGAGGTGGTTCAGGAATAACCCCAAAGTGTATTTTCCTATTGGAGAGAATGGAAACTGCATAGAGAGGAGGAGAAGAGGTGAGGATGTTACCATATTAGAGTGAGGAGTGTAAACCTGAGGTTCTTGTCCATGGAGGATGTGTGTGTCCATGTGTGTCCGTGTGTGCGTGTGTACAGGTGTGCGTGTGTACATGTTTTTTGCATGCACATATATGTGAACACACATCTGCACACACATGTGTATATATGTATGAAAACATGCACACAGTGTGTATGTGGGAATGCATATATAAACATATATGTGTGCATGTATGTGTATGTTCTTTATATGTGTGCATGCATGTTTGTATATATGCATGCATGCACATGAGTGCCTATGATTATGTCTCATGATTAATGCTGGTTCTTCACATGAGAGCATCTCTTGCTGTGCCTTTGTCACCATGTGCAATCGGATTCCAAGGTTAGTTCTCAGGCTCTATTTTGCTCAGGTCTATTTGCTAGCTCTTTTCTGCCTCAGGGCCTTTGCACATCCACATCTTTCCCTTAGCTTACTCATCGGCTCTTCAGAGATAATTACTCCTTCACTACTCTTTGCTTCCTTCAATCTCCCCAGGTGGCAGTTTCAAAAGTAGATTTCCTCTCTGCCTCCCGCTCTGCTTCTTTTTTGCTTCTATAGCTGGCATTTGAACAAGTTATATTTGGCAAGATCAGATCAGGAAGTAACTATGTTTCAATCAACACAGCTTCAAACCTACTTGGGCGGGATCTGCCAAGAATGAGCGTATCACACCGATTCTGTGATAAATTTTGAGTATTGAAATCAACTTGTGTTTAGATATTTAATAGTTCAGTCCAAGTTTACACCTAACCTTCAGTTTCTCATCCACGTTATGTGTTTTCTCTCCCTCTGGGGTCCATCTTGATTTCCGACACTTTTGAAGAAGGGTCTTCAGGACACATCATCTACTTGGTCACTTTGTTCACCTGCTTCCTCCTCTGACCCCCCCTCCCCTCCTCTTCCCCCTGCCAGCCAAGCTGTGATCTTTATTGAAAAGGAGAGAAGAGCAAGAGGTATGTGGACAAGGGAGCTGTGTGATTTGCAATTCTCTCTTATTATGGACCAATCAGATAAAGCCAGCAAAGCACCGGGGCAGGGACATGGCAGGTGTTTGGTGAGGAATTATTGGGTCAAAGAAGGATTGTCAAACTGGATAGCCACAGAGGGGGAACCTGGAGGTGGTCTTTGGTGAGCAACATGACAACCTGGTCCCATTGGATTGTATAGCCCAGATCTAACCAGGGCCAGTTGTTTATTAGGGAAATATTAATACAGGATGCTATGGTTTGTCCAACCAAGGGGGCAGGAGAGGCTGAGGAGAGCTGTGTAGCTTGAAGCAGTCAGCTCGTCATGGGCAAATGCTGAGAGGTGGAACTTGGAAAGCACCATTTGGCTTGTAAGCTTGACGTCAGACTCACCCACACTTCCCCCAGCCATCTGTCTATCTCGCTATCTCCGCTTCTCCCAGGCACACAGCGCATGCAAAAATCTGTGGGAAATGCCTCAGCTCCCCCCAGCACCAAACAGAGAGGCTAAAGGAGAAGTCGGTGGCATTTTTGAATCTCATTTAGTCTGTTCCCTTTTCTGGCGTGGATGTTTCATCTCCTGGGGCTACAGATCAGTGCTTGTATTCCCCCACCCCTTTCTCTTCCAGATCATTTTTACTCTCTTTCATCCTCTGTCAGTGCTTCATGCTTCAACTGGGTTTTAAGCTTCTGTTTATTGACTAGGGAGAAGAGTAGGTTTAGGCTTGTGCAAATGCACAAAGGAAAAATGAGATTTGTGAATGCATGGCAATCATCACTGTATTCTAGGAAGTGTTCACCTGTGAACCTTTCCTGTCCTGGGCTGGAAAGTGGCTAATGTTCATTATTGCTTAAGCATTAGCCATTTGAAGAGGAATCAAATAAAACCATAGAATCACAGAATTCCAGCCTTAGGTGCAAACTTGCAAATTCTCAGAATACCCTTTCACAAATGCATGCAGCCTTTTTAGTTGACCCATGACAGCTGGACATATGAGTGAGGGAAGACATGCTGTTTTAGGGCGCTGCGTTAAAGGCATGATGGAATCTTGTATAGATAAGCATGTGTGGATTACCAGCATTGGTGCACTAGGTTTAGTGGGCAAGCTCTCAGTCCTTCCTTCCCCTCCCTATCCAACCCCTAAGAGATGAAGTTCTTAGAGCCTGGACCCTCTTTCTGCAGCCTAAGAAGGTGACAGCCCAGCAATCAGTAAACGAGGATTTGAGAGTCCGGGAATCTAGAGTAGGACGTAGATGAACACGGCAGTTCCCTGGGACAGACAGTGGAAGACATCTTTCTAGCAATTTGATGTCTGACTTTTTTTTTTTTTTTTAGCTTGAAGCTGTTTTCTGCTGGCCCCAGACTACAGCAGAAACCTGGGGGCACCTCTCCAGACGATGGCAGGGATATCTGTAAGTGAGTATCATCAGAGGACGGTGTCGTTGGTGGGAATGGACATGGAGGGCAGGGAGGAAAGCTCCAGGGCCTGTGGGCCCCCCAGACACAGCAGTATCACAGTCCCAGATCTGCCCTGACTCAGAGGTGCCTTGACTCCTGTGCTCACAGGAGCAGAGTAGATACGAACATGCTTTAGAGTTCACCACATCTCATCTTAGATGAAATTCAGATAATGGATCCTGATAGACCATAGGACTGGAAGTGTTACTGTGGAAGATGCAAACAAAGGACCCCCCCCCCCGGTGCCACGGGATGAAAGCCACAGAAAACCCCTGTGCCAGAGGTACACCATAGATCATCCTTGTAATCAGGGTTCCTTCAGTCTTGGAACCAGTCAGGTAGGAACACGTAGGGTGTCAATACCCCAGCCCACACGTGTGTTTCCAGAGGACTTTTGGATGCAGCTTTCCCCTGGTATCTGGCACAGCTATCACGTGTCACGTGTCTGATAGATTTCCTTCACTTGCTCAGCTGTGACTGACTTTGCGTGGCGCAATGCTCTGAAGGAATCCCAAGCCTTTTCCTGTAGCCTGCCCTTCCTTAGGCCTGGGAGTGAGGAAGGTGATGGATTGTCCAGTCCCACAGTCTCATTTTACAGAAGCCCCTGGGCTTCAACTTGGGTAAGGACACGTAGCTGATAAAGGGATTGAATTTAGTTTATAACAGTTTCTTACCCCCCCCATCACAAAGTACATTTTTTTTCATATAAAAATATGCATGCAGGCCTAGGAATTTGGCCTAGTGGTCGAGTGCTTGCCTGGCATGCACCAAGTCCTGGGTTCAATTCCTCCGTACCACATACATAGAAAAAAAGCTGGAAGTGGTGGGGTGGCTCCAGTGGTAGAACTCTAGCCTTGAGAAAACCCAAGGACAGTGCTCAGGCCCTGAGCTCCAGACCAGAACTGGCAAAAAAATAATATACATGCATTCTTTTTTTCATATATTTTTTATTGTAATTAAAATTATGCATGCATTCTTACACTAACTAATATGTGCATTCCTCTAGAGAGGAACTCCAGGCCACAAACGTGGACAAGCCCCTCCCACCAGTGCCCAGCGCCCCACGACAGAGAAGACGCTCTTCAAAAGCTTCCATACATCCTCCATGATTATCTGGGACCTTGCTCCCTGTTTAAACTCTGTGCCGGAGGCTTCTTGGAGAGCATCTGATCCTCTGCATCTACAGGCAGCAGGAATAACTTAAAATTCTGTGTCCGAGCACCCGTCACTCTCCAGGTCTGCGGGGATGGGCTAGGTCACTCAGATGACAGTTTCTGTTGCGATCTAGAACAGCAAACCATTGCATACCTGAGTGCGGATGCCAGGCAGGTTAACAAGGCAAGAAGTCCCATGACAGGGAAACCCGAGGACAGGGGGCTCCCTCACTGGAGCAGCTTTACCCTCAGTCCTGAGGGCCTGTGGGGCTACACTTGGGAATGAAGACTCTCAGTAAGAACCTTTTTCTCCTTCGAGGTGACATTTCACAATGTTTGGAAACATTTTTTGGCTGCCATCTGCCATTTGGCTGGCATCTCGTGAGATGGGACTTGAACTCTGGGCCTGGGGGCTGTCCCTGAGCTCTTCAGCCCAAGACTAGCACTCTACTACTTGAGCCACAGTGCCACTTCCACTTTTCTGGTGGTTAATTGGAGATAAGAGTCTCATGGATTTTTATGCCCAGCTGGATTTGAACCATAATCCTCAAATCTCAGCCTCCTGAGTAGCTAGGATTACAGGCATGAACCACCAGCACCTGGCACCATTGTACTCTTTAAAAATATATATAATCATCCCGCCACTTTAATAAAATATTCAAGATAAGGGAGATTTTTTATTGTGATGTATAGCGGGGTTACTGTTACATTCGCCAGATAGTAAGTGCATTACCTCTCACACATTGATACCCCTTCTCATGTTTTTGTCCCCATTTCCCTTCCCACCCCCACCATTGTACTTTTATGCCTTTATATTTGTTTAGTTATTTAATCCTTAAACATTGCTCTTTTCATCTTCTTATAGACGAGGAAGCATTGGCACAAAAAGCTAAACAACTCGTTCCATTCATTCGATCACTACTGAGGTATTGGGGAGGTTTCTCCTGTACACGGCATTTTTAGGGGTGTCTCGGTTGACAATATCTTGTTCTTTCAGAACACACGCCTTTATTTTATTCAGCTAATGTAACAAGCAGCACTAGCCCATCCTCTCTTAGCCATATTTTCATCCAGGATTCTTCAGTCGTAAGCAACAGAACAGACTCTCCTTGACTTGAGAACCAAGGACATTTGCTTAAAACACACTGGAAGATTCATGACAAGTGTTTTAGAAGCAGGCTCAGAAATCAAGGCAGTTCCAGAAGGGTATGCAGAGAGGGGCAAGAAAGATACAACCTGGAAATCACACTGGAATGCTGGAGCTGCCATCATTTTCATTTATTATTTCTTCTTGTCAGCTTTGTACGATTCAATTTCTAGCGTTTTGTTCACTTAAGTCTGACACCTTCTTCAAGATGAGAGAACCCCCGACATTTCTGTGACATGCCCACAATGTAAATCTATCTGAAAGAAAGCATGGTCACAATCACCAAAGAAGGTAAAACAGATGCTTGTCGGCCACTGAGAGCATGTGCTTGCTTCTGCTATGTCCTTTCCAAAATGTCCAAGAAGTTCTCATTGCTAATTTTTTTCCGAAAGAAATTTAACAAGGGAGGAATGCGTATGGGGACAAGGTGATTGGGTTCATTTAAGTGTGTGTGTGTGTGTGTGTGTGTGTGTGTGTGTGTACATGTGTGCACACACTGGTTCTGGGGCTTGAACTCATGACCTGGGAGTTGTCTTTGAGCTTTTTGCTTAGGACTAGCACTCCACCACTTGACGTGCAGCTCTGTGTCTGGCTTTTTAGTGCTTAGTTTGAAATAAGAGTATCATAAACTTTCCTGTGTTGCCTGGCTTTGAACCATGATCCTCACCTCTCATAGTGAGAACTCCAGGGATGAGCAACTGGCATCTTGCTTTAAGTAACTATTTTTTTTAAGTTGTGGGAAGAAGGTTGATTGCTTTTTGCCTCTTCTATTTTTCCCAGAGTGTGGATTACTCCTTTTTTTGATAAACAAAAAGACAAACGACTTTGTCTTTCAAGATGAGTGGAGTGAGAGAAGAAAGTCCATTTTGATCGTTTAAAAACATGATGCTTGCTGTTCTACATTCATAACAGAAAACACGTGCTCTCTTGAAATGTCTTACGCCTTTATCAAACTCTGCACAGGAACAGAAAGACAAATGTCCTTCCGTCCAGCAGCCCCAGTCTAGAAAGGACTTGTGTGTGGGGAGGGCAGAAGGAAGCAATTTTCTTCCATTTTCTGCCCGAGTGGGTTTTTCCACTTTGAAGTTTGTTTCACCAGTAAGGTGTTTCATTATTTTTTCCACATAAAAACTTGTGTATTATGACAGCCCATTGAAGGTTTCTTTGCTTGTATGTGTCACCACATCTTTATGCAGGGAAGGAGACCTGGGAGGAGAATGAGAATGATGGGGAAAGGAAGGCCTCTTACAGACTGTGGGGAAAAAGGAAAAAGAAAGTTGTTTTGCCCTGAAGGGACCACAGAAGACACCCCCATCCGTGGGTCGCTTCACCTCTGTGCTGGTTGGAGAACCATCATCTAATTTCAAGCCTAAGGCTGGGTCATCAGCTCCACGGCTTCCGCCGACCCTTCCCCTAGCTACATGGTACCATTTTCATGATCAAATCTCTTTGCTCCTTTGGACTAGCTAAGAGAGAAGTTATGAGACCTCTCCATCATTCGCCTCTCTCTAAGGTCCTTCCTTTTTTGATACTTTCCCATTTTTGGTCTCCCCCCCCCCCGCCCCCTCTCTCTCTTCATCTCGATGAGTCTCTTCTTCTCTATAACTTTTGCATCTCTGGGGATTTCTCTCTGTGCCTCTGGGCTTTTCTAGTTAGTTTTCAAAACCCATTCTGGGATTCTATTTTAGTGCATCCATCTATCCTGCTGACCGCAGTGGAAGGAGGTTTAATCAGCCTGGGCCCCTGGAAGGCTGTGGCTTGGTTCTGCCCGTGTTGTTCAGTTGTGGAGCTGATTTCACCATTTCCCAGTAGGCTCCAGGAGTGCTTCCTGTTCAGAGCTTGGATGGGGCTTTCTCTGCGTCTGCCAGTAAGCTCAGCTTCTAAAACCCAGTTTGGAATAGATAGAACACTCAAAAAAAAATAAAAGAGTTTGTTCTATCTTGGTATTTCTTGTTCCAATAGCAAATTTCTCTTATGCTTTATTTCAGAAGGAGACCCAAATTGTTAAATGGCTGGGGAAGACTCCTGTGTGAGGGAAAGCTTTCTCCCTTGAGTCTTCTTGCTATTCCCTGCACATTCTTCTGGCAGTTCTCACCCTCCTGAAGTGTCCATATCACATCCATCTCCATACTGCATGCTCTACCCAGAGTGCTCCTGGAGGCAGGGTCCCTTGTCATCCAGACTCTAGTGACAGGGGAAAGTAAGCAAAACACCCATCATGAGACTTTGGGCAAAGTAGAGTTAGCAGTTATTTGCACAGAGAATGATTCATGAATCAGGCCACTCTTGAAACCCAAAGAGGCTCAGAGAACCCTGCTCTGCCATGTAGGCAGTATTTATAGAAAGAAAAAGGCTGAAGAAAGCAGAAATAAGGAACAAAAGAAGTAGAATGGTTGCTTCAAAGTTACTTTCCTTGTAAAGGTTAAAGCAGAGCAGAATTACTTATCATCCTGGCTAAAACTATTTGGGGATTTGGTCATTATCACTCTCCTGATTTCATGGAAGGCTGAATAAACAGCTTAATGTCAGCTTGGTGATGTTAAACGTCATTGCGAGTGACTCCATTCAAGAGGGGCTAGCTTCTGAGCTTTCTCCCTTGACCCCTCTGGTGCAGCCTCAATATTCATCTCTAGAACTGGCTTGTCTCTTGAGGGGCTGTTGAATAAGGCATTCTTGGGGTGACCACATAGCCACATAGTGTATGTGGTGCCCAGGGGTGAACTTGAATGAGGCCCTAGGTTGCTGGAGGGAGAAAAGGAAGGAACAGGAAAGATCCTTGTACAGCTGCCCCATGAACCCACTTCTCTTCTGCTCCTTTCTGGCATGTTTTCTCTCAGCAGTGGAATCTTCTTCTAATAAGCCGAGGACCTCCTCCAATGCTAACACTCACATGCTGGTTCCTCTGCCTCCCTGTGTGCTCAGGTCTTCCCAGCACGGCTTGCCACTCTCCACTCTCTAAGTCCTCTTAGCACTTTTCCATGCCACCATTATATCATCCATGTACACTGATGTCTATGCAAGTTCATTAAGATGTAGATGTCCAAGCTCTCATTTGGATTTGGCTTTGGGGCTGGAGTGGGGCCTGAGAATGTGCATTTCAAACAGGTCATCAGATGTCACCAATCTTCAGATATCTTTGGATGCTGCTGTGTGGGAACTGTTTGAGGGTAAATTGTTATGCTAAACTGCCCTTGATACAGCCTTCCAACAATTGCCTGTGATCAATCAGTACCCATGTTTCAACCCAAGCCATAGCTTGCCACTGTCCTTAAAAGATTTAAAATTGATTAGCATGGGAAACAGCTTACCCCTTCACTTGTATCCTGTCTTGAAAGTCACATCGGTGCATCCCTGAGCTGCCTGTAGCACTGCTCTCACCCCAAGGCTACAGATCCTTCTTATCTACCATAGGCGGCAGCTATTGCTTTATTGCCTTTACTTGGCCAGGCTGGAGCTAGGAACTCTCACACTTTTTATTTTGTAGGTATGGGACTTGAATCAGGGCTTGGGCACAGTCTCTGAGCTTTTTGGCTCAAGGTTAGCACTCTACCACTTTGATCCACACTGCCACTTGTGGTTTTCTGGTGGTTAAGAGATAAGAGCCTTGGGGCCGGGATTTTGGCCTAGTGGTAGAGTGCTTGCCTAGCATGCAATGAATACCCAGGTTCGCTTCCTCGGTACCACATACGTAGAAAAAAAGCTGGAAGTGGTGCTGAGGCTCAAGTGGTAGAGCTCTAGCCTTGAGAAAGTCCAAGGACAGTGCTCAGGCCCTGAGCTCAAGCCCAGGACTGGCAAAAAAAAAAAAAAAAGAGATAAGAGCCTCAAGAACTTTTCTCCTCCAGCTGGCTTTGCGCTATGATCCTCAGATCTCGTCCTCCTGAGGATTCCAGGTATGACCTACCAGCTCCTGGAGTAAATCTCGAATGTAGTTTGATCCTGTTCATCCTTACCTTCCCTCTTGTCTAGGCTGGGTTAGTTCCACACACTTTTCCTCACCCTTTCCCCTTTGGATCTGGCTTCTTGACATGTCTCCAGTGGGCCATCTGAGACAGATTAAATGTCAGCTCTGTGCTCAGCAGCTCCCTTCAGGGGACTCTTGCTAATGATATTATTGATCCAATGAAAAATCTTAACTAGATAGAATCAGCTTCTCTGAAGCCCATGTTCTAGCCTTTTCTAGGAAGAAACTCCTAGGCCAATTGCCCCAGAGACTCTTGTCATTGTCCTTTTATTGCCAAGCTAGTGGGAAATGGGAAGGTGGACCCACAAGACAGGATGCATAGTGGTTTTGATTCAGAATTGCAATCACAGTGCTGTTTCCTGATTTGTTCTTATCAGAAAATCCACGTACCCTTTGGACTAGAAATAAAGTTTCCAAAGAATTGTGGGTGTCTTCCCTGATTTGAGATTTTTGTTTTTCCTCACCAAAGCCATGTGCAAGTGTTTGGGTTTCCTCCTGTTTGTGGTTCCTCTGCCTCAGTTCACAGGATAAGAACTTAAGGCACATATGAAAGCTTAAGGCTTGTCCTTAAAAGTCCTGACTCCTGTTATTATGGGAATTACGGCTGTTTCAAATTAACCTTGGCCTTGTCCTTTCTGCAGCCTTGGGCTAGTCCTGTGCCTTGAGCTTAAAAAAAAATGGAGGATGGGTAAGAAGGAAAAGACTGGGCTCTTAGGAAAACCAAAGTGGACTCAGCATTGTCCTGCCCTGTGTTAGGTCTATCAGTGGATAGCAGATACTGCTTTGCAGCCTGCCTTTCACTAACATGGCTATGGCTATGTAAATAAGTAAATAAATAAAGCGGCTAAATAGATAACAAGGTTCCATTGACTTCCTGACCCTCATAAGTGGTTGGTTTCTCAGTGATATTTTAATTGAATATTTTAAGTTTTATTTAGTTTCTTGGGGCTTTGGGGTTTTTTTCTGTGACCACATTTTAAAAAATGGCATTGGAAATATGTCTCACAAAGAACTCTTACTTGAAAGTCGTAATAAGACTAAGGGAAGAGGACCAACTGGCAGAGATGCTGAAGAGGCTTTACGCCAGCCCACAAATCCAGCTGCAGGTCAGAATTTGTTGTGCTTGGCTAGAGTTCTCTGGGGACAGAAACAAAGCTTTATGGGGCATAACTGATGTACAATAAACTGCACATATTTAAGACAGGCAATTTGTTGAGTTGGGAGCTGGGATTAGTTTTGATGACCTGCAGGACACACAAAGACAGGACCCCAAATGTCAGGATGGATCAGAGTACCAGGAGAGCTGCATTCAGCCAAATCTTCATTGACAAATCTGGCCCAGGGGGAAGCACCTGAGACTCTTTGGTGAGGGTGGTGAGGGGACAGGCCCTGGAGTCCCCTCCAGCTTGGGGGTTCTATAGTAGCATCTGCGGTGCTAATTTGTAATCATGCAAAATGGCGTTGCCATTTGGGGCACAAGTGCTTGTCTCCTCCATCCGACTCTGGGGACCAGTTCTTGTCTCATTTATCTCTTAGTATCCAGCACAGTACTTGGTATCTAAGAAGTACCCAGTAAATGAGTGAGAAGTAACGCAGCGTCCTGCTGCAGCATACAATCTGGCAGAAGAGAGTAGTGATGCATACACTATTCTTGGCATAGGAAGATTTACTATTTCATGGACCACCTGTAGGAAGAGTTCAGGGAAGAACGACATTTTGGTGGGAGGAAGTGATTTGAGGTGAAATTCGAATGGCTCTTCTCTATCCACTGAGCTACAGAGACAAATACATGAAAGGTTTCCATGCACACTAGAACTAAGCCCAAGACCATACCCATTGCATGCAAGGAATTCCATCTAAGACCTGCGATGAATTCTATAAATACACGTGTAAATATTGCATGCAAAACACCTTCCTATGTATCTATACATATTTGTATGTATATACATAATTTAACTTGTGAATTAGGCACACTAAGAAGTGAGCAACAATTCCTCGTAATAAAACAAAGTAACTATAACTATGCATTGTAGTAAAAGTTCTTTGAACATGGTCTCTTTCTCAAAACAAAATAATTACCAAGAAACGAATACTTGCAAGAGGGGCGGGGAGGCCCGAGGGGAGAGGGGTAGAAGAATGAAAGGAGAAAGTGGGGAGAATGGCAAGAATTCATTAAAGCACAATAGCTATGTGCATATGATCATGCACAATGACAGCTACTGAAATGAACTCCAAGAACTGGAAAGAAGAGGTTGGTTTTTTTTTTTTTCCTATTTTGCTTCTTATTGTTGTTTACTCTTTTGGTGCTCTTTTCCATTTTTCTACCTTTTGTCTTGTATGTAAGTTTATCTGTTTCGGGGAGGGTAAGAGGAGCAAAGAAATGGTGGAACAAAGGGTAAACAAATGCAACAGTGATACTCGCTAGACACTAGGCTGAAAATGCACTATGCAACTTGGTGGGCTGGGGGAGGGATGTTGGGAGGGAAAAATCTGGGAGAAAATGAGGGAAGAGCTGACACTGTTCAAAAAGAAATATACTCATTATGTGACTTATGTAAATGTCACCCTTCTGTAATCACCTTTACAATAAAAGTAAATAAACAGTAAAAAGAAGAATTCTTTGTATGAGGCACAGAACTAAGAAATATAAAGGAAGGTAGTTTAAAGGGGGTGTGAAGATTTGAAGATGTGACACAGATCAAGATGCATTGTACACATAAACTGCTTCGTTAAGTTGCAAAAAATTAACCTAAAATTAAGAAATGGAAGGGAAGGGATGGGTGAGAAAGGGTAGAAAGGGTGTGGCAGTGATCAAGGTGCACTGATTCATGCACTGCTTTGGTGAATAGCAACTCCTCTGTACAACTACTTAAAGATAACAAAAATGTTCAAAAAGAGAAAGGAAAACAGTACATCACTTGCAGGGAATGGATGGACCTAGAACAGATCGTGGTGTGTTTTCTCATATGAGGACGCTAGACATCAAATACAGTAGAACATGAATAATGCAGGATACTGCTAGGAGAGGAACACAAAGGCACAATGCCTATATGTATCTGATCATGTAAAACAGTGTTTCTCAAAATGACCTCCAGGGAATGGAAGCAAGAGGTTTCGTTTTGTTTTCTTTCCCTTTTGTCTTGTTTGTTCATTAATCTGCCCCTGGGATGGTAAAGGAGGAGCAGAAATGGAGGGACAAAGAGTGAATGGGAGCAGCAACGATACTCACTGGACATTCCGTTGAGGGAACTATACAGCTTGAGGGTTGGGATCGGAGGGAAAAACTGGCAGAGAGGAAGGAAGGGGTCAGGTTGTCCAAAAAGAAATGCACTCTTTGTCTGACTTATGTAACTAACTCCTCTGTACATCACCTTTACCATAACAATAAAAAAGAAAAATTTGAAAATGTAGTATTGGGAATTTCATCCTTTTAGAAAGAAGCACTCTATGACTTCCCTTTGGCATATCTAAATGAGCAGTACCTCCACTCTTATGCTTTGGAGCGGTTATGAAGGACTACGTGAACACCAGCCGTGTGGTACTGCATCAGCTGATCTACCCAAGATGGCTTCTGCAGCGAGTTCACAGGTAGCAAATGCACTGTGTGTTCTCTGGGCAAAGGGCTGATCTGATATCACCTAGGCAAGAGGTGGTTGTTTCTCATCCCACACATCCACTGTGAGATTTGCTCATAGAACTCAGAATGAGGCACAATTCAAAATTTATGAATTGTTCATTAAAGATAACTTCTATTTTCTCTGGAGTATATTAACTGCAAGTGACAGAAACTGGAGAGCCAAATTATGGGGAAAGGGGAGAATACTATATTTTCACAGGTCCTTAAAAACCCTTTGAATGTAAAGCCTCAATGTATGCATTGCTTTTCCTGGCTGGTAAGTCCCACTATGTGCTGTTAAGAGACAACACAGCTTCTGGGAGCTTCGTTGTTCTACAGATCTAATCATTGACAACAGCTCTGGGCATCGTGACATGAAAAGGAAACCCCATTCTGTTAATTTGGATGTAGGTTAATCTGGGCTAACGAAGTGTAGATATAGCATGACTTACTGAAGGTAGTTTGCTCAGTCTTCTGGAACATCCCCCAGGTGAGCAATGAAGGTGGGTGTGCCTGGTCAGCTTCACAGGGTCATGCATGCACCAGCAGTCAGTTCTTTCATGCTATGTTCCTCATCCTCTGCTATATCTTGGGGATTTGATGATCCTCTGTGATGTAGCCACTATACAGAGAAATAGTGGTTCTCCAGAGGGAGTGACTTTGAGATGACCTTGTCATTGCCATTCCCATGTTGTTTGTCTAGAGCTAATTGTACACTTACTATGCATACCCATACCCATACACAAACTCTGCATGGAGAGCTGTTAGGGAGTCTGGGAAATGTAGTCACCACCTGGCTCAATTCTCTTCCTATGGGAGAAGGGGAGGAAAAAAGGGATTCCAGTGCATACTTGTAGTATTTGTCAAAGTAGGACTATGTATAAACAATCAGCCATTTTACGAGCAGATCCAGGGCAATTCTGGCAAACATTTAATCAGTTTTTTATGTGAAGCTTCATCAAAAAGTATTTCAAGCCATTCAGAATCTGCAGAGTGGTAGGAGTTCAAATGGTATCCAGTCCAGACCTGGGTGGAGAAGTTTAGTCTTTTTTATGACTCACATCTTGTCTATTTTTCTTTCTTTCATTACAAGCCTTGCAAATTCGGTTGCTCTTTCTTCAAACTTCTGCCTTCTCCCAGGGTCTTACTTTAGATCTGTGTTGTCGGTTCTCCTCTGCTCCTTCTGACCCACTGCCGAGAAAAAGTGTAGAGTAAAGGCTTACAGACCAAAGGAAATGGAAGAAGTTGCTGAGCAAGATCTGACTCCAGGACCAACCAAGGACATGTAATCTCCTACACTTCGAGGATCAATTCCTGCTATGTATTAAGCTCACAGAGCTTGTGGGTCTTTCTTCTCTGTGGTTTACAAAGTACAGTCCTCTCTTACAGACTTAATCTCTGGAGGTAACAGAAAGTTAATGGGAGACAACGAGAATGCCCATGCCAAGTGATGAAAAGAACTGATTAATGAGTGAGTGAATGAGTAAATGAAACTTTGGCTTATCTCTGATTCCTCATTATGCAGGGACTTGACAAACTATGATTCACTTCTAGTTCTTGCCCTTATGTTGTTCACAGTGTGTTGTTTGAAATCGCTCCAGAATCAGCCATTCAGATTCGACAGAAATGCATAGAAGAGGAAGTATAAGAGGCTTTGAGATCTGCTATTTGGGCAAGCTAGATTAGCATCTAGAGTACAAAGAGATTTATATTTTAGAACAGGTTCAGTCAAAAATTTAAAGACAACAAAAAGTGACCTAGATGAGGAGTGGGTGAATGACTAGGGAGAGGGATGGAACCTTCTAGAAACAGAGAAAAGCATCACAAGGGCATCACAAGGGCAATGAGACAGGAACATGGCCCTTTAAGGGAACCAGAAGTTCATCGTGGCTGGAGACCAGGAAAGGATGGGGGGCGGGCAGGATGGTGCCTGCGACATGTCATTCTCTCTAAGAAGTTGGAATTTGATTTTGAGGGCAATGGGAAATGATTGGAGAATTTTAAGTAGACAAGTGATATGAATAGATTTGCACTTTTAAAGAAATCCATATGGAGTCAGACTGAACTAGAGGCTAAACTGGTAGAGGGAAGAGATACAGGAGGATGATGGTGGGTAAAGAGTGTGGAGATGATAGAGGTTGTGGGTGCTTTGAGGGCTGAGAGGGAGAAAAGAGGCATTTAGCTGAAGAATCTAGTTTAAGGAGGGAGGTGATATTTATATCGGGACCCACAAGACCCCGCATCCCAGTTTTCACTGTCCTCAGCAAACAAAAGGTGAGACTACCTCTTCTCGTGACGAGCAGTTGAAGGCATTCAACCGTTAGCCCAAGATCACACAGTTAGCAGTTCCTGGCAGAAAGAAGTCATATGTGTGTGCACCGTGTAAGCCCCTCTCCTGCCTCTGGAGGTGAATTCCCACTGGGAACAGCGCTCTGAGGCTTTGGGGATCTTTCTCTTGAGTTACAAAGCACAATCTCCTCTCGGACTGTGGAAGAAGTAGAGGAAAAGTAGGATGAGAAGAAGAGAGAAATGCTCACTCCTTAAAATTGAAACGGTGAGTTCCAAGGTTTGGAGAGGGTATAGAATACCCAAGAAAAACCAGGAATGGAAGTGGTGTATAATAAGATTCGTAAAGAGGGGGAGAGACATGATCACGAATCCAGAGAACCATGATCCTTCATCAGGAAAAGCCAGTTTAAATCAGGACTCCAGAAAATCTACAAGCAGACAGAGTCAAGTAGAAATCAAGTTGAACCATAAGCATCTAAAACTGGACAAAAAGCAAGAAAGTAAGCCAACAAAAACAAAATTCCCTTATTTAAAAGGATCCCAGGCTGGGTGGGGTCTACCACTCCACTGAGTTAGAAGTCTGCAGCAGTGGCAACTGGGGCCCTGAATTGTTTTCTGTCAGTGGTGGGGCTTGAACTCAGAGCCTGTGTGCTGTCTCTGAGCTTTTGTGCTTAGGTCTAGCATTCTACCACTGTGAGCCACAGCATCACTTCCAGTTTCCTGGTGGTTAATTGGAGATAAGGGTCTCATGGACTTTCCTGCCCTGGCTGGCTTCGAACCGTAATCCTCAGATCTCAGCTTTGGGACTTGCTAGGATTACAGGTGCCTGGCCCTGAATTGTTTTTGAGGCTTCCTCGTGAGAGCCACACTTTCACTACCCAGGGGTAGCAAAAAAGGAAACTGAAAGATGGGGTTTGAGCTTTGGAACTTTGGAAAAAGCCAGAGCCAACCCAGTGGCACAGACAACAGCAGCCAGAATTATTTTCCTCCCTATCTGTGCATCATTGGTATACTGATGAGTGGGGTGGGGATTGATTTTACATCCTCCTACATTGCCAAAGTAGCTCTAGGAGCTTGAGACGAAATCTGCACAGTCCTTCAGAGTTTGGATCATGTCATCTGTAAATAGGGAGAATTCGACTTCTTTCTTTTCTACATGGATCCATTTAACATCTTGCCTTATTGCGCTGGCTAGGAATTCTCATGCTACATTGAAAGGAGTAGAGAAAATGGAATCATTTCCTACTGATTTGACAGGCAGCTGGATTTGATTGGAATCTCCATTTTCTTCTCTCCGCCTTGTCTGGAGCGTTACTTCTAAATAGAGCTTTGAACATACCTTGATCAATCTTGGTAAAGTTGGCCACTGGGATAAGGCTATCTTTCTTGGTTTATGGTGTTCAAGCTGTGGGATACTCAGCATTTTCTGTGAAGGTGTGAACTAACCCAGGTGACACGTATAGTTGCAGGTGATGCATATGGTAGCTACTGCTTTATTTCTTACAATGGTGCTGACAAATAACCAGAACAAAGCTAAGTTTGATGGACTGAAGCTTGGATTCCCAGCATTGCTGATTGCTTAGCAAGGTATGTAGGGGGGTGGGGGGTATATGTGCCCTGGGCTCCTTAGCATAGTTGAAACGAGAGGCAACACATTCTAGTGGGGGAGATAAGAGATGTTGGTAGCTTATCTTGGTTGAGTAGAGACTTTGCGGTTGCAGTTTAAATCAAGGTTCTAGAACATATGCCCTTAATGTGTGTGAGAGCACTATAAGCTTGAATGTAGGTGGTGGAAGGGAAAGATGTGGATTGTGTGGGGTCATGGTTGGCCCAAGGTACCAAAGCAACACCATACTTCTCCATTTCAGAGAAAGAGTACTGTGAATTCCAAGGTGTTTGAACTGACTCGATTAATAGGGATTTGGAGTGGAGTCTTTTCAGTGTTTGAAGCACAAGCTCTAGCTTCCCCTTTCAAACCATTTTATTCTGTGTATGACAGACATCTTTCATACATTCCTTTGCTAGGGATGCTGCAGGAGACATTTGTTTTCTCCCTCCCCTCAAGTTCATTTCGAAGTTTAAATCCCAGTTTGGAGGGTGTTTGCAGATAGGGTTTTCAGAGGAAGGATCAGATTCCATTCACCTGAATGGGATTTGTAGCTTTGTAAAGTGGTATTCGGAGAGGATTCTTCATTCCTTCTTCCTTCAGAGAGAAAAATAGGAATGAAGACAGCTCAAGCAGCTCCCCAGCACGCCAGGGCCTCAATCTCCAGACTTCTCCGGCTCCAGAACAGTAAGAAACACACATTTGTTTGAGCCATCCAATCTGTAGTGCTTGTAGTAGCTGGAGATACCATCTTTGTTGATCTTACGTTTGAGCCTTCAAAATGGCTCAAATGTCACCTTCTCCAAAACCCTCATCTTTTCTCTTTTCAGGCACTGTATTCATGAACTAGGTCCCCCACTGAAGTATTAGAAGTAAGCTGAATGCTGTGTCCTCTGTAGCACTCCTGGAAAAGTGTTGCTCATTGCTACATGTTTGTGGATAGAAAGGCTATCCATGAAAAGGATTCAGGACCAAAGAAATGCAACAAGACAGGAGCCTGAAAGACAGTGCAAATCTGGAAAAGTAGGTTCAGGACTGCCCAACACAGTACTTGCCCATTAGATTCTTCTTGGATTTTTTTCTTTCTTTCTTTCTTTTTTTTTGGTGTCTGATATTTATCAAGTGATATCAGTTCTCTGTGTGGTGATTTTGCTTTGATATTTATCTTTTGTTACTTCCAAGGAAAAGTAGATTTCCATTATTTCCTAATAATGAAGCCCTGCTCTGTCCTATTGTTGAATTGTGGTTTGACAATCAGAAACCCTCTTAACTTTGAATGATCTGAAATAAACAAGGCAGGAAAGAGAAGCAGGTCTAGGCTGTAAAACTTTCGCTACAATTTTCTACTTTCCTTTTATTTGAAAACGAATTTTATTTTATTTCCCATTTGCTTGTCTTTTTCTATGTTTTGGTGGTTCTTGGGTTTGAACATAGAGCCTCACGCTTGCTAGGCAGGCAGGTAACATGTCACGTGAGCCATCAGCGCTAGTTTGCTTTAGTTATTTTTCAGATAGAGTACTGGGCATCAACTGAGATCCTCCCATCCATGCCTTCCCTGTAATTCTAGACATGAACTACCATGGCTGGCTTGTTGGTTAAGGTAGAGTTATGCTTACTTTTTGAGCAATCTGACCTCAAATGCAGTACTCCTTCCTATGTTCAGTTTCTGAATAGCTGGGATTAGAGTGATGGACCACTTTGATGTATGTTTTTCTGAATGGAGTTATTTAGTGGTACCTGCAGATTCTGTGTGCTCGTGTTCAACTCCCCAGAAATGGGAAATATTTGAGAAACACAACAACAACAACAACTTATCTGTGCATGATATGTACAGATTTCTCTCCTGTCTTAACTGTTTAAACAATACAGTATAACAACAGCTTACATTGCATTAGATATTATCAGTAATCTAGAGATACTGAAGAACATGGAAGCATGTGCACAGGCTATGTACAAATACTAGGGCCATTTTATAGAATAGCTTTGGCATGTACAGAGTGAGTTTGGTATCTGCAAAGTTCCTGGAACCAGTGCTCTAAACACCAAGGGACTGTATCTAAGCACCCTTTTTTCCCCTGGCCATGTTAGTCCCTTTCAGGGCCACTTATTAGGTGCTAATCTCACGTGCTCGGATTGCATCTTAATTTGTTTTCATGTGAACACAATGATGACAAGCCCTAGCGAAAGCTGAAGCTAGAATTGGAAACAAAAGAAAGAAAATTCAGGATGAAGATATATCTACATAAGGAAGATATAGATCACAAGAGTAAAACTCAAAATAAAGGCTGTATTGTGTGTTGTGAATATTGAGAATAAAATATTCCAGATGCCATACCTAGAAAGCAGTCATTAGTTCATGAGGTTTGCTTTGTAAATGAAAGCATTTCTTGTTCTGTGTGCATACAACTTATGTGCTTGCACTTTTAGTCACAACACTCAACCATGTAGTGTTAATTCATAACAATTTATACATGTTTCTCTTCCAGTTCTTTTCCTCCATAATTAATCACATATCTGGTTGACCCAGGATAACTGACATGAAGCTTGGCTGTGCTGGATGTACTATAAGATTTCCATCTTACTTTTGATAATACATTTATACTCAGCTTCTCACAACTTTTCTTAAAAACTTCTGTATACATTTTTCCTCCAACTACTCATCTTAAAAACAATAAAATACAGAAACATACACAAAAACTGGCTTTAAAAAAGTAAGGCATTGGAATTCTCTTCAAATACAATCTTCCCAGGATCCAGTTAAGGAACCTGGGTTAATTTAACCTGGCTTAAACCTTACTTAAATAGTTTCACAATATAGATTCATATTTTGGCATTAAAGCAGAATTTTTGCAGACCAAGGTCATGACAATGTCAGAAAGAAACTCGAAGGATATTACTATTAAATAATTAAAGTACTCATTTGTCAGCTCATAGAGGAAAGTCTTTGTTGGGAGTATCTGCAGTGGAGTTCAGCATCATGCTGTAATAAAGTAGACATTTTGGAAGTGGAGGATTGCCAGAATTTTCCCAGTGTCAGTCAAGTAAAACTTAGGAACTGAAAAGGTAAGAAGAACTAATTTGGGGGTCTTGGATGTTATAATTCAAGAGATACAGTGGGTCAGGATTCCAAAATGGCAGGATTCCAAAAAGGAGTGGAAGGTCTTATAAGAACACAGTGCTTTCTTTGTTACAAAGTAGTAAAGAAAGAACAGGGCCTATGTGGCTGGCAGAAGGGTAAAACAAAGAATATATATTCATAGTAAAAACATTCAGAAACAGTGTTTGGTTATCTCTTAATAGACTTCTTGAGGCTGTATGTTTCTACTTTACGGACACCATGTGATGATTGGGCTGTTCTATGTGTTCTAGATACCTTCAAGCTAAAGAAGACGGTAACTAAAATCCCCATTCCTAGATAGTAACTACAGTCCTGCTGCTTGGGTGGCTTCCTGACGCCATTGTGAAACACTTTCATAAGGTTGCGTGCATCCCAATGTTCCTTTATGATTTACATTGGTTCAGAGCCACCTGTCTGAACATCCTCCAGCCCACTCTGTTCCTCTCCCTGCTCTATCTCTGTGTCCCCCCCCCCCCCAGCTTCCCTTTTTGCATTCATCTGTGCTTGGCTATGATGCCACATCCTCTGGGCTTTTCTCTCTGGCCCCTTAACACTACTTCTTAGGCATGGAATGAAGAAGCTGGGTTGTTTTGAGACTGATTTTTGAAGCAATTTCTATTCGTTGGAGCTCATGCAATGCATGAGCATGCACTAATTTTTTATGCTGGTGTCACTCTGCTGTCACTGTGCTCTGTGTTCCCTATCTTTACCCTGCTTAGCTGCCAAATGACTTCTTTGTTCATGCTCTTCAGCTTTATTTTAGGGAACCTTTATTCGCTAAGTGGTAGATACATGTAAAGCGCTCTGTTCAATTATGTGGAGCCTCCTCTCTCTGCTCGTTCAAAGTCTGTTCTAATGGTACCTCATGAGTGAGATTTTCTTGCCTTTATCATGTAAAATTAAGGTTTCTGGCTCTGGGCTGAGTCTTGGAGATAACCATATGGCACTATTACAAGCAACAGTTTGGCTGTTTACAGAACTACATACTAGTGTATATATTTTCTTGATGACAGAAGTACTTTACGGGTTTTTATATTTCCTTCCATTGAAATGAATATGTGAAGTATTAATTCTTCATGTGATGTACTCAAATATAATTAGATCTTAAGGGTAGGGCTCTTACCAATGGATTAGTGCCTTTAGAAGAAAAGTCATGAGAACTTGTTTCCATTCTCTATTCCCCTTCTTGGGAGGATAGAGGAGGAAACAGCCACCTGAAAATCAAGCGGGGGTCGGGGGTGGTGAGGGGAACCTTCACTAGACCCTGAACAAGCATTTCAAGAAATAAATGTCTACTGCATAAGCCACCTGATCTAGGGCGATCTGTTCTGCTAAGGCAGGAGGCTCATCTCATCACCGTTTACAGGCTTACTTTGGGCTATAAAGGCCAGTGTCCTGGAGCTGTTGTGTTGATGATGAGTGTTCAGGAGAGAAGAGATGACCTCATTCCTTCTCCTGCTAAAGTCCAGCAATAGATTCTACCAGAGAGGGCCTCCCTGCTGGCACTAGGACCAACCTGTAGTAGAGAGGGCTTCCTTGCTGGCACTGGGACCAGCCACGGCAGTGATGATGGTCTCTTAGTCCTTAGATCTACCCGGTTTAAGTACTTACTCTTCTTAGTTCCTTACCCTTTCTCTCCTGAGGGGAGAAAGGGAATGCCAGTGAATGGGCAAAGCTTAGAAAAGGCTGGAAAATGGAATTACCATTTTCCCCACAGTCAGCTTTCTTGAATGTTAAGACAGGGTCACAGGCTCTAATGATACTGTCTTCCAGAGGGTGCATATCAGCTATACTGGGCTGGGAGATTTCTCCTGGAAGGGAAAGGCACAGAGGGCCCTGGGGGAAGCCAGTCCAGGGGTTCAAAGCTCTCCAAACAAATGAAGGCTAACAGTGGTTGAGAGCCGCAGATTCAGTGAGATGGTCCAGCTGTGAGCACTTGGGTAAGGAGGGATTTTATTTATTCCCTTCTCCTTGATCCCTCATTTCCATTCTCAAACATTAAGGAACGAAGAGCCCTCTTTGAGAGCGAAGGGTGAGGAAGCCAAAAATTAAATGAAACACCATCCTCAACTTTTCTGAAACTCTGTGTCTACTTCATAAAATGGAGTAGTTTAAATTTGTATCATAGATAAAATGCACATTTTAGCCGGTGGCTTACACTGGTAGCTCTTCAGAAAGCTGAGATCTGAGGAATGTGTTTGGATGCTAGGCCGGGTAGGAAAACCCAAGAGACTCTTGTCTTCAGTGAACTGCCAGGAAGCTAGAAGTAGATCTGTGACTCAACTAGTAGAGCCTCAATCTTGAGTGAAGAAGCTAAAGGACAGTGCCCAGGCCCTGAATTCAAGGCCCCAAACTGGCATACAAAAATTAAAAATTAAAATAGAAAGGACTTGTAATATCTGAAACTAACCGTGGGTTTATGTAGTCTGCCTGCATCATTAAGGAGTATAAGAGAAATCAGAACCTTCTGAAGAAATGATGGTTTTGTGTCTGTGATCTCCCTGAGTTATGATTCCCTAACATACTCAGATTTTGCCTTCGGTGAGCTCATAGGTGAGCAGAAGAGTTAAAATAAGGTCAGAAATAACGCATCTTAGAAAAGATGAGAATAAATGTATCATAGAAAGTGCTTTGGGAGTTCAGAGGGGAGATGGACATCTTAGATTGTGGGACAAAGGAAGGCTTTTCTATATATTTTCTTTAACATCACCTCAACAATTATGATACGTATTTGAAGGGAAAAATTCTCTGTGGCTAGCATCCCAGAATCATAAAAGATTTCGAACTATCTTTGTTTCATTTATTTTATATATTGATGGATTTCTGTAAGATTGGACTCTGTACAATTGGCTGAGTACCAAGCTAAAACTTATAAGCTAGCTTTCTTTCCTCAGTTAAAAAACAGTCATTTAAAGCAATAGTGTCAACTGTATTTTCTCTCTCATATTTCCTCTCATATGTTACCTTACTGGAAGGAAAAATCAGGGATGTTCTTGATTTAATGGTAACACATAATAATAATGGACTTGGTCTCATTATTTGGTCTCTCTTCCTTCCTTCCTTCCTTCCTTCCTTCCTTCCTTCCTTCCTTCCTTCCTTCCTTCCTTCCTTCCTTCCTTCCTTCCTCCTGTTGTGGGGCTTGAACTCAGTGCCTGGGTGCTGTCCCTAAGCCTTTTTGTGCTCAAAGCAAGCGCTCTAGCACTTGAAGCACAGCACCACTTCTGGTTTTTGAGTGGTTAAGAGTCTCATGGGGACTTCTCTGCTTCAAACCATGATCTTCAAATCTCAGCCTCCTGAGCAGCTAGGAATACAGGCATGAGGCATTGGTGTCTGGCTTCCTTCTTTTTTCTGATAGCTGTGTTCTGATGCAAATTTCTGGAAAATAAAAAAGTTTCATAGAAAAAACCCCATAGTTGACAATATTATTTGGCTTTATTAGGATAGTCTCACTTACATGGTAACAGTGTAGATGTAATGGAGATAGGCTTTTGACATCTTTAGGACTTCACTGTTAGATATGGAGTGAGTCAGGCAGAGACAGGTACAGATAACACACCTGAGGTTCTGTCTTGGAAAGTGGCATCGTTATGGTGCTACCATGAAATTAGTAATCACTGGAGAAGATGACTATGTGAGAGAGCTGTTGCATGTTGCATCTAAGAAGATCTACTGAAGTCACGTGAGATGTGTTTCTGAGCTCAGTATCCATCTTCGTAGGCTTTGGTCATCACATCTCGAGTTTGACCCTGGTGGGTTTTCTTCCTTGCCAAGTTCAATGTCAGGCTGACACAAAGGATGTAATTTCATAATAGGCATTCATGTGGGTACATTTATGCCTACGTTTGTTAAAAGAGTTCACTGTGTACCTACTGTGTGCCAGGTACTGTTCTGAAGCAAGGAAATACCCCGGTGAAACACCAGCCATTGTCATTAGCAATGTGGAACATACATTGCTATGACACCCTCAGAAAACAAACAAATGAGTGAGCAAGAGAAATAGGAGATGAAACTTACACCTGGGCAGAGAGTAAACTGCCCCATTTGCTTACTTCTTTCTTTCTTTATTTTTTTCCCTTGCCCTGGGCCTTGAACTCTGGGCCTGGGCGCCTGTCCCTGAGCTTTTTTGCTCTACCACATGGAGTCACAGCGCCACTTCCGGTTTTCTGGTGGGTAAATTGAGATAAGAGTCTCACAGATTTCCTTGCTTGGGCTAGCTTTGAACTATGACCCTCTTAGTCTCTTGAATAGCTAGGATTACAGGTGTGAGCCACCTGTGCCTGGCCCTGTTTATCTTCTAGTAGCCATCCTTTTCTCTATCTTAATGTCTTTTTGCTAGTTGACACAGCTTCAATTCTCTTAGGTGTTCCCCCTCTGATCGTCTTAGGGAGAGTAGTTCTTCCCCAGAT
This sequence comes from Megascapheus bottae, assembly GCF_031878675.1. Lineage (NCBI taxonomy): Eukaryota > Metazoa > Chordata > Mammalia > Rodentia > Geomyidae > Megascapheus > Megascapheus bottae. Next base: position 52,225,285 of record NC_143521.1, read on the forward strand.
TTGTCATTTTTTCTCTTTCTCACCAGGATTGGTTGAGGTATACCATGTCCCAGCCAATGAGATCAGAGAGTGACCAGATAGGGAAACAGCTAGTCAATCACCTTCTTGCTAAGGGAAAGAGCTGCACAGCCCAAGTGCCTCTCTTCTTCCCTGATGTCCTTCTGTGAAGGCAGGACAGTGGCAGTCATCTTGTTTTTTGTTATGATGAAGGGAGCAATGTTGCTGGTCCTCTGATGATGACAGAGTAGGCAGCTGGAAAAGACCTAGAACTTGGATGAATTCCTAATGCTGCTGAATTAGTCAACCTCAGAATTACCCTACCTCTGTACTGTCCATGCGACGAATTACTAGAGCCATGCTTGAATGATTTCTGATTGGCTCTTTTTGGTTACTTATTTTTGAAAGCACCCTAACTTATATGTGTGGGTCAGGGAAGACTATAGCGAGTAGGTAGGTACCTTTCAAGCGAATAGCTAAACAGCAGGAAAAAAATAACCCAGAGAGTCATGAGGGAAGAGAGCCTACCAAGAACCAAGGACGGTAAGCCACATAGACTCTGAGGTGGGAGCCACTGTGACATATATGAGGAAGAGGGAGGGGTGCCACGTGGGGAGGATGAGTATAAGAGATGGACCTAAATTAGAGGCAGGGCACTGTTCACCAGGGTAAGGAGTGTGAATTTTATCCTAAATTCAGTGCAAGTCTTCCAAGGAGAGCAGGCCTACATCTTTTACTTCCCAGGCTCCTAAACCCAGCACATAATGGAACTGAGTTTTAGCTCAGAGAGTTTTAAGTGTGAACGAAATAGTTCCAATATTAAAAGGATCACTTGTAAGTGAATAATTTTCTGCAATGCTTCACTGTAAAGAGATCAGACCTTCTCCTTAGTAACAGGCAAAGGAGTTTCTTAGGATGCTTTTTATCAGATGCAACTTCAGAAACCAAAGTTTATAGGTAAAGAATGTCAGGAGCATGTGCGAAATTGCAGAGATGATGACTCTTAATTAGCTGCATCAAATGCCTCTTGGCATTCCTAATTCTCACCTTTTTGTAACAATTCCATTCATTCCAAGGTTTTAACAGAGTAGACAGGCATGAAATGAATTCTCCATGGTAGGTTACCAATGGCAGAGAAACTGCAAGCTTTGAAATGGCTGGAAGAAATCACGTGCACTCTGGCTCTTGCTTTTCCCTAAACTCTGTGAATTCTGTCAGCATTAATTCTGTGAAATATGTAGGCTGCATTATTTAGAAGAAATAAGCAGTTCTATTTTTCTCTGCACCATGTCCAAGTTCCATCTTTCCCGAAGCCCTCATCTCATGAGGAGGGTTATTCTCCAGTAGTCGTGTGGAGTGCTGCGTAAACACCAGATTTCGGGGTACCCAGGGGCTCATCGGTCTGGGTGTGGGAAAAGCTGATGCAGGTGGCTCTGGTAGACTCTTCCCCAGTTCTTTGTCCATCACTTGTGGATGGTCCACCGTCAATAAATGCAGGGAGCTTTCTCTCCTGTCATCTGCTAGGACCCCTTGCGCATGTCAACCATGTGTCACCATTTGTATCCTGCTGAAAAGAGCCACACTATCTCCTCCAAGGGAGTCTCTCGTTAATCCTCCACTGAGGTAGAGCTGCTATGTGACCAGGTTCCTGGGCACGATGTGCACGTCTTGATGAGTCTGACGTAACCATACCTCTAGAATAGCATGGCCACAAAGAAGGGACTCTGTATCTATCACCTCACAGGGTTTCCTTGGGTTCTCTGCCATTTTCTGTTGTGATTTGTTTGCTTGTGGAAAGAATGTTGAGCCTGAGATCTGTCTTCTTGATATGTTTTAGAGTATGAAATATAATATTAACTGTAGTTAACTATAGATGTGTGGTGACTAGCATGTTTTCGGAGTTGCCAATGGGGTAGTTTTTCTCTCTTTGTGTGTGTGTGTGTGTGTGTGTGTGTGTGTGTGTGTGTGTGTATGTGTTTTGTTGTTCATTGTGAAGTGGCACAAATCATAGTGCGTTGTGCTGCTAAGGAATCTTCCTTTTTCTCTTACTATTCAGCACCCTGAGTTTGTACCTTTGAAATTAAGTGTCAGTACTTTAATTCTTGCCTTGGGTTCTGCTTTCTAGAGACCTCAGGCTATGACGCATTTAGCTGCTTCCTGTCTGGCTTCTCCACCACCTCAGTTTAACGAGACTAGAACCCCTGTCAACCCATTTCCTCTTAATCTGCTCCAGGATTGTTTAATGCTCTCCATTTCTTCTGTAAACGACACTTGATGCTCAAAGCCAATTGATTTACTATAATTGCGTGTGGTTCTGTTCCCCACTTCTCCCCTGCACCTCTCACCGTGCCACACATGCATGCGTGTATGTGTGCGTGTGTGTGTGTGTGTGTGTGTGTGTGTGTGTGTGTGTGTACTACAGCTTGAACTCAGGGCTTGGTCATTGTCCCTTAGCTTTTTGCACAAGGCCAATTCTCACCACTTGAGCTATATCTCCATTTCTGGCTTTTTGGTTATTAGTAAGAATTGCAAGGACTTTCCTGTTAGAGCAAGCTTCAAAGCATGACTAAGGTCTCCGCCGCTTAAGTAGCTAAGATTACAGGTGTGAGCCACCAGCCATGCAGCTTTACCTAAGTTCTATGCTTCTCAAGAGTTAGCTATATTTTTTTCCAAATTTGTGTACACCTTTTTCCATTTATTATAATCATAAAATGCAATTAAATATTCTATCAACCACCTAATCATGGGTGTGAAGATAAGGAGGATTGTTTCTAGGAAAACTTACTTGGAATCATGTGGATTGAAAGTAGTTTTGCAAAAACAAAAGGAATCGAAGTCAAATTTGGTGTGGTAAGATAATGATAAAAGTTCGGGAAGAATTGTAATCATTTTGAAAGGTTTTGCAATCACATGCTTTTCCAAATGTCTTTAAATTCTTATTCTACTTTAAAGAAACTAAAACTAATGATCAGAGTTGATTTATTATTGATGTGGATTATGCAAGAAAGAATACACAGAATGCCAATCACTGGACCAATGGTTCCAGAAGAGACCTTGAACTTAAATCAAAAGATTGGCAGCTCTGAAAGCTTTACAGTGATTGATGGATGGGCCTGAACGTAAGAAAATGCCATGCTATCCAGGTATTAGCTTTTAAGGAGCAGAAATTACCTACTGATCAATCTGTTGCTTAAAAGTCATTTATCAATGGGGGAAATTCTGATTAGAAAATAACTAATACAGCTGAGACAGTTGTAAAATATCAGATGTTTTCCAGAAAGGCAGGGTACAGAAGGTACAGCAAGAGGTACCAACAGGCACAAAATCTAAGCATAGATGTATAACACTGGCTGTAGCAGTGTAAATGGAGTTCTACATTTTGATGTTTTATTCTTGACTAAAGAAAATACCTCCACAATATAAGAGAGATAAATTGTTTATTCTTACCAGATAAGTATTCTTCAGAAAAATCCCCATGGGTAGGTTCTTTGTTATTCTATAAATTGATTTTTTTTCCCTCCACGAACCTGTCATTCTGTGAAGACACACTTGAAGAAAACAGACACCTGAAAGCCTATGTTTTCTTTATCAATGTTTTTTAAATTGTGTATTTTTGACTCTTGGCAGGTCATAGATCACATTTCTTGAGTTAGGAAAAAAAGGATTTTTAGAAATAAAATCAAGTGGAACAAAGCAGAATGAAACTATCAGTGTGCATTGTATGTTGTAACAGCATCCCATGAAATGGTTTTATTACATATATGTACATGTGCATATGCATGGCATGTATGTATGTGTGATTTAAAACATCTTGTTGTGATGTCAAGTTATTCTTGCCTTCATTTTATGGCAAAAACTCAGAGATCTTTTGCTTTGAAATACTGCCTTTTCAGGTTTTGGTTATGAATAATGTAAGAGAATTATTTAAATAAATGCCAGGTTTTTATAACAGAATGTGATTTCCTTGTTCCAAGTTATGGATCAAAGGGCTCTAAAATGTTTTAAAAAATAAATTTGAAGTTTTATCTCAGGAAAACTAGGAGATACGTTCAGTTTCATGAAATCATTAAAGAGCATTGGTATTAAAGGGACTTTCCCATCCCCCCATGCAGCATGTTGTGGGGAGTAAAATCCCCAGTTCCAGACTTACCAAATCTTGAGAAAAGAAAATGTTACATGAAGTTGTCAGCATTATAAAAACTGTGAAGCACAAGACAATCATTAAGAACATGGTCAAGGAACTGACCTCAGACAAACAAGAGCTTCTGATGATTTGCAGGAAAATGATCTATAAGCATGGACCCCCATTCTGACTTAATTCAACATGCACTGAGGGTCAGAGGAGAAGAAAATTTCAGGTCCACAACAGAAACACATAAATCAAAAGCTGAAGGAGGATGGGGGTGAGGAAAATATGATTTTGAGTCTACGGTCCAAATCCTTTCTCTTGACTGCTTCAGAAGAGATTTTTTTCATTGACTCAGTAATTGACTATGCTAGAACATATAAAAAATGCACGTTTCAAATATTCTGTTTCCCTGAACGTCTTGCAAAGATTAGCCTTATCAAAGAAATGACTATGTTTATGTTTATTTATGATTCCCTGCTTTTAAGCTACCTTCTACTTCCACGATCAGTACTTCTTAACAGTTTGTGTAGAGGGGTACTGTCTACAGGGTACTCTGATTATTGATGCCTCCCACCCTTGCTAGAGCCTGATGGGAGAGAATAATTTTCTTTTTGCCAGTCTTGGGGCTTGAACTCAGGGCCTGGACACTGTCCTTTGGGCTTTCTCAAGGCTAGAGCTCTACCACTTGAGTCACAGCACCACGTTTGGCTTTTCCGGAGAATGGAACCCGGGTCTCCTTGCGTCTTAGCACTCTACCACTAGGTCAAACTCCCAGCCCCCTGGTGGGAGAGAAGAGTATGTGTTTCTGGTCTCCTGGTTGGGCCTTTGCTCCTCACATTGGATAGTGCTATGCAGAGAGAGCCTAGGCTTTCTCTTCAGAAGAAAATTGTACTGGGACTTCCAAACTCACGGTATTCAAATACTGAAAAAAAAAAAAAAAGCCTTGAGTATAAGATCAAGCACACAGTAAATACCCAAAAGGTGATTGGTTTCTTTATTGAGATTTTGTATTAAACTTATCACAAATATAACCAGGATAATTTTTAAAAATTTTCAAAATCTTTTTCTTTTCTAGCATGTTTCAGGTCACCTAGCAGGGGCGAAAATTCATCACTGCTGGTGTTCCTGAACAAGGAGTTAGGAAATCCTTAATTAGGAATAGTTTTGAAGCTGGTAATGTTTAAAATAATAACATTAGCTTTTATTTTGATGCATTTTTTAGTGTGTGTGTGTGTGCCAGTTCTGGGGACTTGAACTCAGGGCTTGAGCTCTGTCCCTGAGCGTTTTATTTCCCCACCTCCCACAAAGCTAGCACTTGAACAGTAGCCCCACTTCTGGCTTTTTGGTAGTTTATTGGAGATTAGAGGCTCACAAAGTTTCCTGCCCATTCGTTTAGTCTCATCCCTAGGATATGGAAACAAGAGCTTTATCTTGTGTAATTGTTGTTTTTAGTGTACTATGTTATTTCTCTTCTCCTTTGTTGCCCTTTGGTTAATCTCATAGTTACTGTATCTGACTTTGTTACCTGCTATAGTTTATATACATTTATTTGTTTATTTGAAATAGGAAAGGGAAGGGGGTAAACAAGATGATTGGGAGGGGTTGGGGGGAAGGAAATGGGGACAAAAACATGAGAAGGGGTATCAATGTGTGAGAAGTAATACACCTCCTATCTGGTGAGTATAACTCTAACCCCTCTATACATTAACCCGATAATTTTAAAAAGAAAGTTTCCTGCCCAGGCTAGCTTTGAATCGCAATCTTCAGGTCTCAGACTCCTGAGTAGCTGGGAAAATAGGTATAAGCCCCCAGCATCTGGCACATTTTATAGCTGGTAAATTTGATAAACGAGGCATAATAAGTCTTTTTGTTTCTAGTTTCAAAGTTTGCTCAGAGAGGTTAATTGACTCATTCAGGATTGCCCAGCTCATAATGACGAAGGTGACTAGCTTCCCCTATTTTGGCCCCAAAGCCTGGTTCTTCTGAATACTGTTTTCATGGACCCCTGTGGGATCTCGCATCACACCACCTGGTGTGCCGGGAAACCGGGCCAACTCAGAGGAATCTCATTATCACATTTTGAAGCATTACCCAACTGCTTTTTAAGTTGTATAATTTTCCTGGATCTGGATTTGAGATGGATGCTGGCTAATTGGCAAGTACTGTATTTCACTTGGGTGGAATCTTCTTCCTGACATGTATTAAAAGACTAGGGTAAAAGATCTTTGATATAAAAGGTGGGTAGGGACTTTCTTGTTCTTGGACTTATAAAAATAATTCAAATGTTTTAGGTAAATTCTATGTAATCCTCAAGATTCAAGGATTTATGCTATCTGACCTTTCTGATTGTCTATTTCAGTTTTGCCATGGGGAGAACTTCTTGGCTCTGTGTAGCAATGGCTGAAATAAATTACTAGGTTTCTCTTACTGTTCAGTGTGTGTGTATGTGTGTGTGTGTGTGTGTGTGTGTGTGTGTATCAATATCAATTTACCATATTCTATGTATAGTAAATTTCTATAGATGTGTATAGAGATGAGAGCACAATGTAAGTGTATGAATAAATATGTACATTTATACATACATGCCCCCCCTCTCTCTATATATATGAATGGAATTCAGTAACAGACCAATTAATTATCATGAATCTACTAAATCTAGTAATTCCTAGTACTTTTGTCTGGATATGTATTTTTCAATCTCATCTAAGATTTCAACATTTGGTATGGTCTGATCATTCAGCATTTTTTTTTTTTTTTGCTGTTGTTGCATTATGTGCTTTCCCCAGCCTTCCTAGGGGAAAAAGCTTTCACTTGATTCTTTCCCCCATCTTACCAGGTATGTTTTCATCCTTAAAAAGGCTCAAACAACTTGCTAGAACAGTGAGTTGAACCAATAAAATCTAAGTTTGCAAGAACCTTCCCTCCCTCCTTTCCTTCCTCCCTCCCTCCCCGCCCGCTTGCCTGCAGTCTGTTTTTCACCTCTTCTTTGGAGTCATGTGTTAATTGTCTAGCCAGTTTAATCTGATTGGACAATGCCGGTAACAGTCTTGGATTTTATTACTACACACGAGGGGCATTGTAGAGAGCTGTAGAATCAAGAGAAAGTGTTTCTGGGTAGAGAGATCCAAAAGAGAAGGATAGGACACCTTACTTTTAGTCTGTGATAAAGAAGAGAAATGGGAATGCAGTCAGTTGGCTTGTTTTTCTATACTTGTAATCTTCTTCAATATCTCACAAACATATATTTTTAAAAATTTACTGGAGCGGGGTGCGGTGCCTGTAATCCTAGCTACTCAGAAGGCTGAGATCTGAGGATCGTGATTCAAGCCAGTCTGGGCACTAAAGTCTATGAGGCTCTTATCTCCAATTAACCACTAGAAAACCAGAAGTGGTGCTGTGGCTCCAGAGGTAGGGAGATAGCATTGAGCTCAGGGACAATGCCCAGGCCTAGCGTTCAAGACCCATGAAGGACAAAAAAAACAAATTGTAAAGGTGATGTACAGAGGAGTTACAATTCCATACTTGAGGCAACTAGTGCATTTCTTTTTGAACAGTGTTATCCCTTCTTCCCTCATTTTCTTCCTCTTCTTCCTCCGACTCCCCTCCCTGCCAAAAAGTAGAGTCATTTCCAATATAGAGTGTAGCATCACTGTCACATTGGTTCTCCCCTTGTCCTACCTCCCTTCTCCAAATCAGGTAAACTTATATTCAAGCAAAGTCCAATACACAGACAAGAGGAAATAAACCAAAGGAGAGAAGAAAGAAAAAGGAATAACTGCAAACAGTACACTAAAAAGAAAAGAAAAACTGCTGCTTCCATTCTTTTTTCATATATTTTTATTGTAATGAATAGAAGAGTAACATTATATTCACCTGATAGAAGGTGTATTACTTACCTTTCCATTTCTTGGAGTTCATTGGATAAACGTCATTTCATATGTCCATATGCATAAAGCTATTGAGTGACTATGATCCTCTGCTAAGAATATACTGGATATATTTTAGTTATTGCAAATAAGGGAAACCATGCAGTCTATGTTTCTTTGGGTCTGGCTTACGTTGGACTTTCTCAAGGCTAGAGCTCTACCACTTGGAGCTGCAGCACCACTTCTGGCTTTTTTCTATGTATGTGGTGCAGAAGAATTGAACCGAGGTCTTCCTGTATGCTAGGCAAGCACTCTCCCATTAGGCCAAACTCCCAGCCCCATCTTACTTTATTTTACATAAGTTTTTCCATTTCTTCACAAATGGGGTAATGTCGTTCTTTCTAATAGACACCTAGAATTCCATTGCATATATATTTATCACATTTTCTTGACCCATTCATCTACTGAGGGGAATCATTGCTATGGTAAATAATGCTATACTGAACAAGGCTGTGTTAACCATGTGTGGCCTTGTTTGTGGTCCTTATGGGCAAATGTATAGTGATAAAAACATTTTATCTTAAGGATAAAAAATAGTAGATGAGGGGCCGGGAGTTTGGCCTAGTGGTTAAAGTGCTTGCCTAGCATGCATGAAGACCCGGGTTCGATTCCTTGGTACCACATACATAGAAAAAAGCCGGAAGTGGTGCTGAGGCTCAAGTAGTAGAGCTCTAGCCTTGAGAAAGTCCAAGGACAGTGCTCAGGCCCTGAGCTCAAGCCCAGGACTGGCAAAAAAAAAAATAGTAGATGAAGTGTAAAACCATTTTGATAGAGGAAATACGTATATAGGTATGTATTTATATGTGTATTACGCACATGTACGTGTGTACTGTTCATGTATGTAGACATACGTATAAAATGTGACAGAGAATTATCAAGTTCAAAAGTATTGGATTATGTCTTAATTTGATATTGGCTGACTTAAGAAATGTACATGTATTATTTATACAATAGAACAAGAGTAAAAAGGAGAAAGGCATTATGTCTCTAGTCTTCAGAAATTTGATTTCTTCTACTGCCTATGGTTGGATATTAGATGAGCTATACTTTTCTTCCACTACAGAAAATGCTGATCTTACGTAGGATTTTATGTGATTTTTTTCCCCCTTGGAAAGATATGTATATGGCTATTTGAGTGTCTTGATTTCTCTGCTTTTTATTTTGTGTTTTTTTCCCCTTTTAATGTATTTTTAAAGGTCCAGGCGCTGGTTTCTCATGCCCATAATCCTAGTTACTCAGGAAATTGAGATCTGAGGATCATGGTCAAAGACAACCCAGGCAGAAAAGTCCATGAGGCTCTTATCTACAATTAACCACACATACACAACAAACAAACAACAACAAAAGCTATTGCTCAAGTAATAGAGTACTAGCCTTGAGGGAAATAAAAAGCTCAGGCCCAGAGCCCAGGGTCCCTAGTTTAAGCCTTAGGACTGTACAAAATGAAGGAGGAGGACAAGGAGAAAGAAAGGGAAGAGAAGAAGAGGAATATTTTTTACTTCTATTTTCTTACACCAATGAAAATATAAATTCACTGAATTTCTACAATCAATTATGAGGTATCCATGCTGATTGTGAATGGAATTCAAGGGTTACAGAGCATTCCCCATTCTCTTTTGCCCTCAAGACTGGCATTTTACCACTTGGGCTACACATCCACTTCTGGCTTTTCGCTGGTTAATTGCAGAGAAGGCTTTCTTGGATTTGCCTGCACAAACTAACTTTGAGCTGGAATCTTCATACCTCAGTCTCCAAAGTGGCTGAGATTACAGGTGTGAGCTACTGGATCTGGCTTGTCTTGCAATTCTCAAGAAAGAAGAACATATATCACAAATTAGGGTTAAAAAAGTTACACACTGACAAATCTTTGTAAAATGCCAGACTGTTTACATTTTCTCATTGGATAATGACAATAAAAACCAAACAGAATATTTCTTTTTTGCACCCTTGTTTTTACCAAACTCATTCTTTTATATTAAAAATGAAAAGACCTTAGAACACCCAACAGAGAGCAAAGCCTTAGAGTGCAAGTTTACAGGCAGGGCTGGAGATTCATTAAAATTGTAATTAGACTCACGATTAAATTCATTCACAGTAGAAACTTTGCTTGTAAGTGTTACTACAGGAAGAAACCTCCAGTCTGAAAATTAGTTCTGCAGTCTGAGTGATTTTAATTATGCAGAGTTGATTATCGCCGGAGAAGGAAACCTTTATTGCTGCAATAGAATGAAAATCTCTCCCACCTTTTTATTTTATTTTATTGTTTTAGTTTTCTGGGCTAATATGAGGTACATATTTTGATAACCAAATGTTTCTCTAGACAAAGAAAATGTGAGAAAATCTTCACAAATTCTTTGAGCCGGAGAGCAGAAGTCATAAACACTTATGATAAATTATACAGGATTCTAGATACACACAGTGAGACCAAAAGAAGATACTTTTAATAGAGAAACACAAAGGCGCAATGCCTACGCATATCTTTATTTTTACATAAATGACATGCATCTATGTATATATCAGAGTGAACTCCAAGTTATGGAAACAAGAGATCTCTTTTCTTAATATTTTTAAAAATTTTTTGATGATCCTGTCTTCTTTGCCTTATGCATGGTGTATTCAAGTGTATATCTTCAGTAAGGTTGGAAGAGGGTACAGAATTTGAGGGAAACAGGGTGAAAAAGCACAGCAGTGGAACTCACTGGACACTAGTGAAAGTGAACCATGCAGCTTATGGATGGAGAGAGAAGGGAGGGACTGGGAAAGAATGAGGGAATGGAAGACACTGTATGAAAGCAAATGTATTCATTATCTAACTCAGGTAATTCTAATCCCTCTGTACATCAAAAATAAAAGTAAATTAATTAAAAAAAAGAAGTTATGGGGGTAGGGGGAGGGAAATGGGGACCAAGACATGAGAAAGGGTATCAATGTACATGAATTAATGTACCTTCTATCTGGCAAATGTAATGTAACCCTTCTATTAATTACAATAAAAATATATGCAAAAAGAAGTTATTAAACACTTGTCAGACAGTGAATGCAGTGGGCAGGTCTGTAGGATTTTTTTCCTTGTAAAATGATTGTTACCAATTGGGAAAAGACAAAGGCATGAGATGGAAGTTTTTGAATGTCTGCTTAGTTCGCATGCTGTCCTTTGTGGCAGGCAGTTCCTTTTCCCAGGATTTCTCTCTCCCTGTGTTACTATTTTTGTCTCATAGTGAAAGAAGCTGGGTATCAGATGAATTGACTGGCTCTCTGTTTATTGGTGGATGGATGTTTATTATTGATGGAACGAACACCAGAGCCTGTCTCTTTTTACTCTGATTAGAGAGAAGACATCTAAGTGGGGCTTTCAGAATTGTTCTTCCAAACTCAAGCCTATACTCCAACAAGTTCTTGTTTCTATGCTATGGCTGAATGCCATCTTTGTAATGCTGGCGCCTTGGCTTTGCCTCCACCAGCAAGTTTAAGAAAAGCTGAGAGGAATGTTCCAGGCACTGACCTTAGACTCCAGAGAAGAAAGGAAGTTTCCCCACATCTAGCTCTACTGTCCAAAGACCTGCAGAGCTACAGAAGAGTACAGAGGAGAAGAGAGGGCCAGGCAGGCAACAAATCAGATCCAGTTGGCTTCTACACCCTGCCTTTTAGCAGGGTGCTTTGAGGAAAGTTCCATTTCTTCATTGTGAAGTAAGGGAAAGATGACAGAAGCTCTCAGTGACATTCGGCTTTAGAATGCCCTGGTGGCATCATATGTCCAAGCAAGAGGTGGGGAGGGGTGTGTGTGTGGAGGGGAGGGGGTGTATGTGTCCTTGGAACTTTCATGATCCCTCCTTCTCCACAGTCAAAGCTATTCTGCTTGCTGATGATTTTACAATTAATCATTTTAATGTTAAAGAGTAGAGAGAATAGTATGCCAGGTGATAAACTACTACTACTCCCCATATACACACATAAGTGTTAGAGTTTACTATATGGCTATATAATTTTCGGGGATAAAATTAAAGCAATTTATAGATATGACATTTTGCTCATTATATGCATATTTGTATAAACAAAGAAAGTGACATATTCACATATATATGCTCCTCATACATAGACATACATGTGTCATTTTCTTTTGATTATGTGCTGACACTAGGGCTTGAACTTAGGGCTTTGAACTTTCAGTTTGAGTTTTTGCTCAAGGCCTTTGCTTTCCCACTTGAGTCACAGCTCTACTTCTGGGATTTGCTGGCTAACTGCAGATAAGAATCTTGAGGATTTTTCTGCCCAGGCTGGTCCCTGAAACCTCAATCTTCAGAGCTCAATCTTCCGAGTAGCTAAGATTATAGGTGTGGTCTATCAGTACCATTCCATTAAGGCCATTTCCTTCTAGAAAGGTCATGTGGTATTCATATTTTACATAATATTTTTGTTTCTAGTAATTAGATAACTAGTTTATGCTCAATTTCCCTATACTGCTTTCCAAATGTTACAGCTGACTTGTTAAAATTAGAATTCAATCAACATCAAATATGATTGCTGTGTCTCCTAAGTCCACTTTAATCTAGGAAATTTTCATTTTGTTTGGTTTTTACTGTGACACTTTTTTTTTTTAAAAGATGAGAGCTCTGAGAAACTGGTGTTTATTGACCTCCAAAAGTTTCTTCTTTCTGACTTGCCTGAGTGCTTGCTTCCTTGTGGTTAGTTCTTTGGTTTGTCTCTAACTCCTACATGAACTGAAAATTAGATATAAATGCTTAATTAGATCTAGAAAACATTTGGCAAAAACATTTCCTGGAAATTGCTGCACCCTTCCTATTTAATTGCTGCAGGAAGCAGGCAAAGTAGTGGCAGCTTGACCTTAGCCCTGAAATGTTACATGTCCCTCTGTGCCCAGCTCCTGGCTATGGGTAGAATTTGCTTATCAAGGATATATGCAATTTTCTAACATTTCTTCATGCCTTAATCAATTATATCATGAGGAGCTTTAAAGTGAAGACATAATCAATTTCCTTCTGTATTTACTGGTTACCTGCCTGCCTCCCTCCCTCCCTCCCTCCCACCCTCCCTTCTTTCTTTTACTGGTCCTGGGGTTTGAATTCAGGGCCCAGGCACTGCCCTGAGCTTCTTTTTGCTCCAGGTGAGCACTCTACCACTTGAGACACAGCACTACTTCCAGCCTTTTCTGATAATGTGGTACTGACGAATCAAACCTAGGGCTCCATGCATGCTAGACAGGCACTCTGCTACTAAGCCACATTCCTAGCCAAGAAGAATTTCTTAATATAATTTTATTGTTATTATTAAGGTGTTGTACAGAAGGGTTATAATTTCATAAGTTGGGTAATGTGTACATTTTTTTTCAGACGTCACTCCTTCTTTTACTTTCCCTAATTTCCCTCCTCCTATCCTTGCCTATAAATTGCATAGTTGATTTTCTACATAGTGTTTAATGTGTACTAGGCCTACATTTAGTAGAATTTTTGAGGGTCCATCTTTTTTTAATTTCCTAGTCCTGGAGCTTGAACTCTACCACCAGGCCACATTTCCAGCCTACGGATCCATCTTTATAGCAACATAATACAGGACTCTGAGGTTTAAAGTCTTAGCTTCAATCTCTCATCTCTTTTGCTGTTCCTTTGTTATCTCATATTGTCACAATATCTCACTTTGTTATCTGATATATTGGATACATTTGTATTTGGTTACTTGAAATTGGACAGGGAAGGGGGGAAAACCAAGAGGCAGGGTGGGGGGAGGGTAATGGGGACCAAGACATGTGGAAGGTTATCAATGTATGTGAATTAATGCACCTTCTACCTGGCAAATATCATGTAACCCTTCTATTAATTACAATAAAAATATATTAAAAATATATATGAAAAAAAGTAGTCTTAGCTTCTTAGTCTCTCACTGGGCTTTGCCATTACATGAGACTTCATTTGAAATGGAGGAAAGTGTTTCTCCACACTTACATATTTCCTTTTCAGTAAGCTATGGTTTCTGAGGGAAGCATAGGCAAGTGAGCTCAAAAAAAAAAAATGGGAAGGACAGGGGACAGGAGTGTGGCCTAGTGGTAGAGTGCTTGCCGAGCATGACCCAAGTCCTAGGTTCAATTCCTTGGTACCACATACACAGAAAAAGCTGGAAGTGGTGCTGTCGTTCAAGTGGTAGAGCTGTAGCCTTGAGAAAGCCCAAGGACAGTGCCCAGAAATGGAGTTCAAGCCAGGACTAGCAAAAACAAACAAACAAACAAACAACAACAACAACAAAAAATCCCAGGAGGATAGCTGGGTGCTAGTGGCTTATGCCTGTGATATTAGGTACACAGGAAGCTGAGATCTGAGGATCTGAGATTGATTCCAGCTAGGGCAGGAAAGACAGTGAGACTCTTCTCTCCAATTAATCTCAGAAAAACCCAGAACTGGCACTGTGGCCCAAGGGGTAGGATGCTAGCCTTAGGCAAAAAGGAGCTCAAGGTCATCCCCAAACCCAGAGTTTAAGCATCAGGACGGGCAAAAAAAAAAAAATTAAAATAAGAGGAATGCTTCCTTGTTCTCTTGAAAGAATTTCACTGGGAAACAGAATTAAATCCAGAATGAAAAGAAAGTACACATCTTTCCACCTCAGTTTACGCATATGATAAAATTATCTTCCACCAGAACAATAATTAAAGCTGTATTAAACCATATGTATCCCTGCTACTATGTTAACAGTGTTCTTGGGGTGGGTGGACAAACGCTGCTTTCTGCTATCAGTCAGCAGTTAATCGGGAGATGCAGCATGGTGATCTTTTCACACTCTAGGCAAATTCCACATCATGGAGCTACACTATTTTATGAAAAACTATGGCTTGGATTTGTGTTTTGTGATAGGAAAAAGGAATAGGCCGGGCCTGATCATCAACAGGCAAGGACTGGTATTTGAGGAACAGTGAGGGGCACAGACCCTCCTGCAGGATTGGCTATTGTGCTAAGAGACTGGATTTTAAGGTTGGCTTATATAGGGCTTCATAGGGAAGCAGAACATTAAAATGGGATGGGGTCTGTTGGGGGCCCAACAGATAAGGGCAATGTCCTCCATCAGGCCCACAGTAGAATGCTGCACTTAATTTGAGGGGGGCCATTGTTCCCTGGAAACCAAGGATGGTCTTGCCCAGATTGTGCTAGCTTGTCTGTAGAGAGGCATGTGGTCAAGCTTGTTCGTGCGGGTCTGGTGTCTTGCTCAACCTTCAGTGATGCCATGACTTCCAACATTATCGAGCTCCAATGAACAATTAGTAGAGGGTGAAAAGTCCTCTACAATGGTGAATGGACAGCCGTGCTTATGGGATGGTATGCTTGCCCCAAGGCAAGGCTGCAGGAAGTCACTTAGGAGCTAAAAAAATGGGGAGTTTCAGTAAGCCAGCTAATGGGAGGTGTCACCATCAAAGACTTAAATAGTTGACTCTTCATGGAGTGCGCAGAGCTTGAGCAGGACAGCAATGAGTTCAGATGAAATATCTCTTGCTAATTCTTAAAATCCCTGCAGAAGGAATGAATGGAGAGCAATAGGTTTTCTACTGTGTTTGTATTGGCTTGAGTCTGTTTACATTTATAGATGTACTTAAATGTCCTGATAGGCATCAATAACAAAACTATGGTGCACTACAAAGGGCTGCTTTGAAACATAATGGTTAACACAATTCTTTGTACTAGCAGCAGCTTTACCACCATCAATTTCTCAGGTTTTTATCTTTTTCCTCATCTCTAGAAGACATATGGTGTGTTCTTTTGAGGGCTAACTTGGGCTAAGTATTGCCTTTGTTTATTTATTTCGCCATGCTTTCTACAACAGAGCACATTTCTTGTTGCCCATTTGATTCCTTTCCACTGTTCTTAGAAACAATGGCAATAGCAACTAAACATGGGTGGCCTCCATTAACATTCCACAACTGTAAATGGGACTGGTTAAAAAAAAAAGTATGCAAATCAAACTGCTAAATGTACTCAGTCTTGTTAATGAACAGATACCAACTTGGTTCATTTTGAATCATGCAAGAGGAGATAGTAATTTTAAAAACACTCTTGATTTCTTTGTCCTGCTGTTGACAAAAAGGCTCAGAGGAAAAAAAAATAGAACATATGCTTGTTGATAATAAACGTGAAAACCTCCTTGTGACATGCAGAGTAAGGCCCACAATTTCGGGTAAAATTTTCATCTGAACATATCACCTCTGTTGTTATTCCCTTGGCTAGTTTTGGAATGATTCTTCCCATCCATCTCCCAAATGGTTGTAATGATCTCAAGAAGCACTGCCTGTGAGAATTAGGCAGGGATTTCTCAGTGGGTGTGAGCTGTGGGAAAAGGCTGATTTCTTAGGTGTCAGAAACTAGTCTTCGCATTGATTAAGTTTGGTTGTAGTCATACACTGCTTTGTAAAACAGCAACTTCTTTGTGCAACTACTTAAAGTAATAGGGCAAAAATAAATAAAATTGAATTCATCTTCAAGAAAATAAAGAATCTGATGTTGGGTTTGCGTGATCACGTAGAGTCCACTGAAAAGGATCACGCAGACCAAGTTTCATGACAGCTTGGTTCCTCTTCTTTCCATCTTTCAGCTCGCCAGGTGGACTCATGCTGTTCTTTGCATGCACATTGCATCCCCTCACACATCTCCGATATAACTAACTACTCATTTTCCATGCTGCCTCTCCACTTTATGTAGGCCTCTACCAGGCACACCGCGGATTTATTTATTTATTTATTTATTTTTATTTTTTTCTCATGCCTGTGTTCCTCATCTGTCAGTTAGATCCTTGAGGAGAAGGTCTGGTCTTTCTATTAGTTTTATGTTCAGAGTCGAGCTCACTTTCCCCCTTCACAGTAATGGTTCAATGAAGTTTGCTGACAAGACTTACCACAACTCAGCTTGGGAAGGAAGATTCTTGGTCACTTTAGGAAACAGAAATGTTGATGAGGAATCTCAGAGCCACATTTTTCTTTCGTTTAGTTGAGGGAGTCGCAGGACTCGCTCAGGTTTATACAATCAGCTTGTAGAAAGGAGAAGCCAGAATTCAGCAGCTCTGTACCAAATTTGAGAACATAATGTTCTGTGGAACATTATACTTGTGATGCTTGGATGCCAACAGTTGCTTTGAGAGGGGAGTAGATTGCATCTCCAAATTAGCTGGCTAGGTTTCTGCATTGTAAAACTTTCTTGTGCAGTTCCAAGGATGAGATATAGAAGAAGCAGCATTTTTCTAACGGATTTTTTTCCCGATAAAGATATTCCTCGTAAAACATCTCATTGAACAAGTAGTCACCAAAATCACACTGGAAAACATAATTGTGCTAGGTGGAGGAGTATCAACTTAGACACACCAAAATCCTGACCACTGAAATATGCAAACATGCTCTCTGACAAAGGAGACTTAAAAGTTGTCAATCAGCTGATCTGAAAGAGATGATCGGGGGAGCCCATTGGAATAAGGCCTTTATGGGGGACAGAGGGAGACAGAAGGAGGTCCAGTGACGGTGAGGAAAGTGGATTACTAGCTGCTGATGGTTTTCAGGTAGAAGGAGAGACTGTGACCCAAGGAATGCAGGTGGTGTTTA
Organism: Megascapheus bottae; assembly: GCF_031878675.1. Classification (NCBI taxonomy): domain Eukaryota; kingdom Metazoa; phylum Chordata; class Mammalia; order Rodentia; family Geomyidae; genus Megascapheus; species Megascapheus bottae. The sequence goes on from NC_143521.1 coordinate 52,242,917, forward strand.
GAAGCTGAAAAGGGCTAGAAAAGATTCTCTTCTAGAGCTGTAATAAAAGAGGATAGCTCTGTCACCATTTTGATTGTCACTCAATGGAAAGTGTGTCAGATTTACAATCCCCAGATAACATGTTTGTGTTCTTTCAAGCCACTCGGTTTTTGGTAATTTGTTATAATAGCAAGAGAAAATTAGTACAACAGTTGTAATGTCACAAGCTGCAAGTTTACTGCTCTCACTGAAGCCTGGGTATTATTTATATTCACGATTATATCATTTATATTCATGTCTTCATGATGGGGTGGAATGATTCTCCTAATTGGCTACAAACTGATCCCTAAAAACCATATTTTCTCCCATTTTTATAGGCATGAGAGGCAAAATTACGTAAAATTTTATTTTTATGTATAATGGAGGACTAATTAGTAGCTATGAGTTATGAAGGGTTACAAAAATTTGCTTTTCATAAACTATAAATGACGATGTTTTTTAAGCATACTGAAAATGAACTCATTATTTTAACTCACCGTCTGGGTACAAAATTGAAAAATTCTTTCAGTGAAAGATGTTATGAAAATAATTGAAATTCTTGTAATTTGGAAGGAATACATTTTATCATCCATAGAGGATCATCACTGTTTTAAATTGGTCATGGTTTTCATCATGCTATGATTGACTGTTAAAATGATAAGTTACTTTTAAGTTTACAGATCCCAATTTAATTTGTTGAGTACTCTTTGCTATTCCCATATTGTGCAGTGATATGAGTTACTACTATTGAGGGTATATTGGACACTAGCTTTCTAGAAATTCTATATTGGTACATAGTAAATGCTCAGATATTTGTTGACATGGAAATACATATGCTTGGTGCTTTATGCATATTATCACATTCAGTCATTTACACACAGACATGCTAAGGTAGTTTGGTCATTTCTCCACTGATGTGGACACACTAAGTCTGAGCAGAATTGAAACGCAAAAGGCAGAGAGATTCAGTTATACCACACAAATTAGGATCGACTCAGTCAAATGTTAAGCTCAATGGCCATGTAATTACACTCATTATTCAAAATTTCTGTGATAGTACTACTATATATATACATATATTGGTTTGAAAAGTACTTTTAGACAGGGTAAGGAAGAGTTTTTGACTCTCTGTAATTGTACTTTGAGAAAAAAAGGTACTTGAGACACAAAACTTAATGGCTCAGACACTTTTGCATAATTTGGAATTCAGCCATTCCATACACAAGTATGTTTGACACTTGGTATATGTTGGCATTGTGTTATTGGCTGAGAAAGAAATTCAGAGGGTGACTATGTACCAGGCTTGCTGGGTCCAAGTGTATAAGTGTATTAAAATTTGTTGCCCTAAGGTGTTTGTTCTTTTTTTTTTTTTTGTCTGTCCTGGGACTTGAACTCTGTGCCTGGGCATTGTCTCTGAGCTCTTTAGCTCAAGGCTACCTCCTTATCCCTTGAGCCACAGTTCCACTTCTGGTCTTCTGGTGGTTATTTGGAGTTAAGAGTCTTACAGACTTTTTAGTGCCCAGGCTGGCTTTGAACCATGATCCTCAGATCTTAGCCTCCTGAATAGCTAGGATTACAGGCATGAGCCACCGCACCCAGCTTGTTTGTTCTCTTTCTCTTTTTCCACCTTCTCTCCCATATTCACTTCCTCTCACTCTCCTCCTCCTCTTTCTTCTAACCCATATTTCATTGTCTGAAAAGAGTTCTGATTTGAATAATTATGGATATATTCATCATACTAGTGGTACACTGCAAAAAGCTTTGCATACTCATTGGAAAGGTAGTCATTAATCTCTTTCTGTCTTTGATTGGTAGCTTCTATAATGATACTCAGAATCCTTGTCTCTTGGTGTTTGTGTCATTGGGTAATTTTACTCTTATATGAAGAGGAAGAACCAATAGCTTGCTTCTAATGGACGGAATTTACTATGTGATTAAATTTTATTTAAAAAATTGTTTCTGTACCATTCCTGGGCTTGAACTCAAGGCTTGGGCACTGTCCCTGAGGTTTTGTGCTCAAGGCTAGTGTTCTCCACTTGAGCCACAGCTCTACTTTCAGCTTTTGTGTTAATTGCAGGCAAGAATGTTATGGTCTTTCCTGGCTGGGTTGGCTTAGAACTGTGAAGCTCAGATCTAAGTTTTCTGAGGATCTAGGAATGTAAGTGTGAGCCACCTGTGTCTCACAAATTTTACTTGTGCAATGAGGCTATAAATAGGGTTTTCAGTTAAAAGATAGGATGCCCAGCTAAATTTTAATTTCAGATAAATGTCAAATAAATTTTCACTACTATACTGTTAGTGTCTATCCAAGAAACTCCTATCCAGTTCAATAGAGTTAACTTTTTCTCCTCAGAATTTTATAGCTTAATATTGTATTTATCCATTTGCACACAGTTTTTACACAGTATAAGGTATGAATCTAAATTTCTTCTTTGCACATGGATATCCAGGTTGCTTACCATTATTATTGAAGAGACCATTGTTTGTCACTGAAAAAAAATTTTTTTTTGATCAGTAATGGTGGTTGAATTTGGGGCCTGAGCAATTTTAGAATTTGTGGCAATTCTTCTGTAGTGATCTCTCACCACCTTGGAAGTAACTAACTTGATTCTGGGTCTCTCAAGGACATTAATTAGAAAGTCTAGAAAAATATTTATTTTTTTGATGGGGTACAACAAAAATGTCTTGGAAATAGGCATTTGATTGGAGATGAATTGAACAAGTTAATAAAAATGTTTTTTCATGTAATTAATAAAAGGGTTATATTATATTCACCAGATAGAAGGTGCATTACTTCACATACATTGATACCCTTTCTCATGTCTTGGTCCCCACTTCCCTCCCTCCACCCGCACCCCTTATCTTGTTTTCCTCCCTTCCCTATCTGACTTCAAATAACCAATTATGCATATATACAATATATCAGATAACCAGGTGAAATACTGTAACAATATGAGATAATCAAGGCCAGCAAAAGAGATGAGAGATAACATAATACATTAAGGACAATGATTGCTCATTATATGGCTTTTGTTTCTTTATCTTGGAGGTCCTTTCTTTCAGCATCATTCTATATGGCCTTATGTGTTTAGATTTTGTTCTATTGTAAATCTCTGCTAGGAGAGCCCAAGGTTTCTACTGATTATGACAAATGAGGGAAACCATTGAGCCCATGTTCCTTTGAGTCTGGCTTACTTCACTTAATATGATTTTTGCTAAGTCTTTCCATTTCCTTACAAATGGGGCAATGTCGTTCTTTCTGACAGCAGCATAGAATTCCATTGTGTACAAATACCACACCTTGTTGATCCACTCATCAACTGAGGGGCATCTGGGTTGGTTTCATATCTTTGCTATGGTAAATAGTGCTGCAATGAACATCATTGTGCTAGTGGATTTAGTATGTCCTTATTTCTGGACGAGTGGGTAAATGCCAAGTAGTGGGATTGCTGGGTCATAGGGGAACTCTATGTTTATTTAGTCTTTTGCGAAACTGCCATACTGCTTTTCATAGTGGCCGAATGAGTTTGCACTCCCACCGAGAGTGTAGCAGTGATCCCTCCTGGCCACATCCTCTCCAGCATCTGTTGTTATTAGATTTCTTGATCCTGGCCAGTTTAACCAGAGTGAGGTGGAATCTTAGAGTTATTTTAATTTGCATTTCTTTTATGGCGAGAGATGTCGATAATTTCTTCATGTGTCTATAGGCCATTCTTATTTCTTCTTCAGAGAAGGCTCTAAGTCTTTGGCCCATCTTTTAATAGGATGGTTGTTTCTTTGGAGATTAGTTTTGGAGTGATTCAATTTTAAAAATGTTTTTTGAACTTCTGGAGAGGGCATTCCGAGAGGTTCTTTAAAGAAAAAATAAAAATGAGCTTCAAAGTATTTATGGTGTTTGTGTAGTGCACTGTTTTGGATTGGTGAACATCATAAAGAGTTTATATAAAATTTTTAATCCCTGTGTATGATGTGTGTGTGTGTGTGTGTGTGTGTGTGTGTGTGTGTGTGTATGTGCTGGTTAAACAAATGATCATATATTCATCAGTCGAAAACCCTAGCCAGGCTCTAGTGGCTCACACCTCTAATTCTAGCTACTTAGAAGGCTGAGACCTGAGAATCACGGTTTGTAGCAAGCCCAGATAGAAAAGTCCACGAGACTCTAATTTTATTTATTTATTTATTTATTTATTTTTCCATATATTTTTATTGTAATCAATAGAAGGGTTACATTATATTCACCAGATAGAAGGTGCATTACTTCACATACATTGATACCCTTTCTCATGTCTTGGTCCCCATTTCCCTCCCCGAAGTCCCTCCCCTCATCTTGTTTTCCTCCCTTCCCTATCTGGCTTCAAATAACCAAATATGCATATATACAATATATCAGATTACCAGGTGACCTACTGTAACAATATGAGAAAACCAAGGGACAGCAAAAGAGATGAGAGATAACATAGTACATTAAGGACAACAATCACTCATTATATGGCTTTTGTTTCTATATCCTGGAGGTCCTTTCATTTAGTGTCATACTATATGGCCTTATGTATCTAGGCTTTGTTCTATTGTACATCTCTGCTAGGAGAGCCCAAGGTTTCTACTGATTATGACAAATGAGGGAAATCATTGAGCCTATGTTCCTTTGGAGACTCTCATTTATAATTAACATCTAAAAGCCACACATAGAGCTGTGGTTCAAGTGGTAGAACATGAGCTTTGAGCAAAAGCTCGAGAACAAGTGCCTAGGCCTTCTGCTCAAGCCTCAGAACCAGCGTGTGTACACTTCCCCCACCCCTCCCTCACCCCACACACAGAGGCTCCGTAGTCATTTGAGATGAGGCTCCACAAATCTATATGTAGCTATAGAAATTAATTTTCAACAAAACATGAGTCCAAAGGGAGATTGATTGCCCAGTTTTATGATGCTATAAACAATGCTGTGATCGACATCTTTAGAGCATAATGAGGCCTGTTATTTACAGAACATCGATTCCTGAAAGTAAGATTTGTTAGCGTAAGTTTGTCCCACCGGCTAAATGTTCCATCTTGGTTGAGTTCAGGGCATTCCTGGTGATGGTGGTGATGGTGCCTGCTTGAACATCTGCTAATAATGCACTCTCACAGACGTCTTGCTTTTCATCTCCCCATTCCGTTCTCTTCTCCAGGAAACATGGAATGGATACAGCCTAACCCTTCGTCCTTCTACTTCTTACAGGCTCTATTGCTCAGCACTGCTTTCCTTTGTCCATTTTTGCCTCCTTTTCTTTAAGCATTTTGCTACTGATAAGTCTTGTATTGAAGCGAGACTTTCTAGACACTGATTTTTTTCTTTGGTTAAAGGAATCCACCAGTTTTTCCTCGAGTGCTTCTTAAATAGAATACAGTTGTTTTAATAGTTACAAGAAAAGTAACCCACTTTATGTGTAACTTCATTGCCATAAAGTCTCATGTGCAGTTTATGGTGCTGCATAAATGAACAATAATGTAATTGTGGACTCCAGGAATGGAGGATTCTGCTTACTCTTCTCCAGATAAGCTGGCTTGGAATCCTTATCTATGAGTCCTTCCTCACAAGGGTTTTTTTTTTTTTACCTCCCTTTGAACATCTCCTCCCCCTTTCTTTATGTCTCTTTTACTTCTCCTTTAAAGCAGGCTGTGGCATTCTTACAGCTACTGTTTCTCTTCTGGGTGCCAATTGAAATCCCTCCTTTCCCCACCCCCAACACACACCATATTTCTTCATTATAATGTGAGCCTTCGACAGCTCAAAGCCTTGTCAGCTGCCTGCTTTCCAGGATATAGCCAAGTCATTCCATTGCTCTGCCATCCTGCAGGGCAATAAGCTACAAATCTTTTTTTTTCAGTGCAGACCCAGAGGTGGCTACCTTGGGGCTGGAAGGCAGGGAAAAAGCAGGCATGCTTCCTCAGCTTGGAGAGAAATCAAATGTCTGTCTTCTGGTTTGGTCTGTGTATGTTCTTTTGAATGAGTCACCCTGTGCTTTTAAGGATAGAACTTAATTGGAAGGAAGGAAAGTTTTCATTGGTTAAACAATTCAGTCAGAGAAATTGCCCAAGCCCACTAGAGACAAGACTCCAATATGTGCTTGATTTTCTTTGGAGGATTTGCTAATGGTTGTGGGGAGCGCCGGTTCTTATTTATTACTTACTTTTCTTAATAATGAAAAAGAGACCATATGCTGGGTGTGCAGCACGCTGATAAACTCACTCGGAGCAGTCACTGGCAAGCTCACACGTTCTGTGCCCTGTGCTATTTGAGTGGAAATGCTGAACACGATTAAGAAATTTGCAGCCTTTGATATGTGGGCCACGTGGCCACACGGGCTCATGCTAATAGGAGCTAAATATGGGCTGTGTTGAGGATTTTAGTTTACCTCTTTTTAAGAAAAAGGAATTCTGAACATTTCTTATGTTACAAGGACTAAGCAAAATCAGTCTCAGATGGTTCAAAGAGTTAAAACCCCACACTGTTAGAAATTCTAGAAGAAAATACATGTAAATATTCATGGAGCTTCTGGAGGATGGGGGAGGGCTTTCTAAGCTTAGATTTGAAGGAATAGTTAATTCACTAAGATGTGACTGATAGCTCTAACAACATAAAAATTGTATAAAAATATCACCTAGATTAGCAAGCCATCAAGCAAACTACAGGTAATGTCCTAGGAATTCAACCAAGAGTAATTAAAAAAATAAATATGAACCTCATAGAGCCTCAATAACAGCAATTCTAGGATTTCAGTAAATAAATTGGAAAAGGACACAGGTAAACAAAAGACAAATATGGAGTGTAGTAAGCAAATGTGGAAAAATGTTAACTTCCCAACTGACCAAATAGATGTAAATTAAACAATAACGAGCCACAATTTTCTCTTTGAACAATTTCCATCAATTTATCTGATGGACTAACACTTCCTTTAAAATGTTGATTCAAAATGCTAATACTGGATGTTGATGAAGGTATCATGAAATGCTCATTCTTGTCCTCTGATTAGAAAGGAGGAAGCAGGTAACATCACATCCACATTGGCATAAAGGGTTTCAAATAAAAATATACGTAGAAAATAATCTTTTAAAAATGTCTTTACCCAAAGATGCTTTAGAATAGTTTTAAAAATGTTTTTGAGTGAAAACTATTTCTATCAACCTTTCTAATTTTCCTAAATTCCAAGTAATTTCTTTTTCTGGTACTCGTGTTTGAACTCAGAGCCTTGTGTTTTCCTAGGCAGGTGCTTGACATTTTGAGCCATATATCTGGGTTTTTTTTGCTTTAGTTATTATTATTATTATTGTTTTGGGTGGGGTCTGCCATTTTCTGCCTGTGACTGGATTTGAACTCTTAATCCTCATACTGATTACTTTCACTTAGCTAGAATGACACATACCCATGACCACATCCAGCTTACTGATTGCGATGAGACTTTGTTCAATTTATGCCCAGGCTTCAAATTGCAGTTCTCTTGACCTGACATGATAGGTATGAGCCACAACACTGTTTTTCATCTGAAGTAGATTTTCACCATCTTTCACTGTGTAGCTTCAGTGGCATCTCAGTCTATTCTTTTGTGTGTGTGTGTGTGTGTGTGTGTGTGTGTGTGTGTGTGTGTGTGTATGTTTGCTAATGCTATTTCTGATATATAGTTGTATTATTTTCTCTTTCATAGAGTTGAAGCCCTGGACTTTTTGAACATAAAGTCATAATCTGCATTTCATTCCTGCCCCTTCTGTTGTTGTTGTTCTTCTTCATCTTCTCCTCCTCCTCCTCCACCTTCTTCTCCTCTTTCTTTACCTATGGCTCTTCTCACATCTTTTCCTTCCAAGCTGAGTGTGCTCTTCATAAATCTGCTTTATTCCTAAACTCCACTTAAAAATTTTAGCTTTGAACACTAATGTTAATACTTATTTACTCTATGACTTCATTTCTCACACTAGTGATCTCTGTAGCATTATTATTATTATTATTTATTGTTGGGGTGATATATAGAAGGGTTACAGTTACATTTATCAGGTAGTGGGTATATTACTTCTTGAACATTGATACCCCTTCCCAAGTTTTTTCTCCCACTTTCCCTCTCCACTCCCTCTCAAATTCAATTAGGTGAGAACATGTAGATGCTCTGTATATCTTGAAGTTCTAGGCCAACAACATTGTCATTCTTTTTTTTTTTTTTAATTTTTTTGGTCCGTTGTGAGGCTTGAACTCAGGGCCTAGACTCTGTCCCTGAGCTCTTTTGCTCAAGACTAGTGCTCTATCACTTTGAATCACAGTTCCACTTCTGGTTAATTGGAGATAAGAGTCTCCTGGGGACTTTTCTGCCCAGGCTGGCTCCAAATGGCAGTATCCTCAGATCTCAGCCTTCTGAGTAGCTAGGATTACAGGTGTGAGTCACCAGCTCCCCTGGCAACATTGTCATTCTGAACACTGTGGTTTACCCTGTTTATAATGGAATGGCCAAAGTGCGCCCCTCAAACAGCCGAGCTTTAAAAAAATCCATGCTTCCTTATGAACGGTGTCATTTACATGCTCAACTACCATTGGTGGAAAGATAACATAGCCTTTGTCCTTATTTGAAGAACATAAGGAGAATAATGTTCCTGCTGGTGTGAGTGGAGAGGACTAGACGGTGCATGAGTGTAAATGATGAGTCCTCTGCTGTATAGAAGTAAGTTGGCAGGCCCTGTCTTTGCTTCTCTGTTTCGTAAATGTCCTAGGTCTGTAATGACCTTGACCCAGATAGCGAATTCATTTCTTCTCAGAGTGATGTATTGGCATATAGCTCTTTTGTGAGGGCCTACCACCATGCTCCAGGTATGTCTTTGTATGGGAAATTTGGTCTAAGATCTGTAGAGCAGATCTTGTAGCTCAGGAAGGATACCAATCTGCAAATAGATGATTCTGATAAATGTGTTTCATGCTATATTGTGTATTGTGTATATGTATATATTGTGTATACATGTATGTAAATATCTATTGTGTACTGTACAGGACATAGGAGAGACCAGAGACCAGGGTAGGGTGGGATGGCTTTCTAGAGGAAGGCATCTTTGGAATGAATTTGAAGGCATAAGGTATTTCTTCTGGGAGTAAAAGGGAAGAAACAATCCTTGCAGTAATGGTAGACTTGTGCAAAGCCACTGCTGGGTCTGAAGGTGAACCCTGAGACTGTGAGAGGGATTCAGTGTGTTTGGAACCCAGATTAATGGATTCCTTCTGAAGGAAAGCTGAAGTCAGTATTTAATAGTTTCTCTTCTATTTTAATATTATGCTTGGCGAATTACCAAAATAATGATTATTTAGATTGTAGGTTAGGTATATACATTGAGGGTTGGTCTTTGTATTTATGAATCTGAGTCTTTTTTCATTCCTAACCAACAAGGCCTTTGATATACAATAGTACTGTTATTGTTATTTTGGGATGATTATTTTACAACTGCATTGTACTGCCCGAAGGGAGGGTACAATGGGATACAATGGGAATGAACTGTTGAAGAAATGCTACCAGGCTTTTTATTGTTGTTCAGATTATGATGCTGGATCTGTCTTTTGTTTAGCCATGAAAAGGAGGACAGACAGGATACGTGTATACTATTTATAACTCTTACCTAAAGACTATTCTTGTTGTTCTTAAGGTACTATGTTATCTCTCATCTCTTTTGCTGTCCCTTGGTTATCTCACATTGTTACAGTATCTCACTTTGTTACCTGATATGTCGGACATATTTGTATTTGGTTATTTGAAATTGGATAGGAAACAGGGGAAAACAAGATGAGGGGTAAGGGTGGCAGGGAAGGAAATGGGAACCAAGACATGTGAAAGGGTATCAATGTATGGGAATTAATGCACCATCTATCTGGCAAATATCATGTAACCCTTCTATTAATTACAATAAAAATATATGAAAAAAAGAAAAGAAAAAAAAGATTATTCTTGAAATAATATATTACCCTGTGCCAAATGCCTTCAATACACATTCAGTCACTAGATATTAATGTTAAAAAGAAAAGAGAAAATTATTAATCTCTGATCAGACTTCAAACACTCGATGTATTGTTTCTCTCAGCTATTTTCTTTTACTTTGCCCCCTAACTTTTTCTGTTGGGAAAAAAATTTCTAATACTCTTCTAAAGCACATATGGACCATCTTTAATCATATTTCTATAAATAACTCAGTACAGCAGGGCTGGGTAGCTGGATGCTGCTCTAGAGACAGGAAAGCAAGATGAGATCTCCAGAGTGACAAAGCCTATAAAAGTATTTCATGGTGGGTGTTTGACCTGCTTAGACCTTAGATTTTTCCCCTTGTCTTGCTCTCATTGATGGAGATTGCCTGGTACCTGACTCATGTTTAGAAAGAGCAGTTTCTTTTTCCTTAGAAAGAGACAAACTGGACTTTCATGCCACCCCTATTAGTCACGTGACTGTGGCATGGAACATTATTTCTCCTGAGCCATAGTTTCCACATGGATTAGACTGATTTGCCTGTCTCAAAAGATGGCTGTAATCTGAACAAGAAACCATGGAAAAGTGCACCATTGTACCTGACACAAAGATGAAGCTCAGGACGTGGTCAGGGAAAGCATCACGATAGAACAGGATAACCATGGTGTCTGGATTCATAAGCCCCAGGTGCAAATTGAGCTCCTTCAATTCCCCACAGGGATACACAAGCGATGGCAAGTTACTTACCTTTCTCAAACTTTTATTTTTCTCATCTTGAAAATTTTGTTAAGTTGATGAGACCTCTATAGGGAAGAGTCAACATTGTTTACAGACATATAGTTTGGTGAATTTCTTATGACTAGCTGAACATTATTCTAATATATGTGAGATAGAATAGAACATCATGCTTATTTTCAAGGCACTCAGGCACTAATGGTAGGGATAGCAAATCGAATAAACAATGTACCCAAGTGCAATATTCATTATGATGGATAAAAACAGAACTCAATAGGGATGTCTGTTTGGGAAACTTTATCTAGAGTTTGGAAGTATAGAGAAAATGAGCCATCAAGGAAAATGATGGCTCAGATGGAACCTGAAAAAGTGCAGAAATATCTTAACCTGATGTTACTGTATCAAAAAACCCAAGGTAGGGTAACATTATTTTTCAGAGATAGATGTAAGCAACAGTTCTGAAGTTTTACTGCTTTGGGATCAGTAGACACAGGTGTCTAGTTAATGTATGGAGAATGCTAATCTTTTGCTTCTAATAGTCTAGTTTGGTATATTCTGCATTAAAAAAATAGAGTATTTACTGCACTATTCACAATAGCCAGGTGATAGAAATAATCCAGATGCCCTACTGCAGATAAATGGATACAAAATATATGATATATATATATATATATGTACACACATACACACACAATGGAATTCTACATAATCAACAGACAAAATAAAATAATGGCATTCACAGGGAAGTGGATGAAACTAGAGCGAATCATGTTGAGTGAGACAAGTCAAGACCAAAGGAACAAAAGGCACATGGTTCCTTAATATGTGGCTATTAAATCCAAAGAGTACAAGAGCGAGGACTCAATATCTGCAAACCCAATGCTATGGACATGGTAATGGAAATATAAACATAACTATATAGACATAAAAACCTATGACTCTATTGACACAATGTTTTATTATATAGATTAATATGTATCTATGATATACAAACCCTTAGGCTAATTTTGATTATGTTCTAAAATCTAAGTGTCTGATTGTATATAGAGATTCCCTTCTTGAACACTCGTTTGTTAAACATGTCATTTAAAATATGATGTAAAAATCAATGTTAATAAATTCTTTAAAAAATGAGAGTATTTTGTTAATTTAGATCTAATGAGCTGGTAGTATCTTTGAATTTAAATCTATTACATGGGTTGTTTTTATTTATTTCTTTTCTTCCCCCCCATTCTGTTTTCCTGCATTCTTTTGGGGTATTATAATTTATGCCATTACTTTTTTGAACAAAATTCCATAATTTTTCTTCCTCTTTCTCTCTTTCTTTTTTCTTTTTTGGTCTGTCATGGGACTTGAACTCTGGGCCTGGGCACGGTCCCTGAGCTCTTCAGCTCAAGGCTAGCTCTCTATCACTTGAGCAATGTTGGGAGCCAGAGTGGAATCAAACTGTACCTTGATTTGCATCAGACAATGGCTTTATTGTCTTATTGTTTTCTGGCCCTATTCTATGTAAATGACCTGAGATTTACCATATGAATGTAACACCTGGAAGTTCCCTGGGTCTCAAGAAGGGAAGAAGCTGGAGTGGAAAATAAACGCGGCAGTCTTTACCTGGACTGCAGACATCCCGGACCCTGTGTGTCTGTCTCTCTTCTATTTCTTCCTAGTCCTTGCCCCCTATTTCAGGAACCCCAATCTGCGAACCCTGGTTTGCTGCCAGCTGGCCCCGGCAGAGCAACAGCACCACATCTGGTTTTCTGGTGGTTAATTGGAGATAAGTGTCTCACAGATTTGTCATGCCTGAGCTGGCTTTGAACTGCAATCCTTAGATCTTAACATCTGGAGTAGCTAGGGTTACAGGTCTGAGCTACCAACATCTAGCTTCTCATTTCATCATGAATTAGTATTTGGTGTCTTTAATTGCCTGAGGTCCACATTATTTTGTTCTCCATTAAAAATTTTTCACTTTTCTATTTTTGACTTGACATTGTATAGAGTTTGCAAGACTTGCTCGCCATCTCTGTCTGCTGCTGTTGACATACTATTTGCTTCAATGTACATTTTATGATTTAAATAGCACATTAATAATATACTAGTAGATGCTACTAAATTATATTTAATTAAAATATATTTAGAAGAATGTTTCAGTTTAATAATTTGTTTTAAATATTTTAGGGAAGAAAGGCAAAGATTAAACATATTCTTGATGCTGGGTGTATAAAAGAGGGTGTGCTTAGTAGGCCCTGAGTTCAGTCCTAGCACCGAAAAAGCAAGCACAAGATAGTGTTTATATTTAACACTTATTTACTATTTCTCATGCTTTTTAATATGTCTTGCAGAACCATGGGTATAATTTCCCTCATCCTGTGTAGCATCCCTTTGCTTTTTCTGTGTGCATATTTGTTTGCAACAGATAATCTCAATTGTTGTTTACCTAAAAATTACCTGTATTTCATTCTTAGTTTTGGATGAGGATTTTATGAGACATTGATATTTTAGGTCAACACATGTGTCGTGCCAGTACCTCAAGGAAGGAAGCCCGTTGTCTGTGGTATTTATGTTTCTAGTGAGAAGCCAGTAATAACGATATCGTTGTCCCTGTGATTGCAATGTGTCCTTTGTTCTGTTTCCAAATTTTGTCTTTATCTTTGGTTTTCAGTAGTTGTATTCGGGAGTCCTAGGCAGAGTTTTCATTATATTTATTCACTCTGCAGTTCACTAAGCTTCTGTAAGTTGATCTTTTTTTTATCAAATTGGGGAAAAATTAGATCACTATTAATTCACCTCATATGAATTAGACTGATATTTAAATTGTATTCTTTGTGTGAATTTCATTATAGTTACCCAAAATGTCCTGCTGTGTGAGGTGTTAAGTGATTCATGAATAAAGCTGAAATGTAAAAATTAATAGCACAGCTGTGCATAGAATGGAATTCACGCTACAGCTCCATTATGATTTCCCTCTTTTTCTCTAGCTTGAATATTGACACTGCATTGAAAATTTGATCAATGATTTTGTTCATTATTGTGTTTATGTGGGATTGACTGATATAGTCCCACAGTTCCCTGAGGTCCTGGTCATTTACATCACTCATTCTAATTACAGTTACTATGACTACTAATAAAATAATGACTAGGTAGTACAGACGACACTCCATGCTTGAGCTACGTATCACTTAAGTTGGAAGTACTTCATATGTCTATGATGAAGATTATCCAGTGATTATCAGAAAGTAGCTAGCTCTTCACCAAACTTCTTTTTCTTTCTCCTGTGATATTCCCTTAGACTATCTTTGCATTGAGTATGCCTATATGTTTGAATTTTGGTAATAGAATATGGGTAGATGTGATGTGTTCAACCTCTGGGGTTGGCCAATAAAATCTTCTACACACACCTGAGTGTCTATGCCTAAGAAGAGCTCATGAATTCATGTTGAATATAGTGGAGAGTGTGACATCCTCAATTACTAAATAGATACACGGAAAAATTTTTCAACTCTCTTCTCTCATTTGCTTTGCTTCTGTTTTAACAGGAAAATGGCTGAATTATTTTTCTCCGAAGTTAATGAAATTTCAGAACTTGATTGTGATAGAAACGATGTGGTCAGTATTTCCATTAACTATGGCACTATTAAAATTCTCAGGGTTGCAATTTGTAAGTGTGGGATAGAGAGCTAAAGGTCACACAACTAGTAGTAGGTGGCAGTGTCTTGCTTTTATAAATGACATTTTTCTTACTCAAAAGCATATATCTTTATCACCATTCTACTGCCAGTAATGGGACTTGAACTTGGGGCCTGGGCAATGTTCTTGGGCTTTCTCAAGGCTAGTGCTATATCAGTTGAGCCACAACAGCAATTCTGGCTTTTTCAGTGTATGTGGTATTAAGGAGTTGCACCTAGCGTTTTGTGCATGTTAGGCAAGCACTCTACCATTAGGCCATGCTCCCGGCCCTCACCATCTGATTTTTATTTCTTTAAAAGCCATAACCTTTTAGGCAGTAGAGGTGCTAGTCCCAGGACTTGAACTTAGGGCTTGGACACTCTACCTGAGTGATTTGCTCACAGCTAGCAATCTACCACTAGTGCCACAGCTCCACTTACAACTTCTTTCTGGTTAATTAGTAATAGTCCCATAGACTTTTTTTCCTGGGGTGGCTTTGAACATTGATCCTCAAATCTCAATCTCCTGAGTAGCTGGGATTATAAGCATGACTAACAGGCATGACAATGCTATTGGACATCTTTATAAAAATCTTGGTAGAAACAGAAGAAGGCGTGCATCCAGGATATCCAAATGAAAGTACAGTTTGTTGTTTGCATGACAGGTGTCAGTCATGCAAAACCTACCTGGTAGGAAGACTGTAAGGGTTAACTCTGTCCTCACGTGTGGCAGCCATGGGAACATTGTGTGAGCTTTTCCTTACGTGGCTTCACTATTCTGCAGTGAAGCACTATTATGATTATTGTGACTTGTATAAATGAGGAAACACAGAAGTTAACTCTAAGGATAACCTCCAGTAAAATAATGTATTCAAACAACTGCACAGGGTGCCTGGAGTACAATAGATAAAAATGCATATTCGTTTTTCTTTATAGCTTTAAATGTTGTTCAGTGTAATGGTAAAGAAAGAAAGAAAGAATCCAAAATAGGCTGAATTCAACAAAAGACCAACATAGCTAACATGATAAAGTCATATTTTTTTCCTCACTTGTGTTCCTAATCCAAAGTGAATCTCTATTCTCCAAAATATCTCCCTCAATGGCAATTTCTACTTTGTTCAATGACCAATGCACTTGGAAATATTCCATTAACTGACATTTTCTAGAGCTTTCCATGGAATGGAAATGCAAGTTCTGGGACAATTCTATCTTGTCTATTTATACAAGTGAGGAAAAGTACAAAAAGGCTTCATTTTACTAAAAATGAAAGAATTCAACCAGCAGTGCAAATTCAAGGAAATGAAATTATATTTGGAGTAAATTAATCTCTGTGAATTATTTAGACTGATATTTAAATTGTTTTTCTTCATATGAGTTTCATTATACTTATCCAAACGCTCTTTCTATGTGTGGTGTTAAGTGGTCCATGAATAAAGCTAAAATGCCAAAGTTAATAGCATGACTGCACACAGAAAGAATTTGGGCTATAAGTCTGTTATGACTTCTTTTCTTTTTGTAGATTGTATATCATTATGTGTATCTTAAGATGGGACAGATCATAGAGGAGGATGAATTTTCTGAGCATGCTCTTTATTATCTTGTTCTTGTGAGGACTATGTGCTAACTTAAACTCCTGGACATAGCCAGGGCTGGCTCTGCAGTCTTGATTCTTTAACGGTCTTGAGACATCTGAGTCAGTCTGCTTCAGGGTGACTGCAGCCTGAATGTAGCTGGTAAATCAGTCACATTCTACATGAACTGAATGCTGAATGAGAGCAGAAATGGAACTGCCCAACCAGTTGGCTGGAGAGCTGTGTACAAAGCCTGAAGCTCATTCCTTCCATGCCTACATCCTTGCAGCACCCCAGAATAATCACACAACTCCTTTCCTTACCAGAGGACACACAGAAAGCTCAGTAGGAGTATATTTTGGATTAAGACTTTCTACAGAAACTACATATTCAGTTGAGCAGAGTGGTCAGTGTTTCTACGTCTCTCACCCTGCCAGAGAGCCTTGAGGTTTGTTCAGTCTGAGAGATACAGTGCTCCTACCAAACTAGCTTCTGGAGACAAATCTTGGCAACCCTGCAAACCTATTTTAGTCTCTGTGTTCTTCCAGGTTGCAACAGAAACTGTCTCATAGCCTTAGTTTTTTTCTTATAATATATTTTTATTGTAATTAATAGAAGGGTTACATTGTATTTGCCAGATAGAAGGTGCATTACTTCACAAACATCGATATCCTTTCTCATGTCTTGGTCCCCATTTCCATCTCCCAACTCCCGCCCTCATCTTATTTTCCCCTCTTCCCTATCCTATTTCAAATAAACAAATAAACATATATACACTATATCAGATAAGGTAAGATACTGTAACAATATGAGATAATCAAGGGACATCAAAAGAGATGAGAAATAACATAGTACACTAAGATCAACAATCACATATTAAATTCATAGCCTTAGTTCTGAAAACAAATTACACCCAGCTTTACTCCTATGAAGATCTCATCTTTCTTCCCAGGGTAATTTCGTAAACTGTGTCTTTCAGACTGTATAGCCTTTTTACCCATTTTGTCCTTATTTCTCTTCCTGTCATGTGTTATGTCAAAGTCATAACTGTTCCTAGGTTGGACTCTCTTCCAGATACTGCTGCTGATTAGACCCACTGAGGCTTCAGGTCTTGGCTGGTAATAGCCCACTGTAGTCTCATGGTTAGTATCTTTTATGAACAAAGGTGGATATTCAGGTATTCATCAGTCATGTTCCTCATAGCAATTGTCAATTTACTGTCCCCACTCCCCACTTGCAGGAAACAGAGCTATTCACAAATGATCTGAAATAGTTACTTGAATGAAGAGTTGCTACTTAGATTATTCATAACTACTTAACTCAAGAAAAGCTAGTTTATAAACTCACTATTCACTTAGAAGGGGGTTTGGCTTGAAGAGCAAGGGGAAAAGAAAGCAGTTGGATCAGCGATGCCATCTCCTTTGCAACCTCACCAGGAAAGCCAGAATCAGTGAGTTAACAAGAAACAGGGAACAGTAAGACACAAATAGAGAAAGGGAGAAGACAAAGTAAACTTTAGGATTAAGGTTCCTTGGAATTTGGATGAGAAACTAGCTTTGTTCCCCCCATGTTCCTGTCCCTTTTATTGAACATGCATCCTGAAAACAGATCTGATATTTGAGGTAGCTTAACAAAACCAAAGGCATCTTTTCTGAGGTAGGTAATGTAGGGGATATAAGCAACAATCATCTTCTTACTGCCTTTTCCGCCATCTTAGGGTTTTGTCTTCATTATGTTTCTTCCAACGTTCTCTGCTTGCCGTTTTCTCCATAGACAGCAGTTCACAATGCAATGAAACCAGACGCTCTTGGTTGGATTCTCTCTCACATGTAGAAATATTTGTCAGGATCGCATCTGGGTTTGTATTTCTCATCTGATCCTTGGGTTTATCCAAGAGCTTTCCAAAAACACCAGCTACAGGTGCCAGAGGGAAGCCGTGGAAGCAGACAGATCTGGCCAGAGTGCTCAGATCGGAGGAGACTTACACATCAGTTGCATTTTGGTAGATTAAATTCCTGAAGGATATTTTGGAATCTCTGATTGATTTAAAAACTCTGCAGGTGGTGAAAATGAAATAAAAAGCCTGTTTTCTGGTTCCATTTCTAAAGCCATAAAAGAATACTGAATCTAATAACTAACATCTTAAGCAATCCCCTATCCCTCCTTCTGAAGAGAGGAAGGACCACGCCTCTTGTCTAATTTCACATCATCCAAAGAACTCTTTTTCTAAACTCAGCTACCAAAGGTTCTCCTTGAGAGTTAAAAAAATATATAAGAATGATATACATGTACCTGCATATGCCACTTCATACAAAGTATACGGTGAATTTCCCAAGGGGAAGGGAAGATCGAATGGTAAACACACACCGTCTCACCTAATCTTTAAGTCATGCCATGGACTGATTACTATTGTCTCTTTTCTATAAATAATAATGAAAAAAGAAGCTCAAACAAATCCTAATGATGACAGCGCTTACTTACTTTCATAAGCCAGTTCCAAGTGATTTGCCTGTAGCAATTCAATCCTGCTCACAACAATCCCGACAGGAAAGAGCTCAGTGAATGCATTGCCCAAGGACTTACATGCTCCATTTGAATCATTCTACCACTCTTCCTTTGAGGGAAAGCAGTTCTAGAGCAGATTGAATTTCTGGGTAAAAAGGTGTGACAAGGGCTGGGAGTTTGGCCTAGTGCTTGCCTAACATGCACAAAGACCCGGGTTCAATTCCTTGGTACCACATACATAGAAAAAAGCTGGAAATAGTGCTGAGGCTCAAGTGGTAGAGCTCTAGCCTTGAGAATGTCCAAGGACAGTGCTCAACTCTGAGCTCAAGCTCAGGACTGGTAAAAAAAAATAAATAAATAAGAAAAAATAGTGTGACAAATCTTACAGAACCAACATAAACTCTACCTGCGTCCTAAAGAAGAAACCCTATAAGGTGGAAAGATAAAGCTTATGTTGTTTCCTAAGCATGCGCAGTATAAAATGGCTTAGCAAGTGTTATTGCCCGGATAAACGAATAGATATGAAACCATTTTCATTTCTTCTACCGTTCACTGATTTTCTGATGTTGGGGACAGTGACTTGGTTTTCCTGACTCTTTGTTTCCTATTAGCAAAATATGAAGGAAAAAAGGAATTTAGTCTTTATACTGTGTGTGTGTGTGTGTGTGTGTGTGTGTGTGTGTGTGCGTGTGTGCGTGTGCGTGCTCATGTGCTCATGTATATGGGGAGTGAGGATCTTGAACCACTGTCTGGGACTTCCTGAGACCTAAGCCTGAGACAGCAATTTAGAGCCATGAGGTGAATCTTAGCAATGCCCTTTCCTATCAGGCCTTGTCAGGACACAGCTCACTCCAGCCATACCACCCCCAACTAAGGAAAATTAGACATTTCCAGGAATTGTGTGTTCCCTGTGATTGGCAGAATTTTGTCATTCACTGTCTTAGGCCTGAGAATGGTGTGATGTATGACAAAAAGGACCTTGTAGTTGGAATTAAAGTTTCTAATCAGTAGACACAAAATCAGGAGATTATTCTGAATTGCCCAGTATGACTGAGTACCTACTCAAAATCAGAAGAGAAAGGCAGCAAGGAGAAGGAGGAGAAAGAGAGAGAGAAAGGGAGGAGAGAGAGAGAGAGAAAGGGAGGGGGAGAAGAGAGAGAGAACGCACAGAAAAGGAGGCAGGAGAGAGAGAAGAAATACAGCGATGCAGTATGATATGCTATGCTGTTCTGGGATTTGCTCTATTAAACTCAACAATCTCCAAGCAAACATACTGGTCTATGTCACTAGTTTTTCCCCCCTTACTCACTGCTGTATAATATTCACAAAATTATCATTCCCTTGCTATTATAGACAGGATCTTCTGAGCACTGGGGACATGCAGGATGCATCCTTAAGAGCAGAAAATGAAGGTTAGGATTGAGAACTGTTGGCATTGTGTTTTATCTTTTTATTTCTTATTTTTTCTTGTTCTTCCTGTCTGGATTCATTTTTCTCCCTGAACTATCATTTGGGAGTTATTTTTAATAAGGCTTCTCACACTTCTATATCTTAGCTCTGAGAATGTTGGCAGCCATCACTTTCCTTAGACTAAAATTTGAAAAATTCTTCTTTGAGAGAAGAGAGAGTGGTTCCTTCTTTCAAATGACCACATCTTTCCTGTATTCCATTCCATGCTAAGGGTGTGCAGTACCCACAGAGATGAGTCAGCATCTCTTGCTTTATTTTTAAAAATGAAAGATAATCAAGGATGCTTAGATTTTATTAAAAAAAAAGAGAGGGGCTGGGAGCATGGACTAGTAGTAGAGTGTTTTTCTAGCATGTATGAAACCCTGAATTCGATTCCTTAGTACCACATACACAGAAAAAGCTGGAAGTGGTGCTGTGGCTCAAGTGGTAGAGTGGTAGCCTTATGAAAAGCCCAAGTATGATGCTCAGGCCCCAAGTTCAAGCCCAAGGAGGGGAGAGAGAGAGAGAGAGAGAGAGAGAGAGAGAGAGAGAGAGAGAGAGAGAGAGAGAGAGAGAGAGAGAGAGAGAGAGAGGGAGAGGGAGGGAGGGAGGGAGGGAGGGAGGGAGGGGGAGAGGGGAGAGGGAGAGGGAGAGGGAGAGGGAGAGGGAGGGACAGAGACAGAGACAGAGACAGAGACAGAGAGACAGACAGAGAGACAGAGAGAGACAGAGAGATAGGGGGGGATGAGAGAGAGAAAGCGAGGAAGATATGGAATTCAGGAAACAGGTCAGAGGAAAATCACTTCCTTGACAAGGAAAAGCAAATAAGGGGAAAATAAGAGAAAAGCAAGTCTAAGTCTAAGAAGCAAATATTGGATTGGAGAAAAAGAATCAAGCCTTCTTGGTATTCCTTCCCACTCTTCACTCAGTTTTGACCATGTCCTTGACATCTTCTCATGGTGACTAGACTTGACTTTGGATTTGTCCATGTGACTTGCTTTGGCAAATGGCCTGTGGGTCAGTGTGACAGGTGTCAGTCGGTTCTAACCCAAGGCTTTAATAACTTTGCATGTGTCTGCTTTTCCTCTCTGTTTCAATTATTCACCATGAAGCAATAGAGTCCATTTGATGGATTGTCCAGGCAGAGGAATAGGATGCAGATGGAGCCAAGCCAAGTCTACAGATCTACAGTTTTAGTGAATGACTACTATATTTTACTGAAGATATAGTTCACACTATAAATAGATATTTCATGGAAGTGGTGCTGTGGCTCAAGGGGTAGAGCACTAGCCTTGAGCTGAAGAGTTCAGGGACAGTGCCCAGGCTCAGAGTCCAAGTCCCACAACCGACAAAAAAGATAAATAAATATTACCAAGATACTATTTCTCAATAATCAAGAGCAGAAATAAATCATGATTCATTTACAACTAATATCTTATAATCTAAACATTATATAATGATTTAACCAGCATTGTCTGGAGAATTGTGTGCAAAGTGTGTGAGTGTGTGTGTGTGTGTGTGTGTGTGTGTGTTACGTCCATGGAGATTACTTATAAGGGTAAAATGCCTCTATTTCAAAGTAGGAAATTGTGGAAGGAACTTAGAGGTGTCTAGCACAGTGAGAGAATTTTATGCTTTGGCTTTTTAATTTAATTTTTATTATTATAAAGGTGACGTACAGAGGGGTTGTACTTACACACTCAGATAGTAAGAGAATTCTAACTTGCTAGTCTGTCTATCTAGAACAAAGATCAGTGATCCTACTGTGCCTTATAATGAGGCGGATCAGAACATCAAGTCCTACGCAGTAGAGTATAAATGGAAAATGTATGTGAATTTTCTGGTTTGTGTTCTTAAACAGAAGCACAGTAACTCTTCCCACTCCATTTCCCGTCTTGTTGGGTGATGTGGTCTTGGTGCCACACCATCTTGTATGACACCATTAATAGTCCTAACCTGATGCTCTACCTTTTATAAAATAATTTTTTTTCTTTTGCATCTGGCTTACTTCACTTAATATGATTTTTTCCAAGTCTTTTTATTTCCTTACAAATGGGGCAATGTCATTCTTTCTGACAGGAGCATAAAATTCCATTGTGTATAAATACCACGTCTTGTTGATCCACTCATCAACTGAGGGACATCTGGGTTGGTTCCATATCTTTGCTATGGTAAATAGTGCTGCAATGAACATCATTGTGCTAGTGGATTTAGTATGTCCTTGTTTCTGGATGATTGGGTAAATGCCAAGGAGTGGTATTGTTGGGTCATAGGGAAGCTCTATGCTTAGTCTTTTGAGGAACCTCCATACTGCTTTCCGTAGTGCTTGAACAAGATTACTTACTCTCCCACCAACAGTGTGGTAGTGATCCCTCCTGGCCACATCTCCTTCAGCATCTGTTGTTATTAGATTTCTTGATCCTGGCCATTCTAACTGGAATGAGGTGGAATCTCAGAGTTGTTTTGATTTGCATTTCTTCTATGGTCAGAGATGTCGAGCATAAAAATAAATTTTTAAAAAAGCTTTTTGTTTTTTAAGGCAATACTTTAAAAATATCTTATACTCCCTAAACCTAGAAACAAAAAATGTAATGCTGCAGTTAAACAATAAAAAAAGAAATGGCATAAGAATGTTATTTAGAAATATTGAATTAAATGGCAAGACAGCTAAAAAATACTTGAAAACTTTTGCCACTTAGAATCTTGAGTTTGTAGAAAGGGCTGGAGAAGAGGACCACTATTTTTGAATTGCATACATGTATTATTTCATTTAAAGTTAGGTTAAAAAGTAAGTCTTATAGGCATGCCTAATAATTCATAGTCGGTGACTGATGTCATCTTGAATGTAACATATTTCCCCCTCCCCCACACAGGACCTTGTGATTCAGTGTATTAGAGAAACACTGAGACATCGAGAGTTGTATCTGAAGCCATACAATGCTGACAAAAGTTTGATTAATGGCATCACTATCATATTTGTTATACCAACACATAGATATAAGACAAGAGAATGGTTGCAGGACAATCAAACTATTCCTGAACAGTCAAGAACAAATAAAGAGAGCAAAGAATTTAGAAGCAACCATGGGTTACTGTGTCAGGGATAAATGAAACACTTCTTCCTATGGACACTGTGAGTCTGGAAACTTCACTACTTGAAGTGTGGTCGTGATTTCAAAAGTATATATGTGGCCTGTGGGTGACACAGAATGAAAAACACTGCATTAGCCTCAAGAAGGCTGCAAGAGATGAAAGTTAGCAAGGCACTGGCTGGTTAGCTCCAAGTTAGAACTTCAGCCTCTTTAGATTAAACATTTGCCTAATGGATCCACAGGATATTGATGGCTTATAGGTCAACAGCAGGGGTAGGAGTTGTAAACGACAAGCCCTCATCGACAAGTAAATTGACATCTGTAATAGAATCAGATTCTGAGAATCTTGCAATATTAGTTTTAGAAGGGCTCTCAGGTTCCGTAGTGGCCTCGAGTTTTTGAAGAAACTGAGGCCAGGTGATGGCCAGTGGCACAGAGCCACTTGATGTGTAGCTGGAGACTTCCCAGAAAAGAAACTCCAACACAGAAACCCTAACGGAGAAGAGGACAAGGGAAAGAGAGAGAAAAGACCACACCTTATGCATCTCTCTTGGCATGGATTCCTGATCTATAAAGCAAGTCTGACGTGGGACAAGGCTGGGTCATGGAGATTTGAATTGGGTAAGAAGTAAAGTTTGATTTAAAAGACTGAACTTTTAAATACGTGGAAGGAAGCCACAGAGAGAGCAATAGCTGAAAATCCATCCAAAGATGTGCAGTGTACTTGAAATACGGTCCAAGGGCAGGGAGAGGAGAGGTAAATGGAGAGTGGTAAATGGCAGAGATGTAAGAAAAAACAACTGTCGAATTATATCTGAATCGGTTTTCCTGTTCAATAAATTGGTTCTATCTGTCTATAATAAACCTCCCTTGTAAGTATTGTGGGTGATCAGTCAGCATTGGCAGAGGTGAAGAGGAAAAAACAAGGAGAGATGAATGAAGAGAGTAGAGTTCAATCTCCCAGTGTTGAGCTGAGGGACTTTTAGAGTATCTGAGGGACTTTTGGAAACCAGAATCCTTTCATTGTTTTTATTAAAAAGTTTTCTTAGCTGGGCACTGGTGGCTCACACCTGTGATCCTAGCTACTCAGGAGGCTGAGATCTGAGGATGGCAGTTCAAAGCCAGCCCCCGCACGCAAGTCTGTGAGACTCTAATTAATCACTAGAAAACCAGAAGTGGTGCTGTGGCTTAAGTGATAGAGCAATAGCCTTGAGCTGAAAAGTTCAGGGATAGCTTCCAGGCCCAGAGTTCAAGCCCCAGCCCCATGACTGCCAAAAAAATACTGTTATTGTGTAGGTGATACACAGAATGGTTACCATTTCATAAGTCAGGTAATGAATACACCTCTTTTTTGACAACGTCATCCCTTCCATTATCTCTCCTATTAGTTTCCTTCTGTTTTTTCAATATAATGTCTACAGAGTACTACTGCTGCATTTGTATACTCTTTGCCCCTCAATTTCTGTCTCCCCTTCACCTACCCAAAGGCAGATAAATGAACAAACAAGACAAAACAAAAAGAAGAAAAAGTCTCCTGTTTCCATTTTCTGGCGTTCATATTGATAAATGCTATTGTATCTGATCATCTGCACAAGGACTTTGCACCTTTGTGTTCCTCCTTTAAGACTATTCTCTTTGTTTCACCATGGTAATTGCCTAGAGTTGTGTAAATGGTACCACCATCAGCGCATTTTAGAGTTAGTTGCAGAGCATGCACTGTTCGTGTCTTCGATCTTGCCTCATTTCACTTACTATGATTTGTTCTTGGTCCACCATTTCCCTGCAGATGCCATAATATTATTCTTTGAAATGGCTATGTGGAATTCCATTGTGTATAGGTACCACATTTCTTTTCTGGAACCACTCATCTATTGTAGGGCATCTGTGCTGTTTGCACACCTTGGCGATTGTGCAGTAATGAGCATGGATGTGCATATTCTGTGATGTTCTGTGATGTTCAGGAGTGGTGTGGCTGGTCATAGTTTTTTGGGGAGCCTCCAGACTGCTCTCCAAAGTGATTGTGCTATTTTACATTCTTACCAATAATGCAATAAGGCTTCTTTCCCTCCACATCCTCACCAGCATTTGTTGTTTGAATTCGTGGTGTTGGCCAATCTAACTGGGGTGAGATGCATTGATTTGCATTTCCTTTATGGCCAGGGATGATGAACAATTTCTTTTCATACTTTTCTTGTCCATTTTTACTTCTTTTTCTGACAAGTCTTTCCGTAGTTCCCTTGTCCATTTAGTGTTTGGTTTATTGGTTTGGGGAGGGGTTAATCTCTTGAGCTTCTTTTATATTTTGGATATTAGGTCTTCGTTGGAGATATTGCAGATAATGATCTCCCAGTCTATTGGCTGTTTTTTCTAGTTTAGTAACTAGTCCTCTGCTGTGCAGAAATAATTTTTATTTTGATGTAATCCCATTTGTCAAGATACAACCTGTGCTCCTGAGAATCTTTTCAAGAAGTTTCTGCCTATGAGTTATAGTGTTTCTCCTATTCTCTCTTGTGGTAATTGCAGTTTCAGGTCTGATGTTGAGCTCTTTAATCCACCTTGAGTTGCTATTAGCACATGGTGAGAAACAAGGATCTGCTTTTAGTTTTCTACACTTGGATGCCCAGTTTTCCCAACACCAGTTTATCATCTCATTTTTGTCTTTTAAATCTAAAGCTTAGAAGAAAGGATTTGGACTTCAGAGGCATTAAAAGATGGCAATTAATACTGGAATGGAAATGAGGAGATGTTTTCTAGACAGACTGCATAGAGTGGGAGAGAAGAAACTGAAGCTTGAGGCCTGACCGACAGGATATTTGGAGGATGGGTTGAGAAAGAAGAGACTTCAAAATATTGTATGAAAAATACAATATTAAAGGGACACATATGTGTATCCTCCACATCAAACATATGTAATGAGAGTACTTGAACATGTTTAAAACTATGGAAAAGAGAACTATGGAGAACTACTGTGGAGAGACTGGGTCGCATATGAAGTGAGAAGGATTGTAGGTGATCCTTTGAATGGCACAACAAGATAAGAGTTAGGAGTCCAAGGGGTAGAGATTAACCTCAAGTAAGACCCAGACCTCCTAAAACAGGAAGCAGGAAAAGAGAGGGTGGGAGATACCAGAGTCACAGCTTAGTAAAGCCAGTGTACTTGGAATTCAGTAACATAGGTATGATATCAATAGCAAAGGACGTTGAACCCAGCCTCAGTCACTGAGCTGTGATATGGGCAGATATTTAGGGGTGCACATTCTAAGTGGTAGATGGACCACCAGGGTGGGTACCAGGAGAGGGTACTTGTCTGAAGATGATTGAGGAACAAGGAACTATTGGCCTGCATAAATACTGATTTGACAGAGAAGTAGTGGTGGTCCTTGAATATCTGAAGGAGGGGTCAGAGCTGTTCTACTTTGGTATCAAAGGGAAAATAGAAGTTAATTAAGTGGAAGATACAGGCTGCAAACTTTCATAGTGATGTATTACAAATTGAACTTAAGGGTGAACTGGCTTTTACTTAGGAATCTTAGAAAAAGTAGTGAGATGTAGCCAAGGTTCTACAGAGGGCTTAGAATGACATAAATGTTTCATTCAAAGAGTATTGAATTTTTATCACATGCCAGATACTATACTGGGTTCTGGCCATACAATCTGAATCAGGCAATTAGTCTGGAATTGAGTATGGGAAGCAGCCATATAAAAAGACACTTAAAATACAAGCAGCTGCGCTTGGCAATGTGCACACCATTCTAGAAGACATCCATAGCTATTAATAAAATATTAATGCCTTCTATTTATTTATTCATATATTTCACCATAAACACAATTAAGGATTTCATTCTTCTCAGTTACCACATTTTATGAGCACAGTGATGGAAATATTTAAAGAAAACACATGGTGTCCTTAACTAAAATATCCAAAGCAGATTAAAAAAATTTTTTTGGCGGGATAATGTATGGAGGGGTTACAGTTACATTCATCAGGTAGTGAGTACATTATTTCTTGCACATTGATACCCCCAAAGCAGAATCTTAGCTGAAGTTTCTTTTCTGATCCCAAGAGAGGATCAGAAGGAACATAGATACACAGTATTCTCAATAATTTACTGAGTTATAAGAGAGGGGGTGTGGTGTTGCCTTAAAATCAAGAGGGTTGTATAAATTCTTGTGTTAACACTATCTTGTCAGCATTTATCAGTCAGCAGGTGTGGCTTCACATGAGGCCACATGTACACTGGTGAAAGCAGTGAGATTCCATATTCTCCTCTGAGTTTAACACAGGGATGAAGATGGAGACCTTTGATCCTGAGGTCCTAGAAGCAGAGGTTCTTTTTTTTATTTTTTTTATTGTAATTAGTAAAAGGGTTACATGATATTTGCCAGATAGAAGGTGCATTAATTCACATACATTGATACCCTTTCACATGTCTTGGTACCCATTACCCTCCCCCCCCCACACCCCCATCCGTCTTGGTAAAGCAGAGGTTCTTAATCCAGGCCAGCAAGTGTGGAGTAGATGGAAGAGGAGGAGGCGTAGGAGGTAATGACACAGAACAGAAGCTATCAACAGATGGGGAGGAGATTCCATCCAAAGGACGCCACAAAGATAACGTTATATGAATTTCTTGATACAGCGTGTGTGTGTGTGTGTGTGTGTGTGTGTGTGTGTGTGTGTGTGTGTGTGTATCCTCTTCCTGTGATCAGTTCACCAATTCTGGGGAGCAGCAATGCGAGAGCAGATGTCAGACATGGAGTGAAGAGACTCTTTAAGCCTGGATGAAGTGGACAGATGCAGAGAGGGCAGACTGGGGTCATAGGGATTAGTAGATGCCTACACTAGGAGTCTAGAACATAGAACAGGTTCCTAGATCACTGTTGGCCCAGGGTGGGCAAGCATATGACTGAGAAATGCCCCAGGCTTTTTTCATATATTTTTTTATTGTAATGAATAGAAGGGTTACATTATATTCACCAGATAGAAGATGTATTACTTTACAAACATTGATACTCTTTCTCATGTCTTGGTCCCCATTTCCCTCCGCCTACCCCCATTCCCTAGGCTTTTCTTTTTGCTTGTTTGTTTGTGTATGTGCCAGTCCTGGGACTTGAACTCAGGGTCTGGTGATGTCCCTGAGCTTTTGAGGTCAAGGCCAGCACTCTGCTACTTGAGCCACGTCTCCACCTTTGACCTTTGAGTAGTCAGCCCTTGGCATCTGTGCAGCTTCGGTAGATCGGTCCACTGAAGAGCCTCTGGCTCCCCTGCAGTGTGAACGGCTTAAGAAAAAGGCAGCGAAACTCCATTCAGGAGGAACAGAGATGGATCTTATTGTTTCCAGCTTGGAATGGACAAAGTACAGCATCCTTATTCATGATATGTTTCACAAATATTTCAGACCAATGAGGTAGAAGCCATAGTACTTAGAAAACATTTTCTTCCTTTCATAGGGACAAGTTAGATCTTGGGACCTAGAGAGGAGATTTTCACTTTCAGTTTTGTTCTTATAGAACTAGACTCATTACAGATTAAACACGGATTTTTGTCTGGACATGAAGCTGGTCTCTGAGATAAAAATCCTGAGTTCAGTGGACTGCATTTCTTCTGAGGCTCAAAGAACCCATAGAAAGAAGGCTGCTTGGCTCTAGCAACTGGTCTGCATTAGAATTATTAAAAAATATCCTTTATATTAATTGTAAGAATTTATCCTTTTACAAAAGGCTTTCTGGATGTGCACGTTTTACCACTCTTCGAAAGCTGGGAGTTTTGACAAATTCACAAATAGGTTTCTAATTCCATTCTGCTCCTATCTTCTCTCAGTAATTCTCACATTATTTCTGGAAGATTAGCAGACACATAGTTGTGGTGACATAATTAGTATTCACGAGAGATAATAATGTCAAGGGATTTTGTTGCTCTTAGAATCTAAATGAAAATATAAGAATAGAAAAAGTTGAAATGGTGATAATTTCTTGGCATAAATTGGGTGCTTGTTAAAATTTTTTTAATGGCAATAAATGAGATTGTGAAATGCAAACACATTGGATAACCACTTAAAAGAAAAGTAGATCTCAAAATTCCTACCTGGGAGGGCAAAACATGGCTCTTTTTGCAGAATTCTTCTTTTGCTATGAAGTGGTTAATCCTAAGAATCGTTTCAGGCAATAAAACACTGACTGGAATCTTTCCGACAATACTTTCTTCTTGATCTTTTTTTTTTTTAATGACTAATTGAAATGAAAGCCTGGGGAAGCTTAATGTTAAGGAAACACTCCTTCTCTGTGCTATGATTCTGTGGAGGGTGTATCTCTATGGTGGGGAGCTCTCTGCTTTGGAATTTTAAGTTAGAGACCAAACCAAAGAATCAATATTTCAATTAGATGCTGTGGTGGCTTTGGGATTACTGTTACTGTAGCTGGAAGATTGCTAGATCTTTTGGGGGAGGAGGTAAGAGGAGTCATTACTGTGAGCTGTTCTTTATTTCTTTGCAAATCATAGCACCCAGATTCTGTCTTTTTCTGAATTTAAGACATCTAAGAGACTATCTGCAAAATAATCAGAAATGCAAATTATAAATACCTCCCTAAAGTCTGCTGAGAGTGTCTGACAGTGCTGTGTCCTTTGGAGAGAAACAGCCATTATCCACTATTTTGTGGCATCCTAGGATGTCTGACCCTTTGAATTGGCAGGAGTAGTCTTCATTTTCCAGGTAATGCTTCAGTGATTGCCTCGAGTTGTGGTAGGTGAGGAGGAAGTGACAAAGGGTGAGTTCTATGGTTTCTATGTTGGTGACTCAAATTCATATCATAATGGTATTCATGGAGGAGTAACTTAGGAGTTAATTGGAATTTGAGGACATTAGAAGGGTGAGGGTCCCAGCGGTGGCATCAGTGACTTTCTATGAAGAAAAGAAGAAATCTGAGCTGGAGAATTTCCTGTCTCACCATGTGATGCCTTCTGCTGTGGGAAGCCAAAAAGGCACTCACCACATCCTAGCACCACAATCGTAGTCTTTTTTCATCTCCTAAACCAGAAGCCCAAATAAGTATCTGTTTATTATACATTACTTAGCATATGGTATTTTATAGTGGTGTTAGAAAATAAGACTTAGGTGATCTTTCAGCCCATCACCCTGGATTTCACAAGAATAGTTCCCCTTATATCTGTGTTCTCTATGAGTTTTGATCTGAGTTCTGATTTGATGATTGTATTTGTCAACCATAAGCAAAAATAACTGATGCCAGGTCAGTTATTCTGGGCTTTCTCATGGTCATGAAACTCTACTGACCATTTCTAAGTAAGGAAAGACATAAGCACACTAAACCAGTCTCAGAGAAGAGTAGTTTGCGTGCTTTCCCTCAGTTGCTGTAACTAGAGTGTGCTTATAAATCTTTAAGTAGACACAGGAGATGGTAAATGACACAAAAAACTACACTTGCATATGACACATTACACAGGGTTCTAGATATTCCCCCAGTGAGACCAAGGAAGGATATTCTTAGGGAACGATCACAAAGGCTCAGTAGCAATTGGCACATGATCGTATAAAATGGTATTTATTGAAATGAACTCCAAGAAATGGAAAGAAGAGGATTTTTCTTTTTTTTTTCTCCTTAGTTGCTGTTTTGGCTTTCTGTACTCTTTGTCTTATATGTAAGTTTATCTGCTTTAGGAGCACAGAAATGGTGGGGCAAAGGGAAAATAAATGAAGCAGTGATACGCCCTAGACACTATGTTGAAAATGAACTGTATTACATGTGAGGGAGGAAAAGAAGGAAGGGAGAAACCTGGGGAAAAAACCAGGCAAGAGTGACACTGTTAAAAAGAAATGTACTTATTACCTGACTTACGTAACTACAACCCCTCTATACATCACCTTTGACATGTTTGTACCAAGCTAATTTTCATCTACCTTTGAAAAACCGTGCAGCAGAGCCATCTATTGTTACCAATGCTCTTCCCCCAGTCAGACTGAATAACCTCACACACTGGCTAGCACGGGCACGTGTCTGAACGAGAGTGCCTTCTTCCTTTCCTTCTGATTTTTCCAAAGAGGGTCAGCAAATGCGTGACATGATTCTTTCTCCAGCTCTTTCCATCTGTATTTCTTCCAGGATTTTTAGTAAAAGTATGTGTCATCCAATTTAGAAGAGTCTAGGAGAAGCGTCCAGCTGTATTTAGTCCTACCCGCCATTTTCTGTTCCTAGACTGCAGGTACATTCTATGACCTTGGGATCGCATTCATGTACTGAAGGAAAGGAGTACTGGTGAAGTTTCGTGGAATGAGATCCTCACATATCAGTCTTACCTACCAGCTCTTCGAGAGCAGGCACTGTATCTTATTTGATTATCCATCAGCAGTACAGCACTACCTAGCATATAGGATGTCCCTAATAAATGTAGTTCATTCATTGGGAATCAGAAAATCTTATTTGAGTCTCTTTCTAGGGCCCCAAATCTTACTTATGCTCAAATTGTCCCATTGTGGGCTTTCCAGTTAGTAAGTTAAGTGAAGTTAGGTGTTATGTTACTTACTATACAAGCAGTGATATAGTCACTTTTGGTGTATATAACCCCCTTCTCAGGTCCTAAAAATTTAAGTTTAATTAGTGTATGTATATACACTAGGAATGGCTTAGAGGCCATGTATGCTCTCTGGATGAGAAAAGCCAGGACTAACCAATTCTGTAAACTTCTACAAAATCATTATTGATAATAACAGGGGACCTATGGAAACAAGTGTAAATTTATAGCATATCAAAATTCAGGGGAGAAGTATTGCTCAAAAAGGATTGATCACTAGATACAGAACACAGCAGAAAGGTTTTGGAAACCTCAACAATGTGAGGAGAGTCCGGCTGCTTTTGGAGAACAGAGGTGATAAGAGAGCTAATTGTTGTGCAGCAAATGACAGTACAAATTCAGGAGGAAAAAGGAGATGCAGAGGCCACAAAATTGAACCGAGGGACATTGCAATCAGAGAATTAGAGGAAGTACAATAGACCTCAGATAATCAAATTAGTTATGTAGAAATTAAACTTTGGATGCATTCTGAGAGGGAAGTCCTGTGTAAATACAGGGAAATAGTCATCTCTGTGGAATTATTGGACTATTTAACTTAAAAAATTAAAAACATTTCCTCTATAATGGATACATACTGATTTTGAGAGAAAAGTTGCTCTTAAAATGGTGTTTTTGGTATCTATTCTATTCCTGAGTATCTACTTTATATTAAATCCCTCAGCACACAGGAAATCAGGACAGTCTTCACTTGTATAGAAAAGAACAATGAAAAAGTCCCCACTGAAGTGAAGTGTACCTGGTATTTTCTCACCAACACTTGAAGGAGCTAATTGTAAAAGTGCTTCCAGACTTTGAGTGGAAAGATGGAAGGTCTTAGTAAAAACGTAAGAAAAAGAAACGAAGGGAAGGGACCGGGAGTTTGGCCTAGTGGTTAAAGTGCTTGCCTAGCATGCACGAAGACCCGGGTTCGATTCCTCGGTACCACATACATAGAAAAAAGCCAGAAGTGGTGCTGAGGCTCAAGTGGTAGAGCTCTAGCCTTGAGAAAGTCCAAGGACAGTGCTCAGGCCCTGAGCTCAAGCCCAGGACTGGCAAAAAAAAAAAAAAAAGAAGGGAAATTTTACAACTGTAAAAATAACAAAAATAAAATCAGGCTCTATAGTACAATGAATATGACAGAGAAGAAGGTCAATAAACTAGAATATGATTGATAAGAAGATCCAGTCTTAACAGCAGAGAATATTATTACAAGTCTGCTTATTTCTGCCTTCAAAGTATAAGAATGAGAGTGAAACTAGTTAAGAAATAAGATTTAAAAACTTTTCAACATTAAAAAAGAACTCAAAGTACAGAGTCAGAAGCTGTATCCCAAACAGGATAAACCCAAAGAAATTCCTCATAAATGGTGAGGCATTATGAGGTGCCTCAGACACCTTATAATGAAATCAATAAAAACTTAAAACTGAAAAAAAGGAGAAAATAGCCAAGGAAAATGGATGCATTACTTAAAAGTCAACCATTATTCAAATGACAACGGATTTCTCATTAGAAACCATGGATTCTAGCAGTGAGTGATACAGCACTTTTAAACTGCTTTTTAAAAAGCAAAAAGGACAGGAAAAAATATTCTCCATGAAATAAAGACATCCCTTGTTGACAGATATCCAGGAGAATCCATCCCAGTTCCTGCTGAGAATTGCTAATGAGAATTTCCTTAGACAAAAGTAAAGCAATAACACAAGAACAGCTAGAGTATCAGGCACAAAGAAAGTATAACAAAAATTAGTAAATATAGTGGATCTTTTTCTCTTAAGGTATTTGAAACGTCTGCTGGCTTGAAGTAAAGATACTCAATGTCACTGATGAACTGCATTAGCTAACAGCATCATATAAAGGAGAAGATAAAAAAGATTCACATGGTTGTCATTTTATGTATGAACTCAACTAGATTAGGGAATGCCCAGGTAATCAGACAACCATTATTCTGGATGCTTCTGTTGGATTTTCTGTTGGATGAGATTAACATTTAGATGTTTAGATTAGGTAAAGAAAATTATCCTCTATAATTTAGATATGCCTCATGCAACCAGTTCAGGAATTATATATACAACACAAGTTCGATCATAGTCTGAGGAGGAGAGAATTATCTAGAAATAGAATATCTGCTCTTTTGCTGTCATGGTCTTGGACATGGGATCTTCCTGATTCTTTAGCAGCATGTTGGCCTTCAGATTGGAATAAGGATGCTGTTGGTTATGCATCTTTAAGACAAGTCCTTTGTCACACTGTAATATGAAGATCTAGAATCAAATTCCAAACACAGTCCATTTTATCATCCTAATTCTCATGGGCAACTTTTTCCTTCCTACATTTCTATTGTCATTTTGGTCTTCTGAGCTCCTGCCAGATTTGGACATTAAACTCCATACAATATTATAATGACTTCTGTAGGCCCTATCTCCAAACATGTCTACACATCCTGCCATAAATTGGTTCCAAGACTCCTAGAAAACAGGGCTTCTAAATTGTCATAGCAGTTTTCCTGCTCCTAGAACTAATTTTTCTGCACTAACTGTATTTCTCACCCCCTGTGACAAGAACCTGGAAAAATATAAGGAAAGATTGCTTTGGGTTCATAGAATCAGAGGTTTCAGTCCACGGTGAAGTGGCTTCATTGTTTCTGGGCTGTTCTGGTGTAGAACATTATGGTGGAAGGATGTGGGGAAGCTGAACTGCTCACCCCATGGCAGTCAGGAAGCAAAAAGTTTGTCTAGGCAAGCTGGATTCCAACTTTCTGTTTTGTGCCCCAGACGATTTGATGCTGCTACCCACACTCAGAACTGCTCTCTCACAACTATCCCTGGCCTCACAGACCAACCCAGAGATATACTTGATTAATCTCCTAGGCATTTCTCAATTCAGGCTTATAGACCATCAGTATCAATTTCTATGTTATGTAGAAGGAATGCTTGACAAATTATTTTGTACATTGAGTATTAATATTCAAATGCCTATCACTCATTTTAAGACTTTATGGCCAGCCTCATTCCATCTAGTTCTTTGACCATCTGCCCCAACCTCTATTTTAAATGCTGGGCATCTTATCATTTCATCCATATTTAATGTCTTGAAAAGATTAGGATGTATTTAAAGGGATAACTCTAACTTAAAAATCAATTCCTTGGGCCAGGAGTTTGGCCTAGTGGTAAAGTGCTTGCCTAGCATGTACGAAGACCTAGGTTCAATTCCTTGGCACCACATACATAGAAAAAAGCTGGAAATGGTGCTGTTGTTCAAGTGGCAGAGCACTAACCTTGATAAAAAGTGTCCAAGAACAGTGTCCAGGCCCTGAGCTCAAGTCCCAGGACTGACAAAAAAATAAAATCAATTCCTTAATATGATGAAATAGTGTTTAAATTTCCCTAACTCTCATCATTCGTTTTATAGTCCATTTGTTTGAGTAAGAATTGTTCAAGGTCAATATTTTGATATTTTCTTGATATGTCTTAATTCTGTCTTAGACATATATTCTCTTTCTCATCCTCCGTCTTTTATCTTTTTCCTTTCTTTTTTCTTTTCCTCTTCTTCTTCTTGCTTTTCTACCTCTTCCTCCTTTTTTTTCCTTCCTTCTTTTCTTGAAATTTGTAAAAGATACTTGGTATGCTTCTGAGTTTTCCCACTGTCATTATTTTACTGATTATACTCATTTTTTTGGTGTATCTTGTGTTCCTTATCTTCTGAGATTCCTATATGTTTACTTTTTGTTTATTGAAGCTTGATCAAGGTATGAGCTTTTGGCAAGCGTACTTGGTGGATGACAGTGTCTTTTCTGATCAAGTCAGCATGAAGGCCAGTGCTCATTTTGAGGTGTGAGGCAGCTGCCAATGGTTATGTCTGGTTGTAATGTCAACATCCCGTAGACTGGAAAATATAGACATTCCCACCGAATCAAACCTTTCTGTAAACAGGAACATCTTCTTGTCAACTTTTGGATATCCTTAGATACAATGAACATGTCTTTAAAAGGTGAAGTGAATACTAACTTTGCTTTTAGACTAAATTATGTATGCACTAGATACTACCAGGGATTAACCAAAGTGTATTGAGGTTTTTTTTAAAAAAATTTTGTTTTAAAGTGTCATTGTGAGCTGATAGATTTTAACATCTTAAAAGAGGTTTAATCCATTGCATGGAATTTTCTTATTCATGTTCAGATTATCCCATGTTTGGCTGATATGTCTTCAAGTTATTTTTCTAACTTATTTGCCACATTTCTGTCTTGTGGGGCATTCTTTTTGTTTTAATTATCTTTAAGTAGTTGTAGGAAGGAGTCACCATTCAATAAAGCATTTATGAATACAGTGTGAAGTAGGATACTTTCCATTTTTGTTAGTAGAGAATAGTAATTAGATACCACAATAGCACTGTTGCTTTTTATGAAGAATATATCTGTAGATTCAGAATGCCAATTCTGTCATCTCTGACACAAGTTTCAGCTCTTGTCCATGACTACCACTTGGCTTTTATATTGCTTATAATGTCTCTAAAATTTGTATCTATCTATCTATCTATCTATCTATCTATCTATCTATCTATCTATCTATCTATGTTTTACATGAATTTTTAAATTCATTCTAAAGTCCATTTTAAAATTCTAGTTAAATGAGATCAATATGTTATGAGAATATATTGAAACCTAGACTGACTATCTAAAACCTTATTCAGATTTGGGGATTAAAACATTTTCTGAAAAGTGACAGGAAAACAAAATAAAATATTTTCTAATATACTTTTGCAAACATGATGAACGTACTGGCCACATCCCCTTCTTTCTTACTGCTAGAATTCAAATTACTCTCCTAAGTGCCAGGTGAGCATTGTGTACAGAGGAGAGCCACCCTTCCTGAGCTGCAAGAATGGATTGTGGTCAGGTTAAGTCAGCTGTCGTCATTTCATTTTTCTTGGTAGCAGTGGGAGCAGGGGTTAGAGATGAGTGGCTCTAGAAAAGGTTTTCCTTGTGCTCTTTGAGAAGAGACATCCTTTTCTGTCCCAGATGCTACTTATCTGCTAGTGACATAAGAAACACCACTGCCATTTTAAAACCATAAGGAGACCCACTGACATGTTGATCATGGCAGAAAAGAAAGATGGAGAGCACCTGGCATTAGATATGGCAAAGCTGTGAAATGAGCCAATCCTGGAAGAGCCTGTGCCCACATTCTAGTTGTGGAATGATGGATGATTCCACCTTTCAAACCACCGCTGGCTGAGAAAACCTTTAAGGACACACAAATTTCATGCAGAAGGGGCTGAAATTAAGACACACCGATGAGGGAAGGAACCAGCTGAACTCATAATTAAACCTAAGTAATTGTTATTAATGAGCTTCAAATTAAATGGAAAGGATTCCCAGAACATATGAAGCATGTAGAAAAAAAATGGAAATTCCAGGTGTTTCCAAGAAAACCTGGGGAATATGGTGGTGCAGAGAATTACATCGGTGCTAAAGTCTTTGTCCATTGGATGGGATAAATAGAAGGTAGCTCAGATCAGCATTTCTCAGTCCAGCCATGCATTATTGTCACATGGTATATTAAATGCTTATATCCAGCCCACCCTGTAGTAGGTGGTGTCTGGCTACAATGTACTTTAAAAGAGACCATATATTCCATTTTTTTCTTTAAAAGGCAAGGACTAACAAAAGAATAGCTAAGTAGCAATATTGTTAAAATCCACACAAGACCAACAATACTAAACAGTATATTTTGGTGAAGCATCTCTGAGCAGCTCTTTAGTATTAGAGCCTTTGTCTTCACTCAGGTTGCTCTGATACCTCCTTTAATTGCATCCATCTGACTGGCAGGAAGGCCGGTGGGTTCTCCACAGGCTTTCTGAGAACTTTGGGAATCTTAGCAGAAGACACAGGATATCCATTCCACTTTGATCTAAAAGCGAGAAGAATCCACTTCCGTTGCCCTTTTCTTCCCACCTCTTCTCACTGATGTGAAGCAGGCAGATGTCATTCTCTGTCCTCTCTTCTCCCAATACTGCTGGGCCCTGCAGCAAACTCTGATGTGAGCTCTTGTTTCTCACTGTCTCACGCAAGCCATGGAGCATTTTGTTTGTTTGTTTTTAGTTAAAGGATATATTTAATAAAATTTAAACTTCGGTTTGCTCCATAGAACATCAGAGACAATAACTTAATAAATTACAAATGACTTTTAAAACATTTGTTCAACTATAGCATGTTGAAGGGAAACGTTTCTGCTTCCTCTTTGCCTTCTGAATTTAGTCCTGTATCCGTCCATCTGCCTGATGTGAATCGTAAACAATGGCTTTTTATATAACTTCAACTTTATTGTGAGATGTAGTAGATTGCGGTGCATAAACAGCCATCTCAATCTCATTGGCTTAAGACAATAGCCACCGGTTACTGCTCATCATAGTTCTTCAGAACCAGGCCAGGATGCACTGATCTCGGCTGAGCATAGTCCTATATCTGCGGTCAGCTAGATATTCAACTGCCTTGCTGATGTCAAATGGTTTCGGTTGGAATTGTTCATCTGCCTTGTCTATGGTTCCCTATGCCCCAGCAGGCTGGTGTGAGCTGCTGACACAATATCATTCTGAAATTATGAGTAGAAATCACAGGGTTAGTCCAGCTTTGGAAGTTGATGACATAAACCCCTCTTTTGTGTGGGAAAGCCTGCAAAGCCTCATTGCAAGAGTGCTGAACTCTAAAGAGGAGTCGTCAACTTTCAGCTTGGTAATCATGGAGCCTCGCTTCCTTCTGTTTCTTGGATCACAGTTACCATGTTTAGCTCTGTAGGCTTCATTATTACACATAAACATGCTAGTTCTGTTCTACAAGAAACAAATTCCATTGCTTTTTGCTAATATGCTCTTTAGAGATTTGATGAACACACACACACACACACACACACACACACACACACACACACACACACACAGTCCCCAGGCATAGCTTAGTTGCCTAAAATCTTGGTTTCTGGGACATGAAAATAGTCTGCCAGTCTAAAATTCAGTCACCAATCCTAACATATTGCAGGTTTAAATATATTGATTCGCAGCTTTTTTTACACAGTGGTATTAAAATTGCTTAAGCAACAGAAAACGCACACCATTGACCCTTTAAAATAAATATTTATAAGTTACATTTTCAAGTAAAAAAAATCCTGTCTATTGGTTTGTATTATATGCAGTTAAATGTATCCTGCAGGTAGTTTAACATTAAGCTTTACAACAAATATTCTCCAGACTTAAATATTCATTTCTGGTGAGGCTCTGAGATCGTTGACACAAATAAAGAGCCTTGACTTTGTTATATCTTTCTCGTTTTGGTGAAAAGGGGGATTTTCATTAGGGCAGAGTCTTCATTTTGAAAAGATTATTTCATTAAGATTGTTGCCTTGCTGGAGAGTAGATGAGTATCTATTTCTGTACATTAAGATCCAAATTCCATGTGACCTGCCTCCTTCGAACTAAGCATGCTATTAATAGATCCCTGCAGTGTTCTGCTCAGCAGAGAAAGCAGGAGAGAGGTAGAAATCTTTAATTTACAGGAGAATAGAATACCTTCATACAACCATTATTTCTGAGCAACCTTTACCTTCTAAGTGATCTATTTGAGCCATGCAATGGGTGTTTCAGGTTTTGCATTACTAGAGGTTAGAAATCACACATTTGTGTAAGATCTCTGACAGGATGATTATAAATGCATTCTTTTATTGCCCTGAACAGAAAGGCTTGTTAATAATCTCAACTCTTAAAAAATACTACATTTGCATCGACTAAATATCATTAATATCTTTATAACTAAAACTTGTTAATTTTTCCACACTGTTCAGGGATTCTGTAATTATTTGACACATTTGGGTTACAGTTCATTTTTAGTGATATCTGGAAGATGTTTTAATAACCAATAAAATACTCTGAACCCAATTTTAAGAATCTATATATCCCGAACAACATATTCTACTTTAAATTGCTTAGAAAAACCAATTTTTCTCCCAACAATGATCAAAGGTCATTTTTGCTATTGGATCTAGTACTAATTATAAAGCATTTTTGCTTTCTTAATGAGGAAAGCCTTGACATATTTGAAAGAAATAAACCTATAATAAAAATATATAATCTAGGCCCCTGTTGGACAATTATTTATATATGAGGGTGAATTCAGAAAATTTAAAATGTTTGCAAGTTATGGGTTTTTTTTGTTGTTGTGCTGCTGTTCAGAATAGAAAAGGTCAATGTTAAATCGGATATTACTTTTCAGCCATTAAAATATTAATAACAGGAGATTTCGAGCACTAGTGATAGAATGATTTTCTCTTATACTTTACATTTTGAGATCTTGTAAAGTTCTGGGGTGCGTTTCTATGTGGCACTTTGCTTTGTGTCCACATACTAACTTCAGTTAGCATTCTACTTTACTGATGCTAACAGAGGTGCTCAGACTGGTGGTGTCACACAGAGAGAACTGTGGGATTGGAGGTAGATTGGCTCAGTTCATACAAGATTAGAGGTGCCTTAG
This sequence comes from Megascapheus bottae, assembly GCF_031878675.1. Lineage (NCBI taxonomy): Eukaryota > Metazoa > Chordata > Mammalia > Rodentia > Geomyidae > Megascapheus > Megascapheus bottae. The sequence continues at coordinate 52,282,983 of NC_143521.1, forward strand.
CCTGGAATGGACCAGACACTGTGCTAGAGAGAAGGATGTGGGAAGTACAATCTTCCTTCTCTACTGAGCAAATTCAACTCTACTCATCGCTCTACCTATGAATTTTACATGGCATTCACTATGCCTTTGAACTTCCTGAGCTTCAGTTTTTGCATTCATAGAACTAGATTACTGTCTCTGCAGCTTTTGTGATGGTTATCAGCTACCAGTATCCTGTGCTTTGTATTTCTCTGTAATTCCATGGATTTTTGTCTCTATAAGTTTATTTGTTTGAGAGGAAACTTTTTATTGCTATGTAAAATGAAAATACAGTATTAGTTGCCATGGGAAAAAACCATAACAAACTCCCATGAAATAACACAATGACAGTCTGTCCTCTTACCTGCAGATGCCTGCTTAACCCTGTGCAACTTAGGCCTTTGATTCTTTTCAAAAGGGGGATCAACCAGTGTCAGAGAATTCAGGGAGACTTTCTCCTTGACACACCCAAGTAAGGGAATAGAACTGAAGTAAAGGGAATCCCTAGACCCTTTGACCATGTAAATTTAAGATAACTTAATTCTTTGTCTTTGTAGCACCCTAACATTCTTTACTCACAAGAGCTGGATTCCTGCACTTTGAGAAACACTGGCAAAAATTGATCTGTTAACATTGCAAGAGTCTTATCATTTATCTGTTTGTAAAGCTCTGAAAAATAGGGGTCCCCATGGCATTCTGGGCCTATCATTCACAGCTGTCAGGTACCAGAGTTCTTTCTCTACTTCAACCCCTCCTGCTGTTCTGGAAGCTCAGGTTCTATTAGCCTAGCCTCAGTGGAAACAGACAACATCTGTTCGCCATCTTTCCTAAAACTCCCCTCTTGTACAGGAAGATTGCTAAGTGAGTTGCCATTTGGTCTTTATTTCTCTCAGCCAAAATGATGTTAGATCCTTTGTTCTTAGTTCTCCCATCTCATTTCCCAAACTTTTCTGGAGTGAAAAAGTCACATATTCTATGTCTAGGAGACATACCAAAGTATACATGAAACAAGTTTTCTCCTGAACTGGTACCCTTGTCTAGTTGTCTAGACCAGTGGTATCAAATCACCTGCCTGAATACCAGATAGAGATGACACTATTCGAGTCTAGAAGTGGGCTGGCAGTATCAAACAGTAGTCTTGCAAAAATGCACATGGTCAGGCTATACCAAGATATATGATCAGAATCATTTGTGCTCGGTCTCTGTTTTAACAAGCTCCCCAGGCAATAACTAGACCAGCTCAAATTGAAGATTTAGCTGGACCCGGGTATATGGCTTTGACTTTTGGAAATTAGAAGATTGCAACTTTCTAGCTTCTTTTATGAATTAAATCACCTAGAAACAATTTTCTAGACTTCTGTCCCTTCCTAGAATTGAGTGAATTAATTGAAGTTGAACGAATGTGTCCCTGTGATAAAGTCTTCATAGAGATCCATTATCAGCCATCATTCCCCACCATGCTTGCATTATTTTGCTTCCTTATAAGTGATAATAAGGTGAATGCAAAATGATTCCTGTACATGGATGACAAATAAAAGCAGTGAAATGAAAGTTACATCCAGAAGGTATGTGATTCAGTAGGAATGAAAGAGATTTCTGCATGGAAGCCATTTTGCCTTCACTGTACTCCTAGCCCTTGTTTCCTGGCTCTGGAAATATGTTGATATGTGACTCTAGTCAATTCTGTAATAAAAAGAAAACAATAAAAAAATTGTTGGACTTTTCTAATGATGATTCTTTTATGATTCTACATATCACCCTTCTAACTTCAGATTATGGCTCAAATGCTCTTTCCTAGTTAAATCCTTGGTTGTGGCTTCCTTTAGTTGATTTAGCTTTAGTTTGGGAAGTAGGAAAAATAAGTTTGGCTTGGGGCTTTCACCTTATTGTTATTTTTTAATATCAAAACAGTGAAAGTTCCCATTTGGATCTGACACATAGTAATTGGAAAGTCAGGGTGACATTTCTGAATAAGAGTTCAGTATTTAGTTGGTAATACTGGTTAATACGTTAGCACCTACACGAAACCAGGGCTGTGTTAATTACATGTCTGGGTGCAAAGATAGGTGAGAGAGTCAAACACATTATTGCTTCTAGCAAAGGTGTGCAGACAAAATACTGTAGGATTATGGGGTGAGGAGCTTCTGGAAGACTCTAGGTAGGCTTCATATAGGAGGTAGTTTTCTAGCAACATGGTCAAATCTGAGCAAGAGTATTAGCGACATAGAAGAAAACCAAGGGCTGTCTTGAATATAAATACCAGGGACATCAACCATTTCAAAAATCTTAATTCTATGTTCCTGGAAGAATGGGATGTGGAAAGAAAAAGAACATAAGAGATTGGAAATTGGTATGAGTAGTGAACTCCCCAAGCTGGAAGAATTTAGGCATTATTCAGGAATAAGAATTATAGTTTGTGGGCTGGGAGTGTGGCCTAGTGGTAGAGCGTTTGCCTAGCATGCACAAAGACTCGGGTTCGATTCCTTGGTAGCACATACATAGAAAAAAGCTGGAAGTGGTGCTGAGGCTCAAGTGGTAGAGCTCCAGCCTTGAGAAAGTCCAAGGACAGTGCTCAGGCCCTGAGCTCAAGCCCAGGACTGGCAAAAAAAAAAAAAAAAGAATTATAGTTTGTAAAGGTTCCTCCGACACCTGAGTTCGGCCATTCTCTCTCCCCACTTGGTGCTGGGAAGAAGACACATGGAGGAGAAAAGGACTTCAGAGACCTACTCTCCAAAACACTGGATATATTTAAAGGATTACATTTTCAGATTTGTTGAAAGCAGGGGACTAATTCCTCATGCTTTCCAGTGACTTAGAACTTTTGCTGTGTCAAACTTTTAGCCAATTCAACATAAATTTTGTGATTGAAACTACAAACTAACATAGAGGCAAGAGTTGTTGCCTTGGTAACACTGACAGAGGTCTAGTGGAGGATTCTGGGTAACAGACCATGCTGTAGGTAAATTATTATTTGGTCTAATTTGGTCCAGCACAGTTAACACCACAGAAAAGCCTTGCTTGGCATTTCCTGACTTGGAAATGCTTTAATTCTCTTCTTTCAGCAAAGTATACCCAAGGGCTTGGCTCTAGGTTGGCCCTTTGTAAGGCAAATGTGTGATTGGATGGGCTTTTGACAGGCCTATCAGGCCAAAAATTATCTTTCCAGCCCCAATACTCCCATTTTGAGAGCCTTTTTTCCCCTAATGGTTAATGTATTATTTCCAGAAAGCTCTGTCAGTGTAGATACATTACTAGGGAGCTATGACACATGAAGCAGACAGCAGAGAAAAATTCGAGTTGCATAAGAGAAAACAACAGAGTGCAGATGGTTTCGGTACTAGGTTTTAACCCAGCCTTCTGATCTTGAAAAAGCTTTGCTGTGTTGCAAGGTGCTTAATGAATTCTTCCTAATGAAGATGTGATTAGCAGGGGGTCCCCAACCTCTGGGACAAGTGTCTATGAAGAGTATTTCTCAGTGACTAAGAACTCCTAGGAACAGGACCTGTATTAATTTCATAGGGAGATAGTAATCATCAGAAATTTGGTGGCCTCTAACAGAAGAAACTCATGCTTTAAATTCTTGCTTTTTCTCTTCAAGTTTCTAATGTTGCTTGACTTTTAGCTGCAAAGCCCTAATCTTAATCTCTGTTTCACAAGGCCCTGCTCTGTGTATTATCCTGTCTTCCCTTCCCTCCTTTCATATTGCACTTATGTACTGGTTATTAGAATTATAGTCCTCTAATCCAAGATGATTTAAGCTCAGAATTCTTAACTATATAAAAGCACTTCTGTTTTGCAAATAAAGTTATTCTTACAGGTTCTGCATGAACCCACACAGATAGAAAACTTCTGCAATGCAATAAGCTGGAGGAACCATTGACAGAACTTGAGTTTAAGATGAAAGATTAGACATATAGACCAATCATAATCAGGGAAAAAGACCAAGTAAGTTTAGTAGCATACCTTCACTTGGTACTGAACTCTTGAGTAACTAATACAGGGTCCCTAAAATGTCTGGATAAGAGCATAGAATCTAAGATTTATACACATATGCTGAAGGTGAAAATGAAGTAGTAAGAGTTTGGAGAAAAATTTAAATAAATTTTCATATATGCTGACTCAGCAACTCCTCAAGTTAAGGCAAAGATTTGATTGTAAGTGTATTTATAGCATAGAAATGAAACTAGAAATAACTAATATTTCTAATGACAGGAGATCATTTGAATACATGATGGCTATAAATTCAAAGATGGAAAAATAATATTTCCAACGGAAAAAAATGAAAATAAAATTTAAAAAACAAACCACAACGTGCTCTTTGACCTGAGGTGATAATCAGGTAGATATTGATTGGAAAAAAAGCAGATTAAGAAGAATGGACACAATGCCCATTTTTTTAGGGGGGTAGGTGGGGGCTTGGTTCTGGAGCTTGAGCTCTGGGCCTGGGCACTGTCTCTGAGCTCTTCAGCTCAAAGTTAGTGCTCTACCACTTGAACCATAGAGCCACTTCCAATTTTCTGGTGGTTAATCGGAGATAAGATTCTCATGAATCTTGTGCCTGCGATAGCTTTGAATCGTGATCTCAGATCTCAGCCTTCTGAGTAGCTAGGATTACAGGTATGAGCCACAGGTATCCAGCTACAATATACAATATTTTTGCACATTTTATTGTAATTAATAGAGGGGTTACAGTTACATTTGCCAGATAGAAGGTACATTACTTCTCACACATTGATATCCCTTCTCATGTTTTTGTCCCCATTTCCCTCCCCCATCCCTCTCCTCAACTTGTTTTCCCTCCTTTCCTTTCCTATTTCAAATAAACCAATAAACGACAATACCCAACTTTTTAAAAGAATTTATTAATGTTGATTTTTACATTATATTTTAAATGACAAGTTTAACAAACAAGTGTTCAAGAAGGGAATCTCTATTTACAATCACTGGGACTTAGTATTTAGAACTTAATCAAAATTAGGCTAGGGTTTGTATGTCATAGAAACATATTAATTTATGAAATAAAACACTATGTCTATAGAGTCATAGGGTTTTATGTCTATATAGTTATGTTTATATTTCCATTACCATGTCCAAAGCACTGGGTATGCAGATATTGAGTCCTCGCTCTTGTACTCTTTGGATTTAATAGCCACATATTAAGGATACCATGCGCCTTTTGTTTCTTAGGTCTTAACTTGTCTCACTCAACATGATTTGCTCTAGATTCATCCACTTCCCTGCAAATGCCATTATTTTATCTTGTCTGTTGGCTACGTAGAATTCCATGATATATATATATATATACATATATATATATATATCACATTTTCTGCATCCATTCATCTGCAGTAGGACATCTGGATTGTTTCCATCGCCTGGCTATTGTAAACAGTGCAGAGATGAACATAGCTGAGCAGGTGTCCTTATAATATCTTGGGTCATGATGTTCAGGATAGATGCCCAGAAGAGGTATGGCGGGATCATAGGGAAGGTCTATTTTCAGTTCTTTAGGAAACCTCCATACTGATTTCCAGAGTGGCTGAACTAGTTTACATTCCCACCAGCATTGTAGTAGGGTTCCTTTTTCTCCACAACCCCACCAGCAACTGTCATTGTCTGAGTTCAAAATCTTGGCCATTCTTGTTGGGGTAAGGTGGTATCTTAGGGTTGTTTTGATTTGCATTTCCATTATGACATAGGTGATGAATATTTTCTCATATGCTTTTCTGCCATTTTAATCTCTTCTGATAAGTCTCTCTTTAGATCCCTTGCCCATTCAGTGAATGGTTTATTGGGTTTTGGGGGGATTAGTTTCTTGAGTTCCCTGTAGATACTGGATATTAAGCATTTGTCAGATGTATTGTTGGTGACTATCTTTTCCCAGTTGGTTGGCTGTCTCTACTTTTGCAACTATGTTTTTATCTGTACAGAAACTTTTTATTTTTAGGTAGTCCCATTTATTGAGTCTCTCTCCAATCTGTTGTGACCCTGGGATTCTGTTCAGGAATCTGTTGCCTGTGCCTATGAGTTCCAGTGTCTCTCCTACTTTATCATGTAGCAGTTTCACGGTTTCCGGTCTGACGTTGAGGTGTTTGATCCACTTTGAGTTAATGCTTGTGCATGGCGAAAGGCTAGGGTCAATTTTTAGTTTTCTGCATGTGGCTGCCCAGTTTTGCCAGCACCAATAATTGAATAGACTGTGTTTCTTCCACTGTATATCTTTGGCTCCTTTGTCAAATACAAGTTGACTATAGGTATGTGGTTCTATTTCTGGGTCTTCTATTCTGTTCCACTGATCTTCTGGTCTGTTTTTGTGCCAATACCAAGCAGTTTTTGTTACTATGGCTCTATAGTAGAGTTTGAAGTCTGGTATTGTAATACCACCAGCATTGCTCTTTTTGCCTAGAATTGTTTTGGCTATTCTAGGTCTTTTCTTGTTCCATATCAATCTTTGGATTATATCTTCTACTTCCGTAAGGAATGTCTTTGGGATTTTGATGGGGATTGCATTGAATTTGTATATCAATTTTGGCAGTATAGCCATTTTCACTATGTTGGTTCTCCCTAGCCATGAGCATGGGATGTCTTTCCATTTCCTAGTGTCCTCTTTAATTGCTTTCATTAGGCTTTTATAGTTCATTGAATAGTTCCTTTACATCTTTTGTTAAGTATATTCCTAAGTATTTTATTCTTTTGGGAGCTATTGCAAATGGGATTATTTTCTTGATTTGGCCTTCTGTTTGTGTATTGTTGGTGTAAAAGAAGGCTACTGACTTCTAAAGGTTAATTTTGTATCCTGCCACTTTGCTAAAGTGGTTTATTAATTCTAGAAGTTTGGGAGTGGAGTTTGTTGGGTCACTCAAGAAGAGGATCATGTCATCGGCGAATAGGGATAGTTTAATTTTTTCTTTCCCTATGTGGATCCCTTTGATGTCCTTTTCTTGCCTTATTGCTCTGGCTAAGGGTTCTGGCACTATATTGAAGAGAAGTGGAGAGAGTGGGCATCACTGTCTAGTTCCTGATTTTAAGGAGAATGGTTCCAGTCTTTCACCATTTAGTATAATACTGGCTGTAGGTTTTTCATATATGGCTTTCACTATTTTGAGGAATGTACCTCTTATTCCTATTTTTTCTAGTGCTTTCAACATGAATGGATGTTGTATTTTTTCAAACACCTTCTCCGTGTCCAGAGAAATTATCATATGATTCTTATCCTTAGCTCTATTGATGTGATGTATTACATTGATTGATTTGCGAATGTTAAACCAGCCTTGCATCTGTGGGATGAAGCCTACTTGATCATAGTGTATGATTTTTTATATTTATTTTTGGATTCTGTTGGCTAATATTTTATCGAGGAGTTTTGCCTCTGTGTTCATTAGAGAGATAGGTCTGTAGTTTTCTTTTTTTCTTGGGTCTTTCCCTGGTTTGGGGATGAGAGTAATATTAGCTTCATAAAATGAGTTTGGTATTGCTCCTTCTGTTTCTATTTCACGAAAGAGTTTCAAGAGTATAGGTGTTATTTCATCGTTAAACATTTTTATTTAAACATTTTATGTTTTGTGAAACACAAACTGTATGTACTCATACTAACATATATGAATGTCAATCACAGTTGTTTTTTAAGGCTGGTTCTGGGGCTTGAACTCAGGGCAGAGGGCATTTTTGCTCAAGGCTGGAGCTCTACCACTTAAGACACAGATCCACTTTTGGTATTATTGGTGGTTAAGTGGAAATAACAGTCTCAAGGACTTTCTAGCCTCTGCTGGCTTTCAACTACAATCCTTAGATCTCAGCCTTCTGAGTGGCTAGGATTAGCGGCATGAGCCATTTGTGGCTGGCTACAAGTATTTTTTATTGGCAATTATTTATCTTTTGGTCTTTCAGCATAAGCATTTATTATATGATAAAACTATTTTAAAATATAAAAATGTGATCTCAGCACATTACTTTCTTTCACTATGTGTATTAGATCTCACATGTAACGTGCATGGTCACATTCTTATACTAGTATGAAGCAGAAACAGACAAATAAGAAGTCTTGGAAAACACAGGCACCAGGCTGGTTGAAGAGCCTCAAACCAACTCTTTCAGAACCTATTAGATGCTGTATGTTGTACAATGCCCACAGTTTGCAGCATGAGAGACCATTATAATGTAAAGATAAGGAGAGATGCTACTTTTCAGGAATCCACTTCCTGGTAAATTTACCTCTCAGTTTGATTACTTGACTTAATTTATTTTTTGAGGGGGGGGGTACAACTTATCACTATTTACATACATTTCTTTTATTGATTTGTTCCATGGCATATTGTCTTGTTCCTGTGTACAAAATGTACTATGAACACCTATAGTTCAAATTACTAGAATTATTTCCAGCAGTATAAGACATATTATTCATATAACATGCTATGCATTTTTGAAAGGCTGGTAAGTATATTTCCCCACTTATTTTGTACAGGAGCCTATGAGTAAATAATTATATTATTATTATTTATTTATTTATTTATGTTGATCATGGGACTTAAACTCCAGCCTGGACAATGTCCCTGAGCTCTCTAGCTCAAGGCTACTGCCCTATCCCTTGAGCCACAGTGGCCGTTTCCGGTTTTCTGGTGGTTAATTGGAGATAAGAGTCTCACAGACTTTTGTGCTCGGGCTGGCTTTGAACCATGATCCTCAGATCTCAGCCTCCTGAGTAGCTAGGATTACAGGTGTGAGCTACCTCACCCAGCTATTATTATTTTTGTGTGTGCCCACCCGAGGGCTTGACTTAGGGCCTATGTACTGTCCCAGAGCTTCTTTATTCTCAAGACTAGCACTCTTTTTTTTTCATTTTATTTTTTTTTATTATTGACGTAATGTATGGAGATGTTACAGTTACATTTGCCAGATAGTAGGTGCATTATCTGTTTCTGGTTCTTTTGCTGGTTAACTAGAGATGAAAATCTCATAGACTTTTCTGCCTGGGACAGCTTTGAAGAGTGATCAGAGTATGAGCACTGGTACCAGTTCCCGGCTGTATTAATCCTATTTTGAAAAGACTAAGGCACTGAGAGAATGCACAATTTGCTCAAGATCACAATCTCCTTATTCACTGGGCTATACTAATCTATGTGTGGATACATATCTTATGATTCTTCTATGTATTGCTGTATCTTTGGTTCTGAAAATCTTCTTTATATCCTTATGAGCTAGAGGAAAAACAGAAGCATGAATACAATACTGAACATGTGCTCTTCCTTAGTTTGCTAGATGCTAGTACATTCATTTTTATTGGCCTGACTCATGAAGAGGTAAAATCATGTGTTTTGGGCGGTCAAGTAAACTATCTCTTCTCTAATTGTTTGCCTGAAATTTTCTAACCATGACTCTAAAGTGTCCTCACCCTCAAACAACATTAGCAATAACAATAACCTTTGTTTTAGCAAGAGTAGTGGCAGCAGGAAGATTCCCTGTCTCCTTGGGAAGGCTTCAAGTTTCACTTGCTATGGTCCATAAAGTATCCAGAATAATTCTATGCATAGTCATTAAAGAACTCTATAAAAGGCACTGAATATCGAGACCACTCAAGCAATCTGATTGCTTAATTAAATCTCCAGAAATGCTCGATATGTGCCAATTGAAACTGTATCACCCATAAAAAGGAGCTACATGGCTTCTTTTTTTTCTTCTTCTTCTTCTCATTTTTACTTTATAATAGAAGTAATGAAGTCAACCCATGGCATTTCCTGGGGATTAATGGCTGACTAGGCTTTATGACCCTGTACTGCCCCTCTAGTGGACTCTCTACCCCTCCCAACCTGATGGTGGCTGCATAAGAGGAAAGGATTGTGCATAGAGGAGAACAATGCAGGCGTCTCCCTCTGATGAGGTCTGTGAGTACTACAGAAAGCTTCCACAGGGGCTGTCGTTCAAAGTTTGCTTTCTTTGGTTCCTGGTTGCCAAGAGAAAGACAAAACTGAAAAATATAGTCCCTGTCTCTTTAGATCTAGAATGTCCATGTGGAAAATCTTTAGTCCTGGCTAGTTAGAAATCTCTATCTAGGAACCATATGATTCTGGGTATCAGAAGAGGCCTTGAGTTCAAATCCTACTATGATAACATCTACTCAAACAACAACAAAAATGGCTAGTATTCAGTGTTAACTGGAGGCACACATTTCACATATGTTATTTTAGCGAAGTAGCAGCTACTGCTGCTTTACTGAAGAGGATGGGTAAGACCAAATGTCTTGTTAAGATTCAGGTATATCTGACTATGTGATTACGCTGTCATGCTAGTCAGTGGAGACTATTCACTATGGATTTTTTTATGGTTTGGTAATTGATTTTCCTACAGCGTAGTATGAAATATAGCAGTTGAGTGAGCTGAAAACAAAATCTAAGAAAGTTCAGGACAAATAATGTGGTTGGCTATGAGAAGATGAGATGAGATGAGAGACAGAATCAAGCTCTCTTTAGAGGAAGTATTGGAAGTACTCATGTCATATATGACAGAAATAATTAATCTGGAAAAAGCACTCA